>NW_027103994.1:1485767-1911887 GCF_902728285.1 Clytia hemisphaerica
TTTTCTTTCTTTGCTCTCTTTTGTTGAAAATATAAAAATCTAATAAGCGATTTACGTCATAGCAAAGATAGTTCAAAATAAAGTCTTAAGGAGAGCAATTACTTCCATATAAGGAATAATAACAGGAAAGAAACACTTTTTATTTGAATATATTTTATTCAACCTTTTTTGTTAGAAAAACTTTGAATTTTCGACCGTTTTTCACAAAATTTGCGAAGTCGTGACCAACATTTGAAAGAATCTTTTTCCATTTTTGTGATCTTAGGACTGCTCTGAAAAATTGGTGAAATTCATACCCTTTACATGTCATACAGTGGGCATTTTCCTCAATATTTCAACCCTTTAAGAGCGAATAATCTTTTTAAGAATCTCTGAAAATTCATCTTCAGTCTTTCTAGCGACTAAAAATTTGAAATTTCCTGAACTTTAAAAAGCGCTATAAAAATGTGAAATTTCGAATTTTGAAAGATGTGAAAATATAAACTTTCAGATCTTTTGTAAATTAAAAGTCAGATTTTGAAAATTCAGGAAATACGACTATTTTTGGGAAAACTTCAGGAAATATGACATTTGAAAAATTTGGGAAAGTGATCTTTCATGGTCTTTCTGACATTGCAAAATTTCGGATATCTTGACATTTGAAATTATGAGAAATGTCACCTTTTTTTTTCTTTGGAAATCTTGGAAAGTTCATCTTTTAAATGTTTCTTACGACTCAGAAATCTCACATTTCCTGAATTCTAGAAGACCATAAAATGTGAAATTTCAAATTTTGAAATATCTGAAAATATCAGCTTTCAGATCTTTTTGTAAATTAAAAGGTCAGATTTCGAAAATTCAGGAAATACGACTTTTTTTTATGGAAATTTCAGGAAATATGACATTTTCCAAATTTGGAAAATTCCCGAAGACAGCTTTTCACCCAGTGGTAGCCCAATTGTATGCGCTAGGAAACCAGATGGTTCGCTGCGAATGTGTGTTGATTACAGAGAACTGAACCGAAAAACGTTGCCGGATAGTATGCTAATTCCCAGAGTACAAGACATCCTTGACCGCTTTGGTGGAATACAATGGTTTACCACGTTAGATCTAACGAAAGCGTATCACCAAGGAGAAATGGACGAAGCATCAAGGCCATTCACTGCATTTGCAACCCCATATGGGTTATACGAATAGTTGAATATCCCAATGGGCCTAAAGAATGCGCCACCGAAATTTCAAAGAAAGGTCAATGAAATCTTTGCAGAGGAGATTGGAGAAGTTTGTGAAACCTACTTGGACGACATCTTGACGTATGGTAAAACTTTTGAAGATGCACTCCAAAATTTGCGAGGAATTCTACAGAAGAGCCGTGAAAGTGGAATAAAGCTAAATTTTAAGAAATGCAAATTCTTTAAAGAATCCCTCAAATATCTAGGGAAAATCATTTCAAAGGATGGATACAAAGATGACCCAATAACTACAGAGGCAATTGAAAAGTTGGAAAAAGACCCTTCAACAGTAGGAGAGCTGAGAAAACTTTTAGGGTATCTGGGATGCTACAAATTATGCCAGAAGAAAACGAAAACGAAACGTCAACGAAAATCGAAAGAACCTATCGCATGGAAACCAGAGCACCGAAAAATTGTCAACGATCTCCTGGAACTGCTAAAGTCACCTCCAATTATGGGATACCCAGATTTCACCAAACCATTTGTTGTGCACTGTGATGCATCAGAGATAGGTTTGGGAGGCGTTTTGTATCAGAAGCAAGAAGAAAAATAGACTCTGCTAGTTATCGCATACGCATCTCGTACACTATCACCCGCAGAAAAAAAACTATCATCTTCATTCTGGAAAACTTGAATTCTTAGCACTTAAATGGGCACTTTGTGACAGATTTGATGATTACTTGTATTATAGCAAGCCATTTTTGGTATATACAGAAAATAACCCGCTTTGTTACATTCAATCAACTGCAAAATTGAACGCAACAGGAATGAGGTGGTTGAATAATTTGACCCGCTTCAACTTTACAATCAAATATCGACCGAGAAAAATCAGCATTGATTGTGACTATCTATCCAGACACCCAGAGTTTGAGGAATTTACAGAAGAGATTCAGGGAAATGAATTGCAGGCGGTCAACGAAACTTCACTTGAAAATGCCAATCTGTTTTCTAACAGTCAATGAATTGCAGGGCCCGCGCCACGATTTTGAAAGTGAGGGGGCCAACAAAAATATAGTGACTGAGGAGGCGCAACCATGGTTTGCGCCGACGGGCCGGAAAATTTTCGATTTTGACCTGTCTTATTTGGCTAAAACAGCTTCCTTTTTGTTCTGATTTTCTGAAAGAAAACAGTTTGTTTGTTTGCTTAAAACAAAAGAGTATAATTAGACTTATTTAAGTGTTCATCTGTCCCCTTTTAGAAAGGTTCCAACGTTTTGATTGGCACGCGCACGGAAAAGAAAAAAAAAATTAGGTGAAGAGAAATTTTTTATTTTGCTTTGCAAAAAAGTGGGGTGGCCATGGTCCCCCCGGCCCTCCCCCCCCCGGGCCCTGAATTGTTTATCGAAAATACACCATGTAAACGCATAAGTAAAGAAGAACTACAATTAATGCAGAAGCAAGATGATACTGTTGGATTAATTTATCACTATGTAAAGAACAACACCAAATTGACCATCGTTCAACAAAAGAGTTTGAAGAAGAAACAACGACAACTGTTGCGATTTTTCAAAGAGCTAAGAATTGAAGATGGAATTTTAATCAAGCAGACAACAAATTACAAACAGATTGTGCTTCCATCATGCTATCACCAGTTAATCTAAAATCAATTGCATGTGAATATGGGCCATCTAGGAGTCGCAAAAGTGTATGAATTAGCAAGGGATCGATTCTATTGGCCGGGCATGTATACAGATACTTCATCACAAAGAAATGTCGCTGTGTAATTGATAAGAAACCAAACAAGTCACCAATTGCACCTTTACAACCAATTGAAACAACATCGCCTTTTGAGTTGGTCGGCATTGACTTTCTCCATTTGGATAAATGTAAAGGAAATTATGAGTATGTGTTGGTGATTACAGACCATTTAACCCGATTCTCACAAGCATATGCAACAAGAAACGAATCAGCAGTAGCAGCAGTAGATGTTATCTTCAAGAATTACATTTTGACCTTCGGGTTTCCAGAGAAAATTCATCATGACCAAGGACGTGAATTCAACAATAAACTTTGGAAGAGATTTCACGAGCTCTCAGGGATTGAGGCTTCTAATGCCACACCCTACCACCCAATGGGAAATGGACAGTGCGAACGTATGACTCGCACGTTAATCAACATGCTACGGACGTTAGAGAAGGAAAATAGATTAAATTGGAAGGATCACCTGAAGACTCTTATGTTCGCTTACAACAGTATGCTATGTCAAGCTACCAAACACAGCCCACATTTCCTGATGTTTGGCCGTGAAAGCAGACTGCCCATCGATGACATGTTTCGCATCAAAAATGAAAATCATCAATTTGTGAAGAAATGGAAAGAGGCACTGATAGATGCACGTAGAATTGCAGAATGCTCAAACAAAAACAGAAAACGACGATATGATAAGAAAGTCTGTGGCTCAAAACTTGTGGTTGGTGACAAAGTGTTGGTAAAGAACACTCGGCCGAAAGGTACAGGAAAACTGGAATCATTTTGGGAAGAAAACATCTACACAGTTATCAAAGAAAGTACTAATTGCCCAGTATTTGTCGTGAAAACCAATCTGGAAGAAAAGAAAAAAAGAAAGAAAGAAAAACGAACACAGAAACCTCTTGATGAAATGCGACTTAGTACCACCTCAAGAGAAACATGAAATACAGAAAGTACCCAAAATCCCTTCCAACAAAGCTCTTACAACAATCACTGAAGTAGAGAAGCCCCAAGAACGAGAGTAGAAAGACTCCTCATCAGACGACGACATTATACGTGGTATCTATTGGCAACAAAGACAGACAACATCTGAGCAGAACCAAACCAAACCACACATAGATGAACAAGGTGATCTGAATGACAGAACATTGCAAGCAGTATCCACCCCAAATGAAAGTGAAGATGTTCCAGTGGAGACTTCTGAAGAAGAGGAGGAAGTGGAGTGGACAAGGCCAAAGAGAAACAGGCGAGCGCCGCATCGTCTTACCTATGACTCAAAATTCAATCCTACCTTCTAAGACCCCTTTTAGGCCAATGAGACTACTAGGACAGGGAGGGTGGATGGTGATTAGAATCTGGTTAATGCTGAAAAGGCAGAGATACCTAGCGTACGTATGGACAAGAACCTCTGCTGACTCCCAATTCTCGCCGGTTGCTTGGGGAGATTTTCTGACTACTAATCATCCTTTCTTGTTTTTCGTTTCATGTGGCGATATTGTCAACATCCTGCTGAGAATCATCATACTAACATCACGTGGTAACGATAATTATCCCAGCTCATCTCTTCTCGACCTCGGCTCAACAACGTATTGGTTCATCACTTGGGTGCTCGACTCCTCAGCACAAACCTAGCTCCACCACAATCCAACCAAGCCATCATTGACTTCAAGACAAGACAACCAAGGAAGACACCATCCTTCACCACCGGAGGAATCAGAATATGACCACAGGAGCATTGTTGGATGAGGGTGCTAAAGGTGACGACTGGTACTTCCTAGGGGTACTGGTCTAAGGACCTGAGCTGAAGGCCATTGTTGGTAGGGGGTGTCTTGTGAAGGGTCCACGCTGGACCTGAAGGACGGGACTGAAGATACGGGTCATGTGGTTCACTCCATCCATGAAGACATCGTTACGTTGACATCATTACGTCGACATCCTTCACGTGCAATCATCACCGACGTATTTGTATCCATCATTACGTCGACATTCTTCACGTGCAATCTTCACCGCATTCGATCATTCAATGGGCATTGTCTACGCCATTCGCCAATAGGAGCAATGTTGGACGAGGGTGCTAGGTGACGACAAGTACTTCCCAAGGACCTTCGGGGACTAAGAAGTATGAGTCTAAGGACCAAAGCTGAAGGCCAATGATGGACGAGGGTGTCTTGTGAAGGGTCCACGTTGGACCTGAAGGACGAGACTGAAGACACGGGTGCTTGGTGATAGACAATGCGGACGTATACTGGCTGGACTAACCTGAGATCAGATTGTGAATGTTTTCTGCACACCACGCTGAAGCTCTAAAGGGATGTGTGAAAACAAACAATCTGACGAATATGCAATCTCGAAATCGTAAGGACCGCGTTCGTATAAAGGGACTGGGAATGACAACAAAGTTGCGCGATCGTGTTTATGAATAGGGCGCCGTATCAGTTTTTATTTTTCCGGCGCACAACAAGATTCTTGTTGTAGAATTTTCCGCGGGAGGACTATTTTCCTCAGATGTATAATTTTCAAGCGCCTTTAGAGGTTTACCGTGCGCGTAAGAAAATTATGAACATCTGTTATCAGGTTAGGCTGGACAAGAATAATTTTCTCAGTTTTTCGTTGAAACAGAAAATTTCCTAAAGCTTCTTCTTTCACGCAGATTTACAGCTGAGAAATATAGTGCACTATAAGGGTTGGGTAAATCAAGAGAAAATGCACTGAAGGGTACCTTTTCAGCCATATTGAATTGCACTGTAAGGGTACGATTTTAAAAAGCAGATTTTGCGCGGCACATACCGTCGTTTCGAAATCGAGTGCCCCCCCCCCGGGGGTTTCAAAAGAGGATGTGCTGACTGGCAAACAGCCCGAGGCGGGAGGAAATGCAGTTTTTACAAGCTCTTAGTGGATTTAGTTGGTCCTTAACCAGTAACAATTTTGTTACAAATGATCAATTATAAAAGTATCTTATAAAAACTCCATCTTATCAGCCCGGGGCAAACACACTTTAACTTCCAAATCCAAATTTTTGGAATCGAAAATAGAATAATAGTGTGAAAGCTAATGTACGAAAGACACATGATCCTAACCATTATTTTAAATTAAATTTCAGGCTAATAAAAAAACAAAAATATGGAGATTATGATATCCATCGTGATTTTTCTCTACATTGTCCCATCAAAAATGTATTCAAGAAGACTGGGCTATAAAGGTGTCATTATGCATCCAGAGGTGGAACAGAGAATGGCAGATGATTTTGCAGACCATTTGAAAGAAACAAAAGAGTTTCATAAAGATGTCTATGAAACCTATCGAATACTTCACAATCATACTGACAAATTCAAATTGAAACGCCTTAAACCTAGCAAGGTACTGTCTTGTATTTAACTAGCTGGAAATTTGACCATTTCTATCGAAGTCCCAAAATAAAATGGACCTGTTCATAAATTACGTCATTAGCAACTCTTACTTCATTCATATCAAGTCTACTCTATTTATAAAGCGAGAAAGTTGAAATAGTTTATACTTGGAAAACCACGAAATTGAGAAGTTTGTTTGGCGTGAAAGATAAAGTTTGTCATCCAAGTAATGTTATTTACAAAGGTGAATGTTCTTGTAAAGCAGTCTACATTGGGGAAACTACCCGAAATGCTGAAACCAAGATGGAAGGAACACAATAGCGATTCAGGGAGATCAAAACCTTCAAAACATCTAATCAAAAACCCAGACCATTCGTTTACTTGGAAAGTCATTAGCAAAGCCCTGTCACTTGCAAGAAAAAAGAAGATTTTGGAAGCGTATTTTATAATGACTTTAAAGCCATCAATTGATGATCAAAAAGACATTAAAAACTACAATTGTTTAGAAATGGTATTACCTAGAGATTAATTTCCATTATGTTTTTTATTTCATCAATTCCCCAATGTGTTTTAGCCATTTATTTACGATTTGTTGCCTCCTTTGAGAATTCTTTTACACGTTTTTTTTATTAGAACCCAGTTTATAAGAACATTCAGGCTGAAATTCAACGAAAAATTAAGAACATCGTAAGAATATGCCCAGCCTCAGTTTGGAAAAAAATGACAAGAAACTACAATTTGTTCCTCTTTTTAAACAGCTTTAACCGAACTCTGGGATGGACTTTCTAAATTCGAGAGTCAAATATTGTCCAAATTTTACCAATTTTACCAATTTTATTTTGCATGATATTGTCGATTTAGAGTAGTCTGGAAAATTAAGAGCGCATGTAAGAACATTTTAGGCTGAATATTGCTAAAAAAATAAGCACATCCAGGCTCAGCCAAATTTTAAGTGTTCTAAAACAAAAAACGTGTATTGTTTTAATAAATACTTTTAATTAGCCTTTTTATTCTAGAATCAATTCTAGCATGATATGTAGATACATCTTTCAACCTAGAAATTTCATTTTAACCTGGGGATGAGTTAGTAAAGACTCGAAAAGCTTTGTTTCATAAAATCAAAATTTTGGTGTTGTTTATTTGTTTGATTAATAATAATTATGACATGTTGTACCATATAGTCCCATCCTGTCTCACCCTGTCACAACATTTTAGGCAAAAAGACATTCAAAATCTGGATCCGCATCTTTTATCACAATAATAAGAGCCATATCACATGTCCGGGGATTACTGGGTTTGCGAGATGACGGTTATGTCCAAGGCATAGTTCGAAAACGACCCTTAGAGAGACTGAATTTCGAAAACTTTGTTAATTTTTTGACGTTTATGCCACCCTTAGAGAGACCTCCCCAAAATTTCAGCCAAAATTCTAGTTCAAATTTCATAAATTTATGACCATTTGAGGGAGTCGATTTTTCATTCTGATAATTTTGCCTTTTTTGATGGTTTTTGTACCCCTTTGAAGGACTTTAAAGGATGACACACACCCGACATCCATTTTGCCTTAGTACCCCCTCCCCAACCCCTGGGTTTCAAATTTTTGATCCTTCAGAACCACCGTTTTCAACCTGTTACCACTTGCTACCCCCTGTCACCATTTTTTGTAACAACGACCTAGTTTTTAGAAAGAATAGAATCGAACTTTAATACAAATTTTCAAACCGACGATATATTCGGATCCTAGCTTAATCTTAATGTAGAGCCTATAAGCCAAACAAAGAATTTTTTTGTTTACTCAAATTGAATTATATTATGTGTCCAACACGTTGTGCTGTTGAACCAATAAATTTATTAAGTAAACAAAGAAATTATCAAAATTTCTTCCTGTTTTTTTTTAAGTATTTGAGAAAATCCTTGTGTTAGGCTTTGATGTAGATTAAGCATCGTTTCTCTTTCCTTTGGAATGATTGTGGTCATCGTTCGTCACAGGTATATTGTAGTACTAATCTCATAACATCCATTCTGCGCGCACAAACGAATGCGATTTTCTCAGAAGCAGCCGGTGAAGAGCCGGTGGAGAGATTTTTTAGAAATATGTGTTCTTATCTTCTTGGCGACCAAATGTTATGACATTACAATTTTTTATACAAATGATGTGTTCTGATTTCTAGGAAACCTTTATTGCACTAAACTTATCACTATTTTATGGTTTGATGTGTTCCAAAATCTAGAAAAAACAGTTTAAATCAAGATATACTTGTAAGACATTTGTTTTTCTCTACGAAAGATGTGTTCTGAAACAAGAACAAGACAACAAGAACACGTTATATAACCTTGGTTATACCCCTGTCTCGTCAGAACACATCGTCATTTCTAGGTGATTAATTTTTGAAGATCTGATCAAAACAGATCAAAATTTCTAGCTGAAATATGCTCTTAGAACACATCCGAAAAAAAAGGTCGCCACGCCGGCTGCTTTCGATTTTCTGACCTGGCTGTCCAGTCAAAACATTCAAACACATCGCAAAACTGCGTTACCTATTGCCTAAATACAACCCTGTCTCACAGCCTAACAGTGTACTGTGAGGGGACTGTGACCACCACAGCTTAGCTTGCTCCCTTTGGAATTTAAGCTGTGGGGACGGTCTGTATTGCATTACTATTCAAAGAACTCAAAACAGAGAGCATATGTTAAGGCCCTGTTAGGCTCAAGCAGATTATATGATTTTCTTTTTCCAGTTAGTTTAAACTAGATGGTTCCCGTCGTCGCAAACGCCGGTTTAGCTTGCGCATCAAAAGCCCTTAGGATGATAAAGATGATATTGCCATAAAATTAGCTTAATACACAGTAAACTGTCAATTATGAGAGTTTCTTCCGGAAGTTCGAAGGCGATTTCAATTTAATCGAAAACGGGAACTTATTAAGCAGTAAAACGTCAAATTGAGAGCGTCAAATGTATCATAAGTGCGTAAGAATGGAAAATAAAATAATGCTGTATTTACGAATTTAAGGGCGAAATGACGCGCTTTAAAAGACCAAATAATAAATACTTTGATTTCAAAACAATCATGGGTATATCCATACTTATGGGACAACATTTTATATTCACTTCTCGCGCGGAAGACCTCCGATTTTTACCTGACCATTGACTATTTAAAAAATCAAATTTTACTAAATTTTTCGTAGAAAGTGCCACGCCTTCTAAAATTCGCAAACTTACGTCACGTGATTTTTGAATAATTGACGTCAGAATTATTTTCAAAATGTCTCAAAACTTTGGACCAATAGTAAGTCGTAATTAGCGCGCAGTGGTCATGATTACCCATTACACTTTGGGACTGTGAAATGGCCTATAAAAATGCCAAATCCTTTTTTGGACGGGGGTTTTATCGGAAGGTAGTGCTAATTTTCGCGCTCAATCATAGATGAAAATGAATTTCTTTTAAACGCAAAATTAAAACCACGACCTATCATCAACTACTTTTTCGAAAGGCAATAAGATTTCTTTGTCTTAAAACTGCACACAACTCCTCTTTCATACTGGAATCAACCTCTGGCAGAATTTGAGAATAATAGCTCAGCCACCATCTTGCGTTACACACATTTTTCATAAACTCATTTAGTATAGTAAGATAGTCATAGCCAATTTCGAAAGACAATAAGATTTTTTGTCTTAAAACTGCACGAAATCCCTCTTTCATACTGGAATCAACCCCCTGGAAAATTTGAGAATAACAGCTCAGCCACCATCTTGCGTTACACACATTTTTCATGAACGCTGTCACCCGGCGTCGCACCCGCCGAGTTGAGTGTTGTTGATCACATCAAAAGCCCTTTGGATGGCGGGGAGGGTAATAAGCTTGAATTCTAAGCCCAAAGAAACAAAATATTATCACTTATAGCTGATTGAAGTTTGAGAAATCGCATATTTAATATTTTGTGACGTGATTTGGGCCCTAAATGACGTCATCGAAAGGTCAATAAATTTTTTACTTCACTGAAATCAATTTGTCATTTACCCAAAAGATTCTCTCGATGATTTCCGATCCAATGAGGGGTCAACCATTGCTTAATTCTTTCACAAACTCGAGATATTGAATTTTTCAGGTTTTGATGACGTCATCGGACCCAAAATGCCTCAATTTGAATATATTTATTTTCGAAAGTTTCTATATACCCACTGTTACCCTCCCATTTTATTCCCCATAGAATTTCCGATCCAATGAGTGGTCAACCATCTCCTAACTCCTTTCCAATCTCGAGATATCGCATTTTTCCTGTTTTGATGACGTCATCAACTGAAAACGCCTAGAAATTCAGCCAAACTTCAAAGTCACACTCAAGCCTCATAACCTCTCTCAACTTATTCCCCATAAAATTCTCGATCCAATGAGGGGTCAACGACCTCCCAACTCCTTCTCAAACTCGAGATATCGCATTTTGAAGTTTTTCCCAAATCTGTGACGTCATTCGGTCCCTTTACACCTAATTTTGTCCACGGTCAATTTGCGAATTTCGGAATTTTTGCGGTCAACAGGTACCTTGTGCCCCAAGGGTCCTAGCATATAGTAGACGTCACGGCTTTTTTCCTACGCTGTAACATCTATTCCACTTTGCGACTTTTTCGAATGTTTTGAGCCCAGGTTTTCGGGCTCTAAACATTCGATTTTTTGACGTCACTTTAAACGTTTGAAGCTCCTGCAGTATCAAAAAATTTGCGTCAAAACACTTGAAAGACTTCTATTTTTCGAAAATCGTCAAAGTGGAACTCACTAAGAAACGGGATGAAAAATCCCGGTTTTTGGTGAGGTACTCGCTACAAGGGTCCCAAAAAAACAAAAAACGTCAATTATTTCCACGGGAAAGTGGGTTTTTAAATTTGCGAAAGATTAACACTGTAACGACTTCTCTCCCAAAACGCTAATAGATTACCTATATCCATATACTCTTACGGCTATGTGAAGCCCGTGACAGACGGAGATGTCTCTTAATGCTGGGGCTAGCTATAGTAAGATTCTTCTGAGTTCTCTTCAACATAAATCTTTTCTCTCTGATTTCCAAATATGTAACAGTAATTACCCACTATTGATAAGTTTGTTGAGTCCATCCTCTTCTACTCCTGTGAATCATGGTCACTAACGTCTACTCTGACAAAGAAACTTGCGTATACGAGAATGCTGAGGAAAGTAAAAAACATCCAGCCTTATGTCCACATTACTAACAAAGTGTTGTACTGCAAGCTGCGCCGATTGAGCAGTCTTATCCAGAAAAGAAGTTATCAGCTCACGTCATTAGAGGAAATGAGCCTGCATCTAAATTTCTCCTTTGGCAGTCAACATTCGTAACAAAGAAGAGAGATCGTCCACACAAGACACTACTCAAAGTCTTAGAACAAGACACCGGACTTGACAAAGGCGAGATGGTTCGTTTGGCGCACAACAGGGTCAGATGGAAAGACATGGTCATGTCATCACTTTTAAGTAGATAATTTATGTATGTAAGTTTTCAAGCTACCTTTATGGATTCCTATGAAAATATGCATGTTAAGTTTTGAGAGTCTTTCATTGAATCTTTTCTACGTTTGAATTGTGATTTGGTTGCGGTACAACTTCATCCAAGATCCTGGATGGCTGTTATAGTTACTTTTGTACTGAGTGCGTGTTGAATGAAATTTGTATGTTGTGATACCAAAAGTAAGGATGAAATGTACATGCCCGTACCATTTCCCTAGGAACCCCCGATCCACTATGCTAATTAAGAGGATTTCACGATGGATCGATCGAAGTCAAATGTCCCTTTAAAAAATTTTGTTCACTAGGTTTGGCCCCCTACTACTACAGTTGTATAAAAACCTTAAAAAATACGACGATCAGACAAGTAAGTAATGACTTTTTAAATTACCTTTTATCTTTATTATTTGATTGCCCGCTCGAAACTCTATTGTTAATGCCTTTAATAATGAAATGGTTATTGATAAGGTTATTAATTAGAAAACGGAAGAGATTTTCTACTACAAGGAATGAGAATGAGCTTGTTTCATATACTTGTCGATATGATGTTTTATTAAAGGAATCAAATGGTTGATTTTTTAGGTTAAAGTCTACTGGTTCGCGTGTGGTGCAGATTATTAATGTACAGTAATGAAAAGAGAGAGAAGTGCCATTTCGTTTGCAGTATAGTTTTTGGAGTTAATATGAAGTGGCTAATATGAAGAAATTAGTATACTCAGATTTACCATTTTTCTTGTCTAGAGCTAGTACACATTTTGGCTGAAATCTAGCTTACCTGGGTTCATAGTTTTAAAATGAATATATACCGTGAGATCGGGTAACTTGCATCAGTGGAGGCTAACATGCATAGCCGTCAAATGAATGACCTGTCTGGTCATTAAAATACAACGTTAAATCAAAACAAAAATGGTAGAGTTGAGCTGCGAGCGGAGCTGCGCAGTACATTTGTTTGAAATTTTGCTGCTTTGATTGGTCAGTCATTTGATGGCTATGCAAGTTCCCCTCCACTGATGCAAGTTACCCGACTTCACGGTATATAAAGTGAAGACACTTTTAGAGTGCATATTACTTTTGTTTTGTTTTCCATGTCTATTTTGCAATTTTTATCTAAGACACCCCTGTCTCTGTAACCTGAGATCAGATTGTGATTGTTTTCTGCCCATCACGCTAAAGCTCCAAATGGATGGGTGAAAACAAACAATCTGACGAATATGCTATCTCGAATTCGTAAGGACCGCGTTCGTCTAAAAGGACTTGGAATGACAACGAAGTTGCGTAGTTATTGTGTTTAAAAATAGGCCGCCGTAATTTTCCGTGGGAGGACTATTTTCCCCAGATGGTCAATTTTCAAGGGCCTTCAGAAGATTATGACGAGCTGTTAATTTCCTCACTTCCTTGTGAAAAACTGAAAACTGGTTTCTACAAAACATCACTGCTATAGAAATAAACCATACACAGCGTATATTCAACACAAAAAGTCAGCCTCAAAATCCACCTAAATTTTCAGATAAAGGGTACCTCTATTTTGTGTAGGTTTCAAAGAGTATCCACTGGTATACTGTTTGACCCGAATTTATCTTTCCAACGAGGTTTCATCCCAGGTCGGGGGCACTAATATGATCATGGGCACTCATATGATCATGGGCACGCAACGTCTTATGGACATTCAATGGACGGCTTTAAGACCTTTGGACGTCCTAGAAACGTACATTAGACGTCCAAAAGACGTTTGTGCCCATTGGGAAGCTTCTTCTTTGACGCAGATTTACAGCTGAGGAATATAGTGCACTATAAGGGTTGAGTAATTCAAGAGAAAATGCACTGAAAGGGTACCTTTTCAGCCATATTGAATTGCACTGTAAGGGCACGATTTTAAAAAGCAGATTTTGCGCGGCACATACCGTCGTTTCGAAATCGAGTGCCCCCCCCCCGGGGGTTTCAAAAGAGGATGTGCTGACTGGCAAATAGCCCGAGGCGGGAGGAAATGCAGTTTTTACAAGCTCTTAGTGGATTTAGTTGGTCGTTAACCAGTAACAATTTTGTTACAAATGATCAACTATAAAAATATCTTATAAAAACTCCATTGTTGTGCGCAGATATGTAATTTCTGCGCAATTATGTAATTATTTTGCGCAGATATGTAATTTCTGCGCAAATATGTAATTATTTTGCGCAACTATGTAATTTCGAGCTGCGCAGATATGTAATTAAATTTCTGCGCAGATATGTAAAACACGATCTTTAAAATCAATGGTACCCCATTGATAGCTTTTACCATTATTTTTACCTTTTTTGGACTTAGGTATTTTAGCTAATTTCTATCAAATACAAGAAGTAATATCTTATTATGAGCATCTACTATTATAAGAATCATCGTTATAAGAAACTGATCTATAACTTTTCAACGAATAAGTTTTAACTTTCGGTGATTGGTTCTTTCAAAGCTAACATGGAATTCCGCCTAAAATGGAAAAAATTATTTTTCTTATAAGCATCATCTTTATAAGAAAATGATCTGTAACTTTTCAACCACTAAGTCTTAGCGCCTAAAGTGGAAAAAATTATTTTTCTTATAAGCATCATCTTTATAAGAAAATGATCTATAACTTTTCAACCACTAAGTCTTAACTTTCGGTGATTGGTTCTTTCAAAGCAAGCATAGGATAGCGCCTGAAATGGAAAAAATTATTTTTCTTATAAGCATCATCTTTATAAGAAAATGATCTATAACTTTTCAACCACTAAGTTTTAACTTTCGGTGATTGGTTCTTTCAAAGCAAACATGGAATAGAGCCTAAAATGAAAATAATTATTTTTCTTATAAGCATCATCTTTATAAGAAAATGATCTATAACTTTTCAACCACTAAGTTTTAGCTTTCGAGGCTTTCGACCTAAAATGAAAATAATTATTGTTCTTATAAGCAACTACTTTACAAGAATCAAAGCAATAACTCTTGATAGAGGGTAATATATCTTTCGTTTATTAGTTTTTGCAAGTAAACAAGGGATGACGCATAATATGACCATATTTATTTTTCTTATAAGCATCAGCTTTATGAGAATCAAATAACTCTTTGTAAAATAGTATATACCTTTCGGTAATTACCGTATTCCTGCTCTGAGGGAAAAGACTCCCCTCAATAGGAGGTTTTAAATTTTTCAATTAACACCCCTTTCTTTAACACCCCTCGAATAAACACCCCTCCTGAAAGTCTTAAAATCAAAAAGACGCCCAGGACGTTTATTCGAAGAAATACGGTAGTTTTTACAAAGTTAACAAGGGACAACATGTTAAGAATATCTTTAGGCTGAAACCTCAAAAAAATAAGAGTATCCGAATTCTTAAAAAAAAAGTGAACCCATCTATAGCAAGGTAAGCTCAAGATTCGGATTTTCTATTTATCTTATCGGTACAACCTAATAAAAAAGTACAATATCTATAATGAGATCTTCGATAAAACCTCGACTCGAGATAGTCGCACCTATGTAAACTTTATTGATTTTGTAGATATGGATTGCATTTCTTTACGCATTACAGTGAGATAAAGTAAAATTCTATTGGTTGTCTTTACCAACGCATGGAATAATTCATGATAAAAAATCCCTTTTTCTTTTCATGGTTCCATCTACGAGCAAAGTCATTATATTTGATTGGATTATCCAATGAAATAGAGTGGGATTATTGAAGGTGTGATTCTCGCTCGAACTTAAATTCTGAAGAATGTCATACATTTCAGGAACATTTTGACACTGATTGTTAAAGATATTTAAAAAAATTACATGTCTTTCTTATGTTTTCCCCTTACAAATTAAACTAAGGCAAAATATGCGACTTTAACCCTATTAATACTAGGCTTTTAGGGGCGGTTCAGAACTAGGGGGGGCTTTTCCTGTACCACCCCTTAACTTTTGATCTAGTGGGTCTTTTTGGATGAAATTTGACACACAAGATCCTTGTCACGTAAGGTAAATTTTGACAAAAATTTTTTTTGATGACGTCACTCATCATGCCCAAAGTGAGCAAAAACCGAAAATTTCCTTTGTTCTTATAAATAGCTATTGTATTCTAACAAAGGCTTTAGAAAAAAGTTGTCTGAGAATAAATGCTTATTTTATCCTAAATATTCAATAAATTACGGTTTAAATGATATATTTGACATCAAAAATAAATTTGTATTAGAAAAGTGTCTATTTTTGTGACACCTTACTGTCAGAAATGTCATCATGCTCAAGGTGTGAAAATATTTAGGTGTCAATTTTTTTTTTATTTTGAAGCTAAATAAAAGTTAAGAATATACAGAAAATTTCACGGCAAAAGCTCTATTATTTCAGAAACTATTACCAATAGTTTGACCTCCGAACAGAAAGAGCCCCCCCCCCCCTAGTTCGATTAGGGTTAAGCCATCTAAAAGGAGACAAATTTAAATTTTTTTCTAAGTGGAATTGGCATTCTGCAACGGCTCTATCGAAAGAAATAGGCAATTCTGCTAAATCTAACATTAGTTTATAAGAATTTTATAAGAACAAGGATATTTTTCTAAGTGGAATAGGCTTTCAGAGATTTGATTTATCAAACAAAAGCTAACAAATAGTGTTTAAGAGTTATGAATTGTGTTCTTATAAAGTTGATGCTTATAAGAAAAATAAATGTTTCTAGGTTAAGCACAATCCTATATTTGCCTTGAAAGAACCAAACGCCGAAAGCTAATAATCATTGGTTTAGAAGTTATGAATTGTGTTCTTACAAAGTTGATGCTTATAAGAAAAATAAAATTTTCTAGCTTAAGCACAATCCTTTATTTACTTTGAAAGAACAAAACGCCAAAAGCTAATAATCATTGGTTTAGAATTTATGAATTGTGTTCTTATAAAGTTGATGCTTATAAGAAAAACAAATGATTCTAGCTTAAGCACAATCCAATATATGCTTTGAAAGAACCAAACGCCGAAAGCTAATAATCATTGGGTTAGAAGTTATGAATTGTGTTCTTATAAAGTTGATGCTTATAAGAAAAATAAAATTTTCTAGCTTAAGCACAATCCTATATTTACTTTGAAAGAACCAATCGCCGAAAGCCAATATCACTTTGATAAAAAGATATTGACTTGTTTCTTATAAAGATGATGCTTATAATAAAAACAACAATTGCCAAATCTTTGGCATAGTCCAAGAACAAAGTCCAAGATATTACTTCTTGTATTAGAAAAATTTATGTTAAAATCGAGTCAGTTTTTCAAAAAATAACTAAGTCCAAAAGGTCGTGTTTTACATATCTGCGCAGAAATATAATTACTACATATCTGCGCAGCTCGAAATTACATAGTTGCGCAAAATAATTACATATTTGCGCATAAATTATATATCTGCGCAAAATAATTACATATCTGCGCAGAAATTACATATATGCGCAAAAGTTACATATCTGCGCATAACATCCATCTTATCAGCCCGGGGCAAACACACTTTAACTTCCAAATCCAAATTTTTGGAATCGAAAATAGAATAATAGTGTGAAAGCTAATGTACGAAAGACACATGATCCTAACCATTATTTTAAATTAAATTTCAGGCTAATAAAAAAACAAAAATATGGGGATTATGATATCCATCGTGATTTTTCTCTACATTGTCCCATCAAAAATGTATTCAAGAAGATTGGGCTATAAAGGTGTCATTATGCATCCAGAGGTGGAACAGAGAATGGCAGATGATTTTGCAGACCATTTGAAAGAAACAAAAGAGTTTCATAAAGATGTATATGAAACCTATCGAATACTTCATAATCATACTGACAAATTCAAATTGAAACGCCTTAAACCTAGCAAGGTACTGTCTTGTATTTAACTAGCTGGAAATTTGACCGTTTCTATCGAAGTCCCAAAATAAAATGGACTTGTTCATAAATTACGTCATTAGCAACTCTTACTTCATCTCCAGAGAAATTCATATCAAGTCTACTCTATTTATAAAGCGGTGACACTTGAAGACTCGAGGGATTTAATGGCTAGGTTGCAATATATGTGTGTCTGAAGATGTCGTTGCTTTTCACGTCTAATGGAATAAACTGGACGTACGGTAAGCGAAAATCGTCGTGTTGGAAACCAGCAATCTCTTTCTCAATACAAAAATTTCACACTATCATACTACAGTCAGTAAAACATACGTCTCTTCTATACCATACGGAAAATCAGCGATATTCCCGTGGCTAAATTTCTTGGGGCAAATGGGGCGAAGCGTGGTGAGCTGTGGCAACATTTCATACATTGAACATAACTCGACGATATACCAATGGCTGAATTTCTTGGGGCAAATGGGCAAAGTGTGACGAGCTGTGGCAACATTTCATACATTGAACATTCTCAATGATATACGATGGCGATGTTCCTCATAGCTGAGTTTGTTGGGGCCAAGCGTGGCGAGCTGTGGCAACATTTCATATAGTGAACACAGCGATATCCTCATAGCTAAATTTCTTGGGGTAAAGTGTGGTGAGCTGTGGCAAAACTTCATATTATAGAGAATACAACGATGTTCCCATGGCTAACTTTCTTGGGGCCCATGAGGCAAAGCGTGGCGAGATGTGGCAACATTTCATGTATAGTGAACATAGCGATATCCTCATAGCTGAATGTACAGCAGGAGTTGATGATTCTGGTGAATGTGCATCAGGAGTTGATGCTTCTGGTGAATGTGCAGCAGTAGTTTACTGATTATGGTGAATGTGCAGTAGGAGTTGGTGGTTCTGGTGAATTTGATAGTGGAGTTGATGGTTCTGGTGAATATAATGCTTGTGTTGATGGATCTGCTGATTGCAATGGTGGAGTTGGTGGCTCTGGTGAATGTGCATCAAGAGTTGGTGGTTCTGGTGAATGTTCATCAGGAGTTGATGGTTCTAATGAATGTGATAGTGGAATTGATGATTCCGGTGGATGTGATGGTGGAATTGATGGTTCTGGTGAATTTGATGGTGGCATTGATGGTTTTGGTGAATGTGCTGTAAGAGTTGATGGTTCTGGTGAATTTGGAGCAACAGTTAATATTCTGATGAATTGTCATTGTGATGTTGTTCATGGATGTAATGGAAATACAGTTATGGTGAATCTGAACTTTTGTGCTATGAGGATATCGCTGTGTTCATTATATGAAATGTTGCCACAATTCACCACACTTTGCCCCATTTGCCCCCAAGAAATTCAGCCATTGGAACATCGTTGAGTTATGCTTAATGTATAAAATTTTGCCACAGCTTGCCACGCTTTGCCCCATTTACCCCAAGAAATTCAGCCATGGGAACATCGCTGTGTTTCCTATGTAAAATTTTGCCACAACTCACCACGCTTTGCTCCATTTACTCCAAGAAATTCAGCCATTGGTATATCGTTGAGTTATGTTTAATGTATAAAATTTTGCCACGGCTCGCCACGCTTTGCCCCATTTACCCCAAGAAATTCAGCCATGGGAACATCGCTGTGTTTTCTATGTGAAATGTTGCCACAGCTCGCCACGCTTTGTCCCGTTTGCCCCAAGAAATTAAGCCGCGGGGTATCACTGAGTTTTCTATATCTAATGTTATACAATAACATAACACATTCGTAGCTTCTGGAAGAGCATTATCCCATTATGTTTTACTGACTGTAGTATGATAGTATGAAAATTTCGTATTGAGAAAGAGATTGCTGGTTTCCAACACGACGATTTTCGCTTGCCGTACGTCAGTTTATTCCATTAGACGTGAAAAACAACGACATTTTCAGACACACATATATCGCGACCTAGCCGATTTAATCACCTTGGCAATAGCTTCAAATTCGCTCACATAATTTATGGAAAGGCTTATTTATCAAATATTCTCTTTCTATTAGCCAATATTGGTTGGTGCAATGCTCGATGAAATTTCAATGAAAAAAATTGCGACACCATCAACATTTTATTTTTTGATCTGACAATAAATCTTCATTTGAATTTTGATAGAAATTTTTATCCCCATTGTGAGACAAACTTTCACCGAGGCTGTGAGACAGGGGTTAATTTACCTAAGTTCTTTTAGATACAAAAACCAAAAATACTTTCTTCATTGTTCTGCCTGATTTCATTTTCATTTATTCAGGTGGTTGGTGAGAAGCGTAAGATCACTTTAAAGAACAACCGTAAAAAAGAACTCCATCTCCAAACGCTATCCAGAAAACAACCTTTACTTTTCCAAATCGATGATTTTCTCTTCTCGGACGAGTGTGAATACCTGAAAGAGTTAGCTATGAATTCAGGTTTGGAGAAAAGCGAGATTTTGGAAGACGAATTAGGGGCGGTGTCAAATTATGGTATAATTGGTGAAATTGGATTTGAAGAATGTGATTTGGATAAAGATAAAAAATGCAACACTTCAGAGGTATATTAGAAATTTCTTTTTAACACGTTCATTTCTAAGGCCTTTTCAGAACTCGAAAGATTGAACCTCGAAACGCTTTGAAAAAAAACTAAGAGATATTTACGGTAAGGAAATTGAACCTCATGCGGCCATTGGGTAGTTACTTAGGTACCACGAGTCACAGATTTCGAACCTTAGTTCCCGTCAAAGGGAAACCTTCATAATAAATACCTCCTTTCTCTTTCAAAGTTCAAATTAGATAGGGTCAAACAAACTCTTATCTTTTTTGCTGTAGTTGAGCCTATTATTTCGAAAAGACGCTCGTTTGAATTAATTTTTGAGTAGACCCAGTTGCCTTGTGTAATAGAATGATTGGGTTTTTCTTTAAATGATGGCGTACACGTTTTTTTTTATAAGAACAAACTATATAAGAACATAAGGCTTCGAGGCCCAAAAATTTAAGAACATTCTAAGAACATACTAAGGCTTTGGAGACTTAAAAACATGCAATTTCTTAAGAAATTACATCAAAATGCTCAAAAAATGCTGAAAATAAGAACATTTTAAGAACATTTTTAGGCTTCAAATCCAAAAAACTAAGAACATCCGATTCGAAGATTTTTGACGTTCTTATAAAAAAAAAACGTGTAAAGGCTTGAATGTATTTTGAAAGTGACCTGAGGGCACGTGCGGTGTGAATTACTTAGCGTTTATTGATTAGATTTTACCACTTTTTATTTCATTTCTGAAGTTGAATTCGGACCGAGTACCCGATCTCAAGACTGTACGACATTGCTTTCTTATAAGACTGAGTTCTTCTCCCCGGCAGGGGGGGCATTCGATTAAGAGACGAACATATGTAGGGTCAAAATTAGGTCCTTTGAAATCTTATCTTTTATCGTTGTAGTTGGGTCTTCTCTTTCAAAAAGAATACGATGCTCGCTTGAATCAATTGGTTATTTTTGAAATGTAAGTTGTATCCAGTTGCCTGTTTTTTTTGTATGCGTGGTTTTCAACAAAAATATACAATATAGGTGGAAAAACATCCTATTTTTATAATTCAATAATGCAAACGGGGATTGGAATCATTGTTCATAGCTCTTTAGTAGGAACAAAGTTTTTTAACCTCCCTTTCGTTTTCTGTCTCATTTTCATTTTCAAAAACTTTTTGAATTATATTTCTCGAAGAATGGATTCTAGATTCACAATCCATCGTCCAAAGTGCAGCGCAATTCTTAAGTCAGCATTTCTCCTACCTGGAAAAGCTTGGAGATTTCATTTTAGTTTGAACATTCGGTCACACTTCATTGGTTTCGTCGTTTCTGCTGTTAGAGGGTGTCAAAATATGAAACTTTTTTGTCAAAGAAACTGTCAAGAATATTCAATTTTCAAAAAACATTACATTTTCTCACAGAATGAAGAAAACACTATGGGATTTTAATTTGGATGGTTTCATTTCACCTTGGGAATGGAATCTCAAAAACTTGACCACTTTAGTTCATATTCTGCAAAACCAAAAACAATCAAATCCAATGATAAGAAGCAGATTCAGCCATCAAACCTGGTTGCAACAAACTAGCTCAAAAGATAAAATATTGAAGTCCATACAAGATAGGTATAAGTTTTTAAAAAGCATCTATTTCTGAGTGGATATACTTATGCTCAGTCCCGTAGCTCCACGAACGGCTGAGTTTACAGTTGGCCTCATTAATTTAGTTTTCCTGGTATGTAAACAATTCCCTATCTTGAAATAACCGTAAGGTCCTTATAGTGCCTTATCAACTTAACTTAATCAATGTCAGTAAGTATTTCAGATGAGATGGAGTTTTTATAAGATACTTTAATAATTGGTCATTTGAAGTAATAAAAATGACGCGTTCTTTAGAAAAAATTACAAAATTGTTTTATTACTAGTTAACGACCAACCAAATCAAATAAGAGCTTGTAAAAACTCCATCTCGTCCCAAGTTTTTAAGATGCGCCAGAATGTGGACATTTTTATAGTTACGTTTACGTTAATAAATTAAAACAATGCCATTTGCTGTCACAATAAACGGATTAAATTTGTGCAGTTATGTTTTGGTAGTGTGTTCCTTGACACATACCATACTTGATTTTGAGCAGTTATCGACGCCTTAAGGTTCCCAGAATACAAATATTCACTTAAATTAGTTGTTTATTATTCCAAAGGTTGTATCAAGTAACTCGGTTGCCAAAAGCCATTATCCAGAATAATGAAGACTTGCAGGTAGTAAATTCCATTTAAGTAGGAAAATCAAATAACGAAAGAACTATAAAAGAGTGAAACTCTCAACGGAAAAAAGGACTGGGTCTTCAGAATTCGGTCGGCATTGTGAAAAATATACAATCTCAGCTTAAACTACCATTTCGAGATGTCTCAGTGCACCACCCAGAAAGATCTGAGAGGGGCGCCAAAAGAGCTTTTCAAGGGGGCGCCAAAATTTTGTTCATGTTTAATTGGGCAATTTGGCGCCCTTCGGCACGTTTATAGCGCTTTCTATGAGTACAATGTTAATTTTTGTCGCCTGCTTTCTCTTTAATTTTGTCAAAGTTTCGATCACTATTGAATCAGAAGTAAGAGAAGTGTTGCGTATCCACCAGGGGTTATAGAGAATGCTCACCCCCAAAATGAGAAATAGCCAAAATGATCAAAACTTGTTAATTCTCGCTGTGGTTTTTGTGGTCTTATACTGACTAACTTTCTCCGTTTTTAGAAGATCTTTTAGGCTGTTTGACCTTTCTTACATCAAAATTTTTTGCCTGCCGCGCCAAATTTACAAGGAACCCTTCCTCTCAACTTCTGAATTTTGGGGCCTCTTTCAGCCATTGATCTTAATGGAGAGTAAAGTAAGACCATCTCGCGTTACAAAGTAGTCATGTTTAATGTTTGGAATTTTGTGTATTGATAAGGAGAAAAAGTTAAGATAGTTTAATATCTTCACTTAATGATGGGAGGCGCAAATAAGGACAAAAATACCAGGGGCGCCAATTTCATAGTTTGCACCACCAAGAAATTTAAGCCAGGCCGCTACTGGTGTCAATGGACTTTTCCAGTTTTTAAGAGTATCAAAAATAAACATGTATGATGTAAAATAAAAAAAAACATTAGGATTTTATCCATATTTTGTACCTTTTTCTCTATCCTTTTTTCCGTTGAGCTGTTTGTAAATATAGAAAATTTCACACTTGTCCCACTCTTGTGACGAGATAAGATAAAATTATGAAAAAATCGCTTGGTGACCAACGAATTTTTATCATCGACAAATCTTTTTGTGGACAATTGATCGACGAATAGTTTTTGCCGGAAAAAAATTGATATCTTAACATTTTTTTGTTTAAACTTACTTTCGAAGGGGTGGTATTTAGTCTTAACGCCACGCATATTCTTTTTGCCGGATGTGAATAAGATTAAACTTATCTTCCTCGTAATTTCAGAAACCTTCTTCTAGTAAAAAGTCCGAGAAGAGATTTTTAACTAATTTTGCAGTAAAACCTCCAATTAACTGACACTTTAAAAGTCGGACACCTCTGATTAGTGGACAATTCTATTTCCCCCAGCAATTTCTTAGTCAAATCCTCATAAAAAAGTTTCACACACGGACACTTCTAGTTAGCGGACACTAACCCTATTCCCCGATGGTGTCCGCTAATTGGAGATTCCACAGCAAAGTATTTTGAACAACAATAAATTCCTTTGTTGATGACGAATTTTATATAAGACCCTCTGTAGAACTCTTTTTTCCCTTTAAGGTTGTAAAATACACACCGGGTGGACATTATGATTGCCATATGGACACTGGTGCAGGCTTTGGTAAAAACAGTTATCTGCCGTGTTGTCATTTAAAAATGGATGGAGAATGCAATGTTTGTAGGTAAGTCACAATAATTTTTGGCTGTTTTACCATTGATTATAAAGAGGGATCATTTTCAATATTTTAGTTATTGGGGAACTGGAAACAAGTTCGAATTATAGAAAGATAGTAAGAGTTTGAATAAACGAGGGTTTACTGTATACCTTAAGGGAACTTTTTTTGGCGGGAACTAATTTTGGCGAATAGTGATTTTTTTTAATTTTGGCGGGAACTAATTTTGGCGAATGACAGCGTGAATCTGTTCTATCTTGACTTATTTTGAGCATAATTTTGATGAATTCCAGGGGTTATTTAGGCAAGAAAACAAAAAATGTAATTTTCGCGGGAAATTATTTATTTTGGCGAGTGAGCAAAATATCTAATTTCGGCGGGAACTAATTTTGGCGAATTTCGTCTAAATTCGCCAAATCCAGCAAATTTAGTTCCCGCCAAAACAAGTTCCCTTAAAGTAATAATTTCAGAATTCTCATTATTTACTGCATCCGTAAATAGCCTGCGAGGAAAAGGTTATAGGTTTTCAGCGAGGAACGTTTCGTTTCGTTATGATTTTTGATTGCGCTTACCTTAGTGAAGTTGTTTAAAGGGTTATGCCTTATTTTATCGCTTGCTTTTGATATTTCTTTTCTTCATTCCCAAAAGAGGAATGAGTCTATCTGCTTGAGTTTGGTCCGTACTCAGGCTAAGCCAAAACTTTATCTTCCCATACAGGTCCGGCAAATCGGTTTTAAAAGTTAAGGGGCAATATAGTGACTAAGGAGGCCCCACCATGGTTGGGGCCGACGGTCCGGAAAATTTTTGAAATTATAGTACTCTACATTAGCTTAGAATCGGCCTAAATTTAATTTTTATGAAGTTATTGGAATGAAAAAATCTAAGAAGTTAGGTGTCTTTTTATACTGATAATCGCCAAAGAATATACTACTATATAATAACAAAATGAAACCTATTAGAAAATAAGGTGGACTTTTACATGTTCAAAATTCGTAAGAGAAATTAGATTTAAAGTATGCTTTTAACAGGCAGTAAGCATACAGTAATCAAAGATTAAAATTATCCAAAGTAATTAAAGCGATTCTCTCGAGTCGACACAAACTCTCTACCAACTTCATCAAGTTTATCCGTTAGATTTTTATGGATGTGGAGCAAAGAAAGATTGTTGTTTTTGAGAAACGTCAACCCAGCGTTACCACGTTTCTTCCTTTTCTTTTTTTCTTCTTTTCTCTCACCCTCTCTTTCTCTCTCTCTCCCTTTTTTTTTTTTTTGCAGCCCCCCCCCTAGCCCCCCCCCCCCGGTTTCACCGGCTCTGCCATATTACACTGGGCAACTCATTAGCACGATCCAGTCTATCAAAAAGACATACGTTGCTTAGAACAAAAAGTGACTGGCCTTGAAAGTTGGCTTACAAAAGGTGAAGGGAAAAACAAGGTACGCCATGAAGATTTCTGCTTCGGTATTAATAGTTTCCAAGATAAAATGTAAATCAGGATTAATTCAATCATTCTTTTCAGATTCATGACGGTACTATATTATCTATCAGATGTCGAGCAGGGCGGCGAAACAGCTTTTCCGATAGCTGGCCAAAAGAATATCACAAGGAATGATTTAAATTCAAAGGTTAGACATTTGCTGATATTTAACTAAATTCGGATGAAAACGAATCATTTTTTAGCAATTACCTTGCCAAAAACCAAGATTTATTCTACAATTTTAATGGAACTTTTTGATGAAATTTCACCAATTCCGTCCGAGCCATAAACCGTATCAAAATTGGACTCTGTATTTTCAAATATCGGAGTTGTATTTCTTTTTGATTTTACTACTCAGCCTTTCGAGCATTATTGTTCGTTATCTGCGCACTGTCATAAAAGCAAGTTGAAAGTACAGCCAAAGAAAGGACGAGCAATTATATGGTATAATCATTACATCGATCCACGAACAGACTGGTTAGGAGCCATGGATAGATCAAGCATGCATGGAGGATGCGCAGTTCATAAAGGTGTGAAATGGATAGCTAATAATTGGATAGATGCAGGTATGAAATCTTTTTTTATTGGTTCACGATACAAAGACTACTGCGAGAAAGTTTTTAGTTGTCAATGTTTGTCAATGAGGGAGAAAGTTTTTAGTTGTCAATATTTTGTGAGGCTGTACGAAATGTACAGTAGACTCTCGCTAATTCAAAATCGAACAGGGAAATCTTCCACTGGGCGAAATAACCCAAATAAGAGATTTCCAATCCTGGAAATATCTTGAAAATATTATATTTCCATGTACATTTGTAAATATGGAAATATGACTTTTTTATATTTCCAAAGTATTGGAAATATCATATCTCATGATATTTCCAAATCTAAAATATCATATTTTCAAAATATTTCCAGGATTGAAAATCTCTTCTTTCGCCCAGTGTTCTTTCTTTCAATTACAGAGAGATTTGTATTGTAGAAAGTATTTTAAAGGGATTTCCTTGATGTTCGAATCATAGTGAGATTCGGATATTAGAAGCTCGAATAAACGAGAGTTTTACTTTTTTATGTTTCTAATGAATGTGACGCTGTTTAAAATTATACTAACCTTTGATGAGGGATTCAATAACTTCTTACCTTATACCTTAGGATCAATGCAAAGCACTTTAGTGAAGGCAGCAAGTGATTCTCTGTCCGTTGCTCATTATAATGCATCCCTTTTCACAGACCCGGAAGGCTGTGGGAGTAAAAATAAGGGACCAAAACTCGTTAGTGATTGAAATTCCCATGCCTCTTATGATTGGGGATTTGAGCTCCACTGTTTTTAAGAAGGAAAATTCAGTGGGGATGGAAAAAATAGCTCAATATTTCGCAGTGAGGATTTGTTTATTTGATTATTTTCAATAGGGACAACAGTTCGAGTATTGCTTTCCACAAGGACACAAGGGACGATATTTTGAAAAGTTTTCCCAGTAGGAAGTGGTCCCAATGGGTCTGTGAGAAGGAGGCGTTACAATATCAACAACTTTTTATCTCAATGCTCTTTCAATCTTCACTTTCAGCACATTTGAAGAAGCATGACATGCTTAGTTGGGCAATCCAAGAAAAGGAGAGGAAAATTCAACGTGATCAAAAGGAAACTTGAATCTCTCAATCGTATATTTCGTATGTATGATAATTCTGGAATTCTATTTAACAAATGAGCAGCTCAGTGTAGATGGTATTATGTGAGACAGAGAAATATATAGTTTTCAAAGAAAAGACATTCTCTTTCTTTAAAAAGAAATTCTGAGTGAAGATTTTCTTTGTTCATTCCTGTATATTCCATTTCTGATTTTTTTTCATATTGATTGAATGTGCTGGTACTATACTTATTCTGGGTGAAAAGAGGTTGCTAAGAAGTGCTTTTGTCTAGAAAATATAAAATTTTCGGTTCGCTTTTCTATAGCCATTATATTGCAATCATTTTAGATAGTTTTGAGCCTCGTTTTGGGCACTTCGGCCATTCTAACAGCTTTGATACTTTAAGACCTAAAAAAAAATGAATTCCTTGCTTTTGCTTGAAATGCGAAGTCTGAAATCTTCTCCATAAAGGGGACTCTTTGTCATCACAACCCTTATATTGATATCTTAAGCTTTGGTGTTCTCAGCTAAAAGATTGTAGTACAAGTGTTGTGCTGAAAAATTATTGATCTTAAAATCCAAATATCTCGTGATCTAGGCATCGGAACCCTATAATCCCTACAAATTTTATTTGTTAAATCATTGGGCAACCATTTCGGACCATCCTAGAAGGTCTAGTTAGCGAATACTATATTTTCAAGGTTATGAGCTAAAAATACCTTTCATTTTTGGTAATTATGATAAGATTGAAAGTTTTGAAAGCTTTTTTGAGGCGCTTTAACGCAGCGGGACAAGGAAACTTTATAGAAAGTATTAAGAGAAGGCTAAGGAAAAGAATTATGAATAATTCATGAAAAACTGAACAAAAAAATTAAAAGACGATATTGATCGATTTTCCCACTTCTCATATTCTTTTCTGAAGATCTTCATGTTTTTATAAATATTTTCTTCTTCTTTTAAGTTTTAAGTTAGTGGCTGGAGAACGGGATAAGCGAATCGATTTTTGTAGATTTTAGAGAATAATGAATTTTTTTTTTACGTCTTTTTCAATTTTGACGAATATGGTAATACACTTATGGATTGACGGGGGCTGAAAATTTATTGCGTTTTACGGTACATTTGATATTCATCATACTCATGATAATATATACTTTGTTTATGGACAAGACGATACAGGTTCTTAAACACATAAATAAGTCATTGGTCAGCCCTGGTGACCCTTAAAATCCCGTTATTAATTACGTTATAAACGTTATAAAATCTGTTTTCGGTAAAACAATCCCAAACGGGTTTCTAGAACCGAACAACGCTAATGGCGAGCCCTAAGCTAGACTGGAGTCGTTTATAATGCGTGTAATACTAATAATACCAATACTAATAATAAGAATACGGGATTTAGTTTGTATAAACGACTGGAAGAATCCGGTGTTCTAGCCTTATAGATACCCGACTAGCTACGCAGAAACTTGCGTAGTGAGAAAACAATTTATCAAGCAACAACAAACTCTCAAACCGAAATCAACTCAAATGAAAAACTTTCAATACACAAATCCACACATTTTTTTCTTTCTCAAGAATTATTTTGAGCAGGAAAAAATTATAATTGCAATATTGACACTTTTCTTTTGTTTGGAGTTAGTGCACAAAGGTTTCTAGACGACTAAAATTGTTCCATTCATTACTTTTTGCTTTATTTCTACGATGTATAAATAAGTCGTCTAGCTTGCTAGACTAGCCCTAAGCAAGTGTTAGTTATTACTCCGATCGGAATACAGGTGTGATTTCTTATTCTGTTTTCATTTTAGTAAGGCAGCAAATTCTTTCCTGAGAAAACACGTAACACTAGCATTTTGGGCTGACGTTTTTTTCCTTGTCATTTGCCTGTCAACAAGGAAATCATTCTTTACACCCCTGTTTCACAGACTTAATGAGAGCTTCTTCCCACTGGGGAAAGTTTGACACTACATTGAATCGAAATCCCCATGATTGGGAATTTTTACTGGATTCTTTGAGCTATAGATAATTACAGAAATGAAAACTTCCGCCAACTAAAAACAAGGAACTTCCTTTATCATTTATTTTTTCCTCGGTAGGGAAAAATCACACCGGATAGTTGATACACAGGTGACTGACACTGATTGTTTTAGCTGTAGTCCGGTATTATTATAGTATTGTAAAATCCTTTAAATAGTGCCGAGCAATAGTTTCAGTTTGAATCGACATTTCATAAAAGGGACTTACTTGGTAATAATGTTTAGCTGCATAATTGTATAGTATTCTTCATTGAAAGGTATGATGTCCCTTTGGGGAACTGGTTTTACAATAGTGAAACACTGGGTGTGGTTCCATGCCAAGTTTCTGTTCAAGCCGTAACTTGAAGTAAGAGCTGCGGTGCGCAAGGTTAAGTTATGGGCCCTTGCCGGATTATACTCAAAATTGTATCTACCTCCACATGTGAGAAGACTACCGGGTGGTCGAAGAATGTTTTATGTTAACTCTTTCCTGAAGTCCATCGATCCATCTGGTTTTTACGGCCCAAGACGTCATATGAGCTGTCCAAAATAAAGATGGTTGCAGAAGACTTGCAATCGCCTGCTCCACAGCTTCACGATGATGATGGATGATGACTAAAGATTCTCAAAATGGTACCTGATACCTCTCTACTTGATCACAGTAACTAATGGGACGGATCAAGAGCCTGGGGGGAGGGGGGCACTCGATTTCGAAACAACGGTATGTGCGGCGCAAAACTGCCTTTCAAAATCGCACCTTTACAGTGTAGTTCGAGATGGTTGAAAAGGTACCCTTTCAGTGCATTTTGTCTTGATTTACCCAACCTTATAGTATAGTGCATTATGTTTCTCAACTTTTTCTCAAAAAAACGAGTAAAATATTTAATTTTAAAGCTATAAGCCTTGCTGCGAAAGAAATTTACGGAAATAATAGTATAATATTATTTTTAACTTATCTGCAGTCAAGCAAGTGTTATCTTTTAATGTTGCCTGAAAAACTGGTTACAATAATATTGTAAAATTCGACCCTTACAGTACAATACCACAGAAACACACCCTTACAGTGCATTTTGGGATGCTAAAAAAACTACCCTGAAGCGTGGCACATGACGTAGGCCAGATCATATGAGTGCCCCCCCCCCCCCAGGATCAAGAGTAAGTGGAGTGGCGCCCTATGCTAGAAAAAGTAGAGCTTTCGGGCTGTCCTCGACTACGCTCGCAAACTCACTAACTTCACTTTACTGCCAAAGGAACTCCGATACCATTTCAAGTTTTTATGTTTCTTGTGTGATTTGTAGGTTTTTCATTACCTCATAAAAATGTTTTAAAAATCTCATATCAGTGGCATTAGAAAGATTAATTAAATTGTAAATACAAAAAGAACAAAGATGATTATATCTCTGAATATGCAGCGAAATGACAAAGTTTTGTTATTAGTCTGTAAGAACAATCGAACATTAAAAAAATCTTGATTATCAATTTTCTTTAAAGTTAATTTTTTGAAAAAGGTGTGAATATATCGTGTTCGAGATACAAATGATATGAAGGTACAAGGTTCAAGCAAAGTTTTAGATGAAAGTGTAGCAAAGCTTTGATAATTCTTTGAATTTGTTGGAGAATATTCTTACAAAAAAATTAGTAACCTTATCCTTTTGAAAAAATTACTTCCACATTGTAAAAAGATGTGACTGTTTTGAAGGTTGAAACAGTGGTTAAAAAATCAAAGAAAAAATGTTTTATCTATATCTATGGGAAAATAATTGAATTCCTATGGATTCTAGTCATATGTTTTTGACATATTGATTCTAACCTTTTTCTTAACTGTATAGTGTATATGATGGATTTTATTGATAATTCTTTGGACAAAAGTTTGTTAGTAAACAAACAGTGTTTATTTTATATACTTACTTCTATGAAAACTGACTTCTAAATGAAAATGTTTGGATGAAAGTTTTGAAGTTTTGTCAGAATAAGGAAATAGCTGACTTATGGAGATTATGTACAAAGTTTTTACAGATTTTTAAGGTGTTTTTTGCATTTTAACGTTACAGCAGTGCTTTGGTAGGTCAGTTGATATCAGTGGTAACAACTTTAAAGTTTTGATAAAACATTACGACAGAATACATGTTGAAATAAGAGATAACTCCTTGGCTGACGGAAGTCTAGGAAGTGTGGACTTGACATAATTTTTTTGCCAGCGGGGAGTGAGATACTACACTTCTCAGACTAGGATTCAACGAACTTTTCCGGGATTTTACTCCTGTATTTCCTGGGAAAACCTGCATACAGGTTTTTTAAAGAACTTTTAAAGCTTTGCGACGTTCTTAAAACATGTTATTATTCTCGCCATTTAGTGAGTGTCTTTGTCCATTCTTCTAAGAAATTGGGTGTTTAAGGGTCTTCAAAGCCTTAAAATGTTCTTAACTTGTTCTTAACATTTTTATCATCGAAGCCTTAAGGTCCTATATACTTTGGTCTTATAAAAAACGAGTAAGGTGTACGAAAAACACTCTCCGACGCTCAACTTACAACTACCCAAAAGTCCCAATCTTTTTCCGTTAGAAATTTGGCAGTGGAATTTTAGCTCGGAAAATGGATTCTTATAAAACCACAACCCAACCAAGAGTATATGTTCTGCATTGTCAAATTAGAGATGTACAGGGTGTCCCTAATAAAAGTATCGAGTTTGAACATGCGATTGAGTAGAAAAGTTTGGGTGTGTTATCGCTAAAATATAATAACGTTCTCCATCACATAGGCTCATTACAAAAGGTAGTTACAACGTATAACTGACAAAGAAAAAAGAGGGAGAGCTTAAAATACAATTTTGTGAATACACAATTAAAACTTTCTACTCAATCGCATGTTCAAACTCGATACTTTTATTAGGGACACCCTGTATTGCACTGCATCCCCGTAATCTCTAATAGATTCTAATTAATTTCGAAGCATTTGTCTTCAGCGTAACGATTCTTTTCAATATCTAATTAGGACAAATTTGTATGAACAACTTTTTCACATTGAGTAATCTGTTTATAACAACTGCTTTGTATACTCTGAGAGAAATGGTCAGGGAATGTAGGGAATCTAACTTTTTGCATATGTTGTGGAAAGCTTTGATTTTGTTGTGCTTGTTCAGGAATCATAATTAAGGGCAAGAAATTAAATTAACCATTAGCCTATTATCGGGGAAATAATAATTTTTCATGGTTACACCCCTGTTTCACAAACCTGGTTGGACCTAATGCTGCTAATAAAGGAAATGTTTCTTTTCAACTTAAAATCCCTTTTTTGTTATCCTTTCAGCAATAAAGCTGGTCAAACTTATGCAAACATTTTATATTAAAATTTGGAATTTTTTTAGAGAATCAAATAGGCTAAGGTCTTTGAACAACAAGTACAACTGATCCCGTTTATATGACATAAATGAATCAGGTTTGTAAGTTGGACTCATCTTCCTGGCTTTTTCAAGATGGGCTGGAATTAACAAAAAATATTTTGATTATTTTAACATACAATGTATTGGTATGATAGGTAAAGTTAGGATAAATTTCACACCTTTTTCAGATACAAATGGGATCACAAAACAGATAAAAAAATAGTTGGAAATCTTGGCTCATAATAAAGTATAAAAATTTCAGCTCAGTAACATTCAGCGTATCCGTTTTTCACAAATTTTGAGATGAGATTGAATAGAATTTCTTAAGTGTTTCATCACACTGTAAGAAAAGATTTTGAAAAGTATTGGTTCACGGACACATTTATTAATAATAAGGTGTTTGGGTTCTTTTATGGCTTGCCTAAATCTTGATTTCCTTAGGTATGGTGTTAAATCAGTATATTTTTCCTCGATCTGGGTTATGAGTCAAATTTTAGCGATTATCGACCGTAGCGACCGTAGGATGAAGGTAGAGTATCCAGCTACGGTGCGCAAGGTTGTGGGTTCGAACCCCAGGCGAGTCATACCAAAGATCCCCAAAATGGTACTTGATGCCTCTCTGCTTGATGCTCAGCAACTAAAGAGTCGGATCAAGGGTAAGTGGAGAAATCCAGGGAAAGGACCTGTGAATTTTTGAAACAGAAACTTTGACTTACTTGTTTTCTTTATTGTATTTTTGAAATCTATGCGAAATTTGGGGTTGCGTCAATTGGTGTACAATTTGAAGGCATTGGAAGTAAAACTCAGGCCACAGGACCCTCTGAAAGTCAAACTTTCAATGAAATTCGAAGATGTCAAATTTTCGATTTCTGAAAAGTGCTCAACAGTGAACGTGTTAAAATCTGTTATAAAATCAATTATACTAAAAGTAAGGTTTGAAATCTGAGGCTCGAGTTGTTCTTAGTTTATCTTTCAGGTTTTGGTCAAGTTTTAGCAAAGTCTTCTTATAGAACCATGTTATGACTCGATTTATCAAGATAACGATCCGTCATCCAAATGAAAACAGAGGAAACATCATTAAAATAATTTTACAGGGCCAAAGTGTTTATTTTGATAGATGAAATGATTTTCATCTCAGAGCCTAACAAATAAAATCTCTTTTCTATTAGTTTTTCGTCAATACATTGTCGAAAGCTGATAAAGGAGATAAAAAATAGTTGTACCAATTTTGTAATGGAAGCTTTATGGCAAACAGATATGTAGCGCCTCTGCCTCAGTATTTCTATTGAAAGAGAATCTAGGCAACTGAGGATATAAATGACAAGGAGTGGTTTTAATGGATGAAATTGTATATAATTCTGCAGTTTTAAAGATTCTCGAAAGCTTTGAAATAGTGCGAGTTTATGTACTTACCTATTTGAGGACTGCGGAATTAATGAAACGATTTGGAAGAAACAGTTGTCACGGCTCTGACCCGCATCGAGGCTGTAATTGCCACCACAGCGAGCCTGAGGGCGAGCGAGGATGGCAGTCATTGCTTCACGCTAGGATATTGGACACGCATCTCGAATTTTTGCGCGCGCGTTTTTTTTTTGTTTGTTTGCGTTTGTTAGTAGTGAGGTTAAGTATACCGGGATAATCACGACGACGGACGAAAAATGTAATAGGCTAGTGGAAATACGAAATTTGATTGGTTGAAACTCACTAGCCTGTTAAATTTTCGTTCGTCGTCGTGATTTTACCGATTTACTTAACCTCACTAGTATCGTATAGTATCCCGTAAAGTTGGCTTCCCGGTAAAGTTTCATAGCTTTTCCCTTTTAGCATGCGCGGCGGACGCTTTTCCCTGCTTTAACTATTAACTTTCGGTAATTAGTTCTTACAAAATAAACAATGGATGGCGAAGAAAATTATTATATTTATTTTTCTTATAAGCATCTACTTTATAAGAATCAAATCAATAACTCTTTATTGAAGGTAATACATCTTTCGGTAATTAGTTTTTACAAAGTAAACAATGGATGGCGAAGAAGATGAGCATATTTATTTTTCTTATAAGCATCTACTTTATAAAAATCATATCAATAACTCTTTATTGAAGGTAATACATCTTTCGGTAATTAGTTCTTACAAAGTAAACAATGGGTGGCGAAGAATGATCATATTTATTTTTCTTATAAGCATCTTCTTTATAAGAATCAAATCAATAACTCTTTATTGAGGGTTATATACCTTTCGACAATTAGTTCTTACAAAATAAAGAATGGATAACGAAGAAGATGAGCATATCTATTTTTCTTATATGCGTCTACTTTATAAGACTCTGTTAAAATAAGGAAATTTTTAGTTGCGATTTTGCAAATCTTGTACTGTAAGCTAAGGTTTCAATTCTTTTTTATCAACTTAAAATTTTTCAACCAGTCAAAACCAAAATGCGTAATCCGTAACTTACTCAATATCGACAGTCTCTCCAATGTATTGCTTGTACTTCTTTAGAAAAGATTAACGAAAGATTCTATGATTATTAGAATTAATGAATTAAAAAAGGTATATCTATTTCTTTTTTAGCTTTTTTCGGGGATTCGAAGACATTTATTTCATCTCAAAACTCATCATACAATTGGCGAAATTTTCGACTTTCAGTCGTCTTGTTAAGCTTTGTTTTAAATACGTGACCTTTATGAGAGCGGTAGCAGTTAGTGCAAACTATAACCTAGTACTATCGTCCTTAGTCGATCAGGATTCAAACAAAGAAATAGATAACTGGCTATCTTAGAAAACGCACATACATAAACTCATTATTGACCATCCCAGTACTCTCGGATACCCAATAGCCGTCCCCCCGCTAATTAATTTTTCGAAAATTTTCCACCCAGGACATTCTTATACCTAATAGCCGTCCCCCCGCTTATTAATTTTTGGGAAAATGTTTTTGAAAGTTCCGTTTTTGTCCCAATTATGCTGTATTAGCCTCATTTTCAAAAATATTCCACCCAGGACATTATTATTCCAACCCCCCTCCGTTTATTAAGTTTTGAAATTTTTTCCAACCACCCCCCCCGTTTATTCCAATCCCCCCCGGCATTAGGTACCCGAGAGTAGTAAGGGATGAGAGCTCCTGTGTATTCTTTACGGGGTGAGATCTCAAAAAGTTTCTTCTCAAATAGGACAATCATTCGATTGGTTAGGGGGTCCTGATGTGGCTTATACATACAAAAAACTCCTTCTGATTCGAACTTCTATTTTTCGAATCTTTCTTTAATACGAACTATAGTATTTGTTCCATACTCAGGGAAGTCGTATAAATTACTCTCTGTAATACGAAACTTACTCTAAATCGAAAAAGAATTTTGGTCCCTTGAAGATCGAATTAGAGAGAGAGTTAACTATGTACGTTTAGTATGCGAAATTATGATTCATCATTCAGTAATCTCAGAACTGTATCTTGCTTTTTAATTGCAGTATAAAAATTTATAATAACTGATAAAACCACGAGCAGTAGTAACAGAAAAAGAATACAGATAAAATGTCAGGAAGTCACTCAATGCGATTACTGATTGCAACTATCATCACAAGTCTATTATCAATAGTTTGTTTTATCGTGTCATATTTCGTCAACGTATGGTGGACCGTAACGACGGGCAACGTAGACACGATACAAGGTTTATGGAAAGCGTGTCAAAAATATCAAAATGGAACGGAAATTTGCACGGAGAGAACAGATCTATTATCGTTCAAAGCTAAAAAAGGTTAGTTTGTTGAAATCAGTTACTTGACGCAGGATGGCTTAAGGCTTTTGTTACGAACGCTATCCGTAACAAGTACAGTTCCAAAAAAAAGTGGAACCACTACGTTTGAACAGGGTTTTGCTTTATAAATTCACTTTCGATTTTAGGAACCGATCCGATAATCACGTGTATCATCATCAGTGTTGTTTTTACAATCTTCATTTTGTTTGCATCTTTATCCATTGTTATCTGTTGTCGTAAAAGAACTACCACGTGGTACAAAACCATCCAATGGATGACCTTCTTTGTCATTATCTCACGTGAGTACTCCTTTTTCTTATAAAGCTTAGTTCTCAACTTTAGTTGAGCTAGAATCTGACAATGTCTGTATATATGTCTGTCTGTATGTCCGTCCGAAAACTTTGAGGCATGCAGCCTGTAGACTTCAAAAATTGTACCCTTTTTACGCCGGCCCTTATTACGTCACAAACTAATTTTTGGCTTACACCAATTAGGGCCGTTAATAACGCCAAAATTTGTAAAAATGGCTACTTATACTTCAAATTAGTAAATAATGTTTAAAATTTACATTAAGATGTCATATTTTGGTAGTAAATTGTTGAAAATTCCATTCAAAATCACTGATTTTCGTGAGGTCTTAGATATGGAGTAAAACAATGGATAATTTTTGTCTTCAAATCATACCTAAAATCCTTTGAATTGAGAAATAATCATCGAAAAGTAACGCCACTTTTAATTAAAAATTGCAAAATCTTGGCTCTTTTTACGCCGGCCCTTTTAACGCCGGACCTTTTAACGCCGGCCCTTATTACGCCACGTGCCCAAAAATAACGCCAATAAGGGCCGGCATAAAAAGGGCCGATAAGGTATATGTTTTTACTTTTTAGTTGTTGCTGCTGCAGACGGAATGTTGTACACTGAATTCGAATTCAAAGAAGAACTGAGCAATGGCAAAAGAGGTTTGGCGTACATGATTTCATGGGCGGGTACAGGCTTTCAATTCATACTCTTCATACTAATAATTGCTCAGCTTTGCATCCGCCCTCCACCCACTGTTGATACAAACGCATGGTAAAATGAGTGGAAAAATTAGCACTCTTTCCAAAAAGTGCGTTGCGTATTTCCGTTTATGCGGAAGTGGTTATGCTGTTGCTTTAATGTTATCTTTGGACGTAGTATAGACGTCTTATGCGAGCTCAGGAAGGACAATCAAAGAACATCTACACGGTTATAAGGATACAATGAATCTTGTAGTTTGAATTGATTACTATTCAATTCGACTTGCTGACTCAATCTATTGCAACTTGGAAATTCCATCATTATAAATCAAGCAAAGGCGCTTAAAACAATATTTCAGACAGACTTTTTAAAGATGGCCGTCAGGCCTTGAAGACTAACCTTGATCTTCGAAGCGGGGCGCGTAAATTCGTATTAAACTTGTATAGCGATACATACATTGTGGTAAAATAGATTGATAGAATAAAATTTATACTTTACATTTACCATGTGTTTTAAAATACTGTATATTTTTCAGTTTTGAAATAATATGCGTCAACACTTAAGGGGATAGGTTTGTCCGTTTTTTACCTAGTTTATAAACGGATCATTACAAGGATTAAATTGTAGCTTAATTTTACGATCGCTTGAGCTAGAAAAATTTCAGCCCATTTAACAATCTAAAATCAAATTATAACTTACCCTTAGTTTGTCTGTACCAGATAACGAATATCCACTTAATTCATTTCCCGGGGTAGCGAGTGATAACGCTAGCTAGCCCTATTAATAAGAGCTGATGTTTTCGGGTTGAAAAGAATCTGAAAAAGTGTCGGAAAAACACAAATCTTATAAGCTTTTAATGTTCTTTATATTATGGATCATCGTTCCACCGAACCTCAACTATATTCCAACTAAAGGCCGGTCTCCACTAGCGTGGGCTTCGATCGCGCTTTTTCGAGAATAGCTTCAACGCTATTGGTCAAAAGAAAAATGAAGCAACTACATTGGCGCGATCTGACGCAACGGTTGAAAAAAGTTGAAATGTGTTCAACTTTTTTTTCAAGTGCTCGCTACATTTTTATGAGGTAATCTTTTTTCCAAGCAAAAAGGACTGAACCAAAAGGATGCGATTGCAGCGCGCGCAAGTGGGGACTGGCCTTAAATCTCTCAAAGATTCCCGCTTTTCCCTCTGTTCAAAGGTCAAAGGGTCTAGGGAAATTCCTGTAAATTATTTTGGAAATATATTTAAAGTAAAGAAATTGCGTTGGTTTTCACTCCGAATGTGGGGGGGGGTTAGGTATACAGGATGACGGGGGAGAGTGTGCCGTCCGGCTTTCGACCCTCGGACCCTTAGCAGGATTAAACAGGAGAAAAATTGGAATATTTTGTGAATTTTGACGACCCTTATCGGGAATTTTTTGCGATATTTTTAGGGGCTAAAGTTTTTCCAACCCTTAGAGAGACTGTCAGGTTCCAAGCAGGCACCCTTAAGGCTGGCACATACCTGTACCTTCACTTGCCTAAGTACCCCCTCTCTTCCTCGGAGGTTTATTTTACTGAGTATTCTATTATTTTTCTTGACCATTTTTAAATGCCGAGCCCTTTTTACATTTTTCCAACCTTAAGTCGAGGAAGAGATTTAAAAGTCATGTCATTTTTCATTAGGAGAGGTGCCTTGTTTCTTGGGGAGCAGAATGGGTTACGGGGATGCACCGCTGTTCAGGGTACCTTTTTTAACCTCCATGAGTCCCAGGTAGGGTTGCAAAAACACCAAAAAAGAAAATCAGCCTCTCGTAGAGTCCATTTTTCGAGCCTCAGCGGAGCAGCCCCGCTGGTCGGCAAGGGTAGTACCCCGGGGCCTTGTTTCCCTCTTTTACCATACCTCCGATGTTTCTCATTTTGCTTAGCTACATCTATAGCTTGTACAATCATCATCATCAGAGGGCAGCTGAAAACCAAACCTATTTGCTTTACATTCGAGGACATTCGAGGAACCACTTCTTAACTGTAGATGCATAAGAAAGATGAAATACTTATTACTGTTATTGGTGATTTTACCAGCATTGAATGCGTCTAACAATGATCATGATATCAAGATATTGAAACTTCAAGTCAAAGCTTTAATGAAACTGCAGACAGACACAAGCCTGAAACTAACTCAAACCAATCAAAAACTAGCAACAAATAACCAGATCCTCAAACAACAATTATCTCAAACAGAACAGAAAGTCAAAGCCTTGGTGGCTAAAGATCAAACTCTCAATGGATACTGCAAGATCAAATCCAATCAATGTGGTTCATGCTACTGCGCCCAAGATTTCAACATTCCTGCAAAATTTTATTGTGATTGTCGAGCGAGAGCGGCGAGAAGAGATTGCAAAGAGCATTACTTGCAAGGTGAACGGACCAATGGTTTGTACCGGATCAATTTGAATACATATGGAATAGTAGTTCCGGTGTTTTGTGATCAGACCACTGATGGAGGTATGAGTATTTGCTCATTTTTAATTCGAAACCTGGGTTAGAAAAGCTTGTTCTTTCATTTTCGCGATCCATTTAAAAGACATTCTTAAACTTAAGAAAAATACTGCTGAAAAAGAGATTTTGCGAAGCTAGTCGATGTTTAACCGAGTTTCTAATCTAGAACGCTAGACCACAGAATTTAAGAGAGATATCAGGGTATGGTAAGAAGAAATTAGAGATCTTATACAAAATAACTAATATAATATAATAATATCTAACAGTTTCTGCAACGTTTTGACGGTTGTCTTTATCAACTTTATGCATATAGAACGTATATGTACAACTTGTACTATAAGCAACATTAACCTATTTTCCTTATACCTTTTACTCGTCTCTTGCATTGATTCTTTATTGTTGGTGGAAAATATTTAAAAGTAGTATGTTTTTCCTGATCAAATTTTAGGTGGTTGGACTTTGCTTCAGAGACGAGTTGACGGGTCAACGAACTTCTTTCGCAATTGGGAAACCTACAAAGAAGGCTTCGGACAACTCCAACATGAACACTGGCTAGGGAACGACAATCTGCATCTTCTCACTGCACAATCTGTTTTGACCGGCTCTGAAGTTCGTTTCGATCTTCAAGTCAAAGATTCTACTTCATGGAAATACGCGAAATATTCAAGTTTTCATATCGATGGAGAGTCGAATGCTTACCAACTACATATCAATGGCCACACAGGGAACGCTGAAGATGCAATGGTCAACCACAATGGAATGAAATGGTCTACTCCCGATTGAGATAATGACATCTGGTCTGCAAATTGTGCTTACGATCGACACGGAGCTTGGTGGTATAAAGCTTGTTCTCATGCTAATCTTAACGCAAACTCTTGGGATGAGCTCAAAGAAGAAAGCAAGATCTATAAGACATTTTGTTGGTATAGTTCACGCCTTCAATTCTCAGAAATCAAAGTGCGAAGGAAGTAAATTTTATTTGTTAAACATACGGCTTTGGAAGTAATGTTTGAGCTACCCAGTAAATGGGATCTTTTTCGAAAGATTCTTATTACTTTAAGGGAAGAAATTTTAGGGGGTCTTATGGAATAAAGGTGCTTAAAATCTTATAATTTATAGGGTTTCAATGGCTAGATCTTAAGATATTTGGTATTGATTCAAATATCTTTATCTATCGTGAAACTTAAATGCTGACTGATAAAATGTGCTCGGAGTAATGCCGTTTTTTCTCTATTTTGCAATTAATGTTGTGACTTGTTATTGATATTCAAAGAGTTATGGTTTATGGGCGAGCGATTTGGAGTAAAGGGCCGACGAAGAAAACTTTTCACTTTTTACAACCTCAAAACACCCTTAATCTTTCCAAGCCACTGTTTTTTATATTTTCAGACAGTATACGCGCAACATTTTTTGACTTTTGAGAAAAAATACAGACATGTTCGGTTATTTTGTCATAACTCATGAACAAGAAATCTTTTGATAAAAAATGAGCAACCCCTGAAAAGCTTATTAAAATCTGCAGCTTCTAGGATAACTAAAATGTTGCCTTCGCATTCACCAAAGGTTTTTTCCGCATTTTTCGGTAATGTCATTTTTTTTGTTTTTTTTAAACCTCCAATGCAAAAAAATGTGAAACAAAAAAATATACAATAGACCAGCTCCTGGTTGCGGGATGGCGCCACCTAGAGGAGTAGTAATTTTCCTATACGATTTTCGTGCTCCTCAACATCTCTAGTAATTTTTAATAATGATAGTTGACCGGGAAAACCAAAACATTGCTATCAAAACGGGTTTCATATCGATTACCGGCTTGTCATTTCCCGTAAAAGTCAGCAGCGTCACTAGGTCAATTTTAGAGTCTGTGGAAATTTTTATCTCTGAGATCAATCTGATAAAAGCGAGTCATAGGTATTGTCAGTCGAGTCTGTGTCCATCTGATGAAAGTAATTTTTCTTTATATCCTTTACCTTATTATAGCAATTATATACATTTGGCTATTATTTGAGTTTTTATTGCTACCATTTTAATCCTTTTGTCTGTATTTCATGATTTGCACATTTTTCTCATTTGATTTTCTGATACAGTATTATAATTTATAATAGCCCAATACAAAAAAAAATAGAAAAGTTTCGATATAAAAGAAATTGTTCCATTATTAGTCACTGTTGGCGAGATTTTTTTACTGTGAGTATGACGAATAGATACTGTTTTTGTGAGAGTGCATTAGTGGCTACATGATAATTTTTCTCTTAAAGTATGCTGTAGAAGCTTGGTGTTTTTTGGTTCAAAATTGTAATCACACTTTTATCAAAGTCATGAGTTTTTGAAGTGAAACATAATCTAACGCGTAAACTTGTTAAATGACATTATTTGGTTACAGGAGTATTATATATGTGTTCGATGGATATAAACCTTTTCCTAATCACGACATAATGTTGAATAACTAAGAGCTCCAGTCAATTTTACCGTCAAAACAATATCAAAAAAATTTAGTTAATACTTTTTCAAATCATACATTTGTTCATGAACATATTAAACGATTGGATATCTATCTTTTATTGCCTCTTTGAAGCGAGCTTCGTTGCCGCCTGTATTTCAAAATTGATATGAAAAATCCGACAATATTCCGTCCTAATCTTATTTCTTTGAATTATTTAGGTAAAAGGATTGACAGAGCTTGAACATTACTCCTAGTGCACAAAAATGTTATTCTCGAATTTTTTCACAAGTTTGCAATATATTTATCAACATTTTTAAACTCTGAAATGCAGAATTTCAACTGCGTGTATACTTTTGAATCCCTTTTGTCACTGCATTAATTTTTTTATGACTTGAAAAAAATAGCTTGCCAAAGTTGAGAGCCTGTGTTACAATAATATCAAAATTGGAATGTGACACTCTCTAAAATTATTAGACACTTTTAAGTCAAAATTTAGAAATATTAGTCGGAGTTTTGACAAGCTGACGATGATTTTACCTCTGTTATCTTTGTTATGATATGATAAAAGACTTGAGAAGAGCAGAACAACAGAGACTTTTGTCGAAGTTTTGACGTTGTTAGGGTGGTATTCCCAAGAGGTATATCATCAAAATTTATTGTTCCATTTGATGATTTTAACGAGGCGGCAACGAAGCTAGCAGTGTTATCTTCAAAAATACAAAGGAGATAGATGTCCAGTCGTTTATATGTTCATGATTTGTTTGTTATTATTTAAATGCTGGAGGTTTTAACCATTCAACAAAGTTTCCTTGATTCTAACCTGATAACAGCTAGTCATGATTTTCTTACGCGCACGGTAAACCTCTGAAGGCGCTTGAAAATTAACCATCTGAGGTAAAATAGTCCTCCCACGGAAAATTCGACAACAAAAATCATGTTGTGCGCCAGAAAGTCAAAAACTAAAGTTTCCTGATATGGCGCCCTATTTTTAAACACAATCATGCAACTTTGTTGTCATTTCCAGTCCTATTAGACGAGCGCAGTCCTCACAAATTTGATATAGCTTATTCGTCAGATTCTTTTGTTTTCACCCATCCCTTTAGAGTTTCAGCGTGCTGGGCAGAAAACAATCACAATCTGATCTCAGGTTACAGAGACAGGGGTGACACAATGATTAGAAAAAGGTGTTATGTATCTTACATTCCTGTGCCAGGACCCTAATACAATAAGTTTGAAAAATTAGTCTTCCCGAGCAGGACAGATTACAAACCGGAACTTTGGCAAAATGGCCCAAAATGGGTGTAGGGCTTATGCGAGTTATAAGTGTCCCTTTATTATACCTACAGAGGGGTGCAAAAAAACATCTATTGAGTCTCAAAAGGGGTCCCAAAAATTCGACTTCTTCATAGGTTCATAAATTCACGTACGTTAATATGGAGCATAGTTGAGATTTGAACAAAATCGATTCTTTTCAGGATGACTTTTGATTTCTCAAGCTTTCCTTTAGTGGTAGGGGATGTTAGCCTAGAAGTATTAATTTTGCAACGCAAACTCTCATACATGACAATGTACCCCATTTCCCTTTTTCAATGAAAATCCATATTCCCTTGAAAATTGACAACCGAACCAGGAAGTGTCAACTGTATTCAGAAATAAGACAAAAATACACTTATGTATCTAAAACCGGGGGGGGGTACTTGTGCAAATGGGTTACGGGGATGCGCCGCTGGTGAGGGTACCTTTTTTAACCTTTAAGAGTCCCATTCAGGGTCACTTTTTTCGCAAATTTCGGGAAATTTTTCTGAAAAAACGAGTCCCACGTAGGACCTGGTCAGCAAGGGTAGTACCCCCCCCCCCCAGATCTAGAGAAAGATATAACCTGGAAATTTGCTAATAAAATAAATCCTCGTTTTTCAATTTAGGGCAAAATGTTAAAATTCATTATCTGTATTGTATTATCCATTGTATTGCCTTCCCATCAGAATTCTCCAGGAGGAACAGTTCATTGGTGGGTTGATGGCGCTGTAAGTATCATTTCAGAAATATCTCTTTCCTGTATTTCATTTTTTATAAGAACAAGTTAAGAACATTTTAAGGCTTTGTAAACTTTAAAAACCAATTTGAAAATGAAAATCGAAAAATGAAGAAGAAAGATGACGATCTTTTCTATTGGTGTGAAAAGTTTTTTTATACGCATTATAAAATGTGGAAACTAGTTGATCCCAGAAATTTATTTTGGTCAATTAGACATTAATTGATTATTAGCTAATTTACAGTGTGGTTAGATAAAAAATTCTTTCCAAATTATGTACAATCTCTCTTGTTCTTATGGGAATCATTAAAAAAATATTTTCAAACAAATACAGAGCTATATTTTTTTTTGTAGAATTACAAATTCGAGCTACGGTTGTTTGCAAATGCTGATCAATCTTGTGATAGAACGACCAATCCAACTTTAAGTACAGGTGTAACAGTGCCATACAAGAAGAATGCTGTCTTGGCAAGCCTGGCATCATCGAGTACCGTAATTTCCAGTGCTAATATATTAGCGTGTGTTGATTACCGGGCCGATATTGATATATATCGTGCTGATGTTATGTCATTTTCAATAGCAAAGAGCGACGATACAGCCTTTTATATCTCGTTTTATCCGTAAGTATTACCCACCATGTATTTTTCTTGAAAGCAAAAAAATAAAATTATAATTTATGAGAAAAATTATAACTATCTATCCCGAATAGGGGGTACTACCCTTGCCGACCGACGGCGATGTGTCACTGAAGTTAGAAATATTTTTTGAAAAAGTGACCCTGAATGGGACTGAAATTCCAAAATTTTCTCAAGATTTCTCATAATTTTTCCAAATTCCCCCAAAAATGTACCCTGGATTGATTTTTGGTGTTTTTGCGACCCTACCTGTCGGAACTCATGGAGATAAAAAAGGTACCCTGACCAATGGCACATCCCCTTTTTGCCCAAGTCCCCTCCCCTGATAGGCTAAACCTTACGGGAATAATAGCTATATACATCCGTGTATGAAAACGTCCATTCGATTTTTGGTCAATTTTTCTATATTTTGAAAATTGAAAATTGATTTTTTGCAGCAATTTTCAATATTTCATAAAGTTCAAAAATTGAATTTCAAATTTTGATCCAATTTACATTTTTTTCACGCCCAAAAAAATTGAGAATTGAATATTCATCCAGTTTTCACTATTTTTCAGTCTCAAAAAAGATTGAAAATGTAATTTTGGTCTATTATTTTTAATTTCAGAAAATATGTTGACTTTTAAAATTTATTGAAATTCCGATAGGGGTCAAAACGAAATGGCACTAGTGAGGAGGCCTGGGAACTAAATCCAAAACACAAAAATTAACACAGGTTAAATGGATATCTATTTATAATTTCGTATAAAACACCCCTGTTCCCATGACCTGGTGGAAAATAAAACTTCACCGGAGTGAGTCTGATAAAAGATTAAAATCGGCTGCGGGAAGATTTTTAAAGAAACTTTCCACTGGGGTGGAAATTTGAGCCTTTTTGATTGGTGTGATTTTCGATTAGGTTCTTGGGGATTACTCATATGGCGTTCTAAATCTCCAGATCTACTAAAGGTACACTTTTTTGTGACTCTAGTTTTTTGGGGGATTTTCTAGTTGATATATACACTTTTCTACCTGTTTTTTTGCCAAGTGCAAGTGTGCTTTTTGACCGGGTAGCCTGGTTTATATAAAATTTCACCGGGGGTGGACAGCTTTTATTTCAATTTCTCACTGGGGTTGAGATCACTCAGCTTTAATTACCTGGGGTGAGTCATTTCTTCAATGGAGCTTAAATTTAGGCAATTTTTTTCACCAGGTTATTCACCGGGGCGGACCTGACAGGGACACTGATTTAGGGGTGTTATAAATAAGTGTTTTCAAATAAGTAAATCTACGACTCAACAGTTGGATTCGTTTAACGATTATTGTATTCTGTATCGTATCATAACTACACACATGTTTTCTTGCTCCCAGATCCCCAAAGACAAAAGGTTGTGTTATGGATTTAGTTCACAGGCTTCCTCCCTACCACTAGTGCCATTCCCTTTCGACCCCTATTGGAATTTCAATAAATTTCGAAGGTCAATATTTTTTATGAAATTAAAAATAAGACCGAAATTACATTTTCAAATTTTTTTTAGCGTGAAAAAAAAAACTAAAATTGGATAAAAATCCAAAATTCAATTTTTGAACTTTTTGAAATATTGAAAATTGCTGCAAAAAATCAATTTTCAATTTTCAAAATATTGAAAATTAACCAACAATCAAATGGACGTTTTCATACACGGATGTATATAGTCTGTTATTGGGAAGCTTTGTATTATCACTATACCAAAAATGAAATTTCTAGTATATTAGTTTTTTTCTTATTCATTTTTATCTTTATAGAACTATTTTTCTTAGAAATTATAGTGCTATTTGTTATCTTTTCAGTGGTACATAATTTCTAAAACTACGGGGAGGGGTGACCTTGACGGTGGCTTGGCGGTCGACGGGGACGTACCGCTGGAGGTTGAAAAGTAGATATAAGATATAAATGTTCAGTAAATTTGGGACTCCTTCAGTACAACAAATTAAACATATTTTCCCATTTTTACCCTGAGAAGTGACAAAAGTGATTCAAAGTAGACGAAAATATGAAAATATTTCTAATTTCCACCCTGAAATCAAGCGCCGCGGCTCGACACTTTAAGTGGTCGGGCCACATAATATAGAAAATTTTGCGAATTTCACTCCTCTAGATTGGCTAAAACAGCCCCTCTTTTCTTGAAGAAGATATCTTCACAAATCCATAAAATTTGTTCCAAAAAAGAAATTTAGTCAGCAAATTTATTAATGTTAGACTGTGTTTTGTAGAGCCTTAAATGATAATGTATAAAATATATTCATACAATGATTAGTTATGGATGAAATATCTGAAATAAAAAGAAGTTTACAAATCGTTTTCTGTAAATTTGCCGAAAATATTTAGTCGCTCAGGTTGAGCTCTAACAAACTCATTGGCAATATTAATCAGGGATAGTGATTCCAAATTTGCCCAAAATGACTGTCAAATACTCATATTGAAAATTAGTAGATTTGGGACCCTGTCATCAGATATCTTCAGAACCTAAAAAGGAACCTTGACCAGCGACACGTCCCTATACGCGTATCATTTTTTAGTGCACACTTGAAACGAATGTACTTGAAAATGAACTGCAACTTTCATACAAATTTATGTTGTATTCTGATGAAAAATGTTTCAATTGGCCCAAGACCTTTAATGAGTGAAATCAGATATGGATTTGAAATTGAACTGCAACTTGTTTATGTTGTATTCTGATGAAAAATTTTTCAATTAGCCCAAGACCTTTAATGAGTGAAATCAGATATGGATTTGAAATTGAACTGCAACTTGTTTATGTTGTATTCTGATGAAAAATGTTTCAATTAGCCCAAGACCTTTAATGAGTCAATTCAGATATGGACTTGAAATTGAACTGCAACTTTTTTATGTTGCATTTTGATGAAAAATGTTTCAATTGGCCCAAGACCTTTAATGACTGAATTCAGATATTCAAAAGAGAACTTCGATTAAGAGACTTGAGATTTGGGCTGATGCACCAGCATTGTCAGCGTAGGTTATATGATTATATAAAATATTTCTTATTTTATAGTGGTACGTACAACTTGGTAGCAAAAGTCGATCCAACACGCAAATATTATAATGGTGTAACTATGACTGAAAAGAACAGTTCTCCAAAGGCTGGCTTTTTGAATCAGTTCACTGTTTTCGTGAATGGATCTTTGACATTCAAAATTGCAGGTATAGTACATCGAATACACCCCCGTCCAAATGGAAGGTTTGGCAAAAATTTCGTTCTAGCAGGGGAAATTACGAACCTTTTTCAGCCCAACTGGGAAATCGACTTTGATTTCATCTCCATTTGAAATTCAAGGAAAAATTCGCACTAAAAAAATCATTTTCGACTTTTTCAACAAAATAGATTTTTATTCCCATTGATATTTTCAGAAAGTTCATATCCACTGTAGGAAGAATTGTCATCGGGATATGAGAGATGAGTGTTATAATGAAAAAATACTAACCAAGTTAAATCATGAACATATAAACGACTGGATGTCTATCTTTTATTGTCTCTTTGAAGCGAGCTTCGTTGCCTGTACTTCAAAATTGGTATGAAAAATTCGACAATATTCCGTCATAATTTTATTTCTTTGAATTATTTAGGTAAAAGGATTGATAGAGCTTAAACATTACTCCTAATGCACAAAAAAATTACTTTCGAATTTTTTCACAAGTTTGAAATTTATTTTATCAACATTTTCAAATCTAAAGTGCAGAATTTCAACTGCGTGTATACTTTTGAATCCCTTTGTTACTCCAATAATTTTTTTTATGACTTGAATGAAAAAAATAGCTAGCCAAAGTTGAGTTCATAAGAATATCGAAATTAGAATGTGATACTCTCTAAAATTATTAGACACTTTTAAGTCAAATTTTAGAAAATATTAGTCAGAGCTTTGACAAACTGACGGTGATTTTGCCTCTGTTATCTTTGTTATGATATAAAAGACTTGAGAAGAGTAGAACAGCATAGACTTTTGTCGAAGTTTTGACGTTATTAACAAGGTATTCCCAAGTGGTATATCATCAAAATCTATTGTTTCATTTTATGCTTTTAACGAGGTGGCAACGAAGCTAGCAGCCTTTTCTACAAAAAGACAAAGGAGATGGATCTCCAGTCGTTTATATGTTCATGGTTAAATTTAATTATTGAAGTTTATTAGCCCAAAGAGAATATAAGCCCGTGTAAATGGAATACATGATCTTCTCGAACATATGTATATAATTATTTTTGGTCAAGATTTCACTTTCAAACTTCATGAAAGTGTCTTTGTAGACGCATTTTAAAATATGTGTATATTTTTTTTATATCATAAAAATATCATCTTTACAACGTATTTTCTATATAAACATAAGACTTCAATGACCAAAATATTAACCCTAAGACCACGAGGCACTTTAAAGTTTTGCGTTTCAAAAAGAAAAATGAAAATTTTCAAGGCTTTCTGGACTGATTTCTTAAAAAGATATGCCCCAAAAATGGTGAAAATGAGAACATGTTAAGAACATTTTTAGGCTTAAAAGGGGGTACGGTATTTCGGAATTGCGGAAATCGACCCTTTTTTCTTCGTAATTTCGGAAAACGGGTAAAATTCGTTCGGTATTTTGGAATGCTGAAATTGTTTCGGCATCGGAAATCCATTAATTTTTGCTTCAAAATTTCGGTATTATAAAGTTTTTATCCCCCTTTTTCTGAATTCATACATGAAAAAAGAATAGATGAAAAATTAGTCAAAACGAGGAAAAATACCCAAAAAAATCGGTATCGGAATTACAAGTATTTTTTTACGGAATCTCGGAAATTTTAGCAAAATTATTCGGTATTTCGGAAATCGCAAACCCCTCTTTAACAGTCAAGGACACCTTCAAATTAGCCTATCATAGGCTGATTAGCCTATCATGGGCTATTTAGACTATTTTATATAGGCTATTTAGCCGAAAATCTATAAAAACCTCGATTTCTGACGAAATATAAATAGTCGAGTCTATTTTTCACCATTACTCCATTGCCCAAAGCCAAAAGAATCTTTTTCACTTAAACTGATATAACATTCAATTTTGGAAACAGAAATATGAATAAATTTACTATCCATCGGCTAACTAACCGATTATAGGCTAATTTTCTGATAATGAAGTTCTGCTGAATCGACAAAAAGCCCGATTTTCTTACCCTGCGCATGTGCACGCACGTGCGGTACCAAAAAGTGGAATATTTCCTAAACCAAAATTGACCCAAAGTCAAAATTTGTCATGAGCATTTCTCTGACAATGAGAAACCATGTATTCCTTAGAGAAGACGCGACTATTTATATTTCGTCAGAAATCGAGGTTTTTATCGATTTTCGACTAAATAGCCTATATAAAATAGTCTAAATAGCCTATGATAGGCTAATTTGAAGGTGTCCTTGACTTTTAAAGGGATTCTCCGGTCATTTTTCAAGTTTGGCATTGAAGTTTCGTTTTATGCATATGATAAGGAAAATCTATCTCATAAAACGTAAAAATCTCTCATAGAGCCTTAAATGAAATTTTAAAACAGTGGAAGCTTTTTAAAAAGATTATCTCTTCGACCTTCCCTTCCAAACAGCTGAATCGAAATGGTGTGTATATAACGTCACTGGTTGCCCTCTCTTCTTTTATAGTTTGTTCATGGATTTATAATAGAGAACTCGTTTGACGAATACTCGGGTAAGTTATGCGTGTGTGCATGTTTCGTTCATTCAATTTTTGACGACATTTTTGGTCAAGAAATTGAATTTCGATGGCAATATTCAATTTTCAATTTTCGAGTTAAAAAATTGAAAATTGAATTTTGACTGCTAGTTTCAATTTTCGTTTTGTTTATTGCCAGAAATGAACTGAAATTTCCAGTATCATCTTTGATTTTCTAATATAAACTTCTTGCATTGAAAATTGAAAATAATATTTTCAAATACTGAAAATTGTGTCGTAAGAAATTGAAATTGACAAAACCAAACCAATTTTTTATCACGCTTGCTTTTCCACGAAAACAGATGCTCAAAAGTAGTGTTTCATCGGTTTTATTGTTATTTGTTGCTGTCTAGTTTTCAGGTCTTTTGCAGCTTAATTTAGTTTTGGGTTCTATAAATACATTATGGCATAAATTTCACGCTGGAGCAATTTCCTTTACGTAATATTTAACTCTTCGGATACTCTTTGGTCTTTGTCCGGCCTTTTATATTTGACTACACTCTTTTTTTATAAGAACAATTTCAAAAGAAGGCTGGAAATTGGCCTAAATCTAAGAACATATTAAGAACCCGGGGGGGGGTACTAGGGCAAGGTGGGTTACTGGGATGCTCCGCTGGTTAGGATACCTTTTTTAACCTCCACGAGTCCCAGGTAGGGTCGCAAAAACACCAAAATAGAAAAATCAGTCCCTCGTAGGGTGCCTATTTTTTGAAAATTTGGGGAAAAAGTAGAAAATTTTAGAATTTTAGTCCCGTTCAGGGTCACTTTTTTCGCAAATTTCGAGTCCCACGTAGGGTCCAGCGGAGCACCCCCGTCGGTCGACAAGGGTAGTACCCCACCCCCCGGATTAAGAAAAATGTGAGCCTCAGATTTCAGATTTTAAAAAGGTACTGACTTTAGCCGATTTTTTTTTATTAGAACACCTATAATTCGGCTGAGTCTGGATGTGCTTATTTACTCTCGCCACTTCCATTTCAGCTCTTAATGAAGTAAACGCGTGTGTAATCGATACATTAAGAGAAAAATTAGACTAACAAAGAAGAGACTGAATAAAACTATTGTTTCCTTTGTCTTCTTTGTAACTGGTTGTAAATCATTTTCAACTTTCAATTTTTTCATCCGAGACGTTTTTTTTACAAATTGGTTTGGTTTTGTCAAATTCAATTCTTCACGACAAAATTTCAGTATTTGAAAATATTATTTTCAATTTTCAATACAAAAAGTTTATATTAGAAAATCAAAGATGATACTGGAAATTTCAGTTCATTTCTGGCAGAAATAAAAATAAAATTGAAACTTTCAATCAAAATTCAATTTTCAATTTTTTGACTCGAAAATTGAAAATTGAAAATTACCATCGAAATTCAATTTTTTGACCAGAAATGTCGTCAAAAATTGATTGAACGGAACATGCCTGCATGGTTATGGCATCCGTGTATGAAAACGTCCATTCGATTGTTGGTCAATTTTCAATATTTTGAAAATTGAAAATTGATTTTTTGCAGCAATTTTCAATATTTCAAAAAGTTCAAAAATTGAATTTTATATTTTGATCCAATTTTAATTTTTTTTCACGCCCAAAAAAATCGAGAATTGAATATTCATCCAGTTTTCACTATTTTTCAGTCTCAAAAAAAATTGAAAATGTAATTTTGGTCTATTATTTTTGATTTCAGAACAAATGTTGACCTTTAAAATTTATTGAAATCCCAATAGGGGTCAAAAAGGAATGGCACTAGTGAGGAGGCCTGGGAACTAAATCCAAAACACAACAAATTAACACAGGTCAGATGGATATCTATTTATTATTTCGTATAAAACACCCCTGTTCCCATGACCTGGTGGAAAATAAAACTTCACCGGAGTGAGTCTGATAAAATATTAAAATCGGCTGCGGGAAGATTTTTAAAGAAACTTTCCACTGGGGTGGAAATTTGAGCCTTTTTTGATTGGTGTGAATGTCGATTAGGTTCTTTGGGATTACTCATATGGCGTTCTAAATCTCCAGATCTACTAAACGTACATGCTTTTTGACCGGGTTATATAAAATTTCACCGGGGTGGACAGCTTTTATTTCAATTTCTCACTGGGGTTGAGATCACTCAACTTCAATTGCCTGGGATGAGTCATCTCTTCACCGGAGCTTAAATTTAGGCTATTTTTTTCACCAGGTTATTCACTGGGGCGGACCTGACAGGGACACTGATTTAGGTGTGTTATAAATAAGTGTTTTCAAATAAGTAAATCTACGACTCAACAGTTGGATTCGTTTAACGATTATTGTATTCTGTATCGTATCATAACTACACACATGTTTTCTTGCTCCCAGATCCCCAAAGACAAAAGGTTGTGTTATGGATTTAGTTCACAGGCTTCCTCCCTACCACTAGTGCTAGGGAATTTCAATAAATTTCGAAGGTCAATATCTTTTATGAAATTAAAAATAAGACCGAAATTACATTTTCAAATTTTTTTTAGCGTGAAAAAAAAACTAAAATTGGATAAAAATCCAAAATTCAATTTTTGAACTTTTTGAAATATTGAAAATTGCTGCAAAAAATCAATTTTCAATTTTCAAAATATTGAAAATTGACCAACAATCGAATGGACGTTTTCATACACGGATGGTTATGGCATGTCTTAAAATTACCATAATTTTTAGATCGCATTAGTCGACAGAAAACGACCAAACAAATGACTGAACATGAAGGGTACTATGATGTAGTTTCTATCCTGATGTGTAACCTAATTGTTTTTTCGCTGATTTTCGCGAAAAACCGCAAAAACTGATTATTACGTAATAATCGATGACGTCATCAAGACAATTGGATAAATCATTCTTGAGAAATTCAATTTTTAGTTTTGATGACGTCATCAATTATTACGTAATAATTAGTTTTTGCGATTTTTCGCGAAAATCAGCGAAAAAACAATTAGGTTACACATCAGGTTAGAAACTTCATCATACCCTTCATGTTCAGTCATTTGTTTGGTCATTTTCTGTCGACTAATGCGATCTAAAAATTATGGTAATTTTCAGTTTTTGAGACATGCCATAACTTACCCGAGTATGACGAAAAATCTGAACTTGAATAATAAATCCCATTTTGTACTCGGTACCGTGTGGTAACTATTACAAATTCTGCCCCTTTTGTCAATTTTAGTCCTTTTTTCTATTTTAGCAATTGATAGAGAGTACGACCACGTCAAATGCAGAATAGCGACATCAGACGAAGGCAATGGTACGAATACTGACTACGATGGTTACTTGACACAAGTGCAATTGGGTCTAAACACGGTCATTGTCTTTTTATTATTTTTATTATTTTCATTTTTACAAAATTTCTGGAAAAACATCTTTTTTATAAGAGCAAAAATATATGTACCTTCAATGACTTAAGTCCTGGGGGGGGGGTACTACCCTTGCCGACCGGGTCTTAAGTATCAAGAACAAGATAAGAACATTTAAGACCTCGCAGAAAGTTTTTAGGAAGTCGCAAAAAAAAGATAATCACAAAATGAAATACAGTATGAGCATTTTAAAAACTTTATTGGCTCATTCAAGACATACAAAAGCTCCAAATTTATTGTATATCAAAATCAGGTGGTCATATATTTGCTTAAACCAACTTAATACGTCGCAAACGAATGTTTAAGTTAACAAACATTTTCATTATCCTGTGTGTTTTTTTAATAGGATTGTTCTTTCACTTACGAAGGTGAAACAACAGCTCAAACCAAAATCGTACACATTATGATGGAGGACTATGTCTCCGAAGATGCTTCGACATCAATGAGTAGCATTCCCGTAGTTTTCATAATCAAGACCATTGATTGTTGTAAGTTTGTCGTTAAGTTCTATAGTTCCCAGAGAATTGCTCTTTTTGAGAAAAAATTCAGGATTCTTTACTCCTTTTTTCATCAGAACTCCTTTCCGACAGTAGCTACAGCCTCGTTTTTCCGGAGTTTTATTCCATAAAAGATTTGACCCTAAAATCAAGTAAACAAAAGGGGGGGTTAAAAGACTCTAAAATAATTGAGAGTGTTGCTTCCAGCCCTTTTGAAACCCAAATTATCATTCAAAATGTTTTTTTCTTTTAAAGATTTGTGGGTGGCTGTTATGGTGACAAATACAAAAGTTTTTTACAAAACGAATAATTAGAGTGGCTATCCGCACAACATAAAAATGTAGTGAAGTTTTTTTAAGAAAACAAAAATTTAATTTAAAATATTTTGTTTTTCAGCCGGCGGTGGCTCGTGTGCTGTACCAGTGCCATTCACAAGTCACCCTGCTTGCGAAAGCTACACCACAACATATACCCATACCGGACTGTAAGTGTACTAATTGAATTTTTTTTGTAAAACAAGAGTGACTTACCCTGTACCAAACTCTACTTAGCTGACTGAAAAGATAAAGGTCGGTCTCCACTCCCGTGGGGGGGGGCAGCTTGGCAAAAGGACCGACGGGTATGTGCGGGTCCTAAGGGTACCTTTTCCAATATGTTTAAAATGCACTGTAAGGGTCAGAAAAACTAGAGATGCACTGTAAGGGTAGAAATTTCAGAAAATTCTTGAAAAACCTAGATATTTTGACCAAAAATGCTAGAATTTTAACCATTTTTTGCACGAAAGGGATCAAAAGTTTTGGGGGAAAATGCACTCTAAGGGTATGATTTTCACTGATTTTTGCTGCACTGTAAAGGTGCAATTTTAAAAGCCAATTTTTGGCCCGCACATACCGTCAGTCCGCAAACCCAGTGCCCCCCTCCGGGTCTCCACTTTCGTGCAACATGAGCGAAAAATTTTTGACGTTTTTGTAAGGGTATTGGTCGGTTGAAAATGAAGGAATTCCATTAGTCGAAATTGACGTAACGGAGGAAAAAAGTAGAACTTCCTTCAACTTTTTTTTTGTTCGCGCGAAACTTTTTTATGACGTAATTTTTTGTACAGGCAAAAAATGTTAAGAAAAAAAATGTCGCCCATTTTGCGCGAAAGTGGAGACCGGCCTTAACGTGTTCGGTTTGTAATACGGTTAGCAACATTCCGTATCTGAGACTTTTTTATGCAAATCCCTATACGTCTCTATGGTGGAGCGTAGCTATTTTTAGCATTCAATGTAGCTCAACTACTATTACAGTAACCCATTAATGCAATGGTATTTTTCATTTTCAAAAAGAACACTCCTACGCTTTGTTTTCTCGGATTTTTTACCAGAAAACTGGGACAAACTGAGACACAGAATCTCGCTAACCGCGAAACAGACCGACACACGAAAATTTTTATCAAAACATAAAAAACGTCCGTGGGCGGGGGTGGTACAGGCCAGATTGGTGCGACAGTAATCCTTTTTGGCCTATGTTCACCCAGGGTAAAGATACTACTTTAAGGAATGAAACCTTCGCATGGAAACTTTCTTTATTTTTGTAAATTCTAGGCAGATTCTTAATTCTGCGAACCTAAAAAGTCTGAAAAGCTCAAGCTCAAGTGATTTTCGTTATATTTTTGGATGTGAAAAAGAATAATCTCTCATAAGAATTATTGAGAGAAAAAATTAAAGTAATACTATCTGGTTGGGAATTCCATTGACATCCTGCATAGTACTCCCGATTAAGAAGGCTATAATTCTACTTCGAATTACAGAATTTTTTAAGTATACAGGTTCAAATTAACTTTATTCGAAATGTTCGAAATGACTTTATTTTTAAAGATGCACAAAATACCTTTAGATAGAGGGCTATATTTTGAACTATTGCATATTTTTTCCATTTTTTAAGGCCGTCATTTCATGAATTTTCACCACCAAATACAATTTGGAATGCCGGTAACGTAGAGATCACACCAAGCGATACATTTCATCGTGTTCATTTTTATTGCTTTGCATCCAAATCAACACAGGGTGCTACATCGGATCCAAAATGTTTGTTTCTTAAAGAATCTTCCTTGAGTAAGTATCAATTTCAATTGAAGGTACCTCAAGGGAAGAAATTCTCGCGGAATTTAGTTTCGCGGTTCATAGCTCAAAATTGGGTAGTTTGGCGAAATTCAATTTCACTGCTCGTTTACAGTATGACCTATTCTGCCCTAAAAAGACGAATTTTAGAGGTGATTTTTTTAATCTTGAGAATATTCATGGTTCGCAGAATTTAGCTTCACGGATTTGTCGAAAAAACCTCGAAAATAAATTCCGATAAATTTGTTCCGCGAAAATTTCTTCCCGCGAAGACTTTTTTCCCTCGTGGTAATTAAAAGACTTTTTTCTATATAAGAACGATTTCGTTTGCTTACTCATACAGTTTTGATTTAAAAGCTTTTTGATATTGAATTGACACGGATAGGGGCAAGATTGGTCAGAAAGAGGAAGCATTTTTCTGCTTATATAACGGCACTTTACTCAAACTAGTGCTTTATCAGCACAATATAATAATAAGCAGACACTGTCTTGATATAAAACACGTGTATGATATGAAACGGGAACACCTTTGTAAAAATAATATCATTTAACGTCTTCTTAACGCACACAAAGCGCTTTTCTAGCGCTTTTCTAAAAGAAACAACTTCCTCCGCTTTCCAAACTGCGTGAGCATAAACATTTCATTTGTAGAGTTTTCTTGTTCAACATCATTTGTGCAAGAATAATGTCTTAAACCATTTTAAGTTGTAAAACTTGACTTTCTTTTATACTTTGACCTTAGATTTCAAATACAGTGTTTTTTTCAAAGTATTAAACTCCAAGCATGCTAAAAGACTAATTCAGACGTGATTCCAACATAACAGAAATTAAGTAAAAGCAACAGTTTAATTTTTTGATTTATTTTACAGCACACGAGATTTCGATTGCGAGATTTGAACCAGGAACAGGTAGCGTACAAGCGAAGATTGAGACTGTTACTCTTACATTCAACGGCGCCGTAAGTGTATTATGTACCTTATCGGGGGAAAAAATGTCGGAGTTTTATTTAGTCAGAGTTTTTTTTCGTCGGGGAAAAATTTAGATTCATCTAAAGGCATTTTCGTCACTTTTCCCCGACCAAAGTTTCAAATTCGCCAATTTCACCCGACTAAATTACATTTTCCGATTTCTTTCATTAAGGTAAACAAGGTAAGAAGTAGATACGAGAAAAAGAATTCTACACTAAAAGTACTTCGCTATGTGTCGCGTTTTAAACTTCGTCAATTATTTACTGAATAATTCAGTAACAGTGCCGTAGGAAGCATTTTCATATTGGGGGGGGGAGCTGAAGTTTAGTGACACCGCGAGGGCTAACCTTGGTTTGGCCCGAGTGGGGAAATCTTGAAAATTTGAGCTCTAGATTGCTTAAAAATACACTCAAAAAATTATTGGGGGGGGGGGGAATAGCCCCCCCCGCTTGCCCCCCCCCCCCAGTTGCTACCGCACTGGAATAGTAAATTTAACGGTCCAACTAGAATCCAAGTCCCTCCATAAACCTCTCACAGGCTCAGACTATAACTTTCACAAAAGCAAATATCTTTAATTTCTTTTTACAGATCAGTGGATTAGGAAATGGTGGTACAATCTCCGTACTTCAAACCTCTGATAATGGTGTTGTATTCACAGAGACGTTTAATAGCACAACAAGTACGAAATGCTCAAATATCGGCGGTAATAGATTACAATGTGATATCTCCGACGTAACACTTACACCTGGTACCGAATATTACGCTCTTGTTGGAGCTCCCTCAACATATACAAAATACTGCGCGGAAAGCTCGACAATTTCAGGAGGAGTTTGGACTTTCACGATGAATACACAAATTGGTAAGTTTCACATTTGATTTATTGGAAGGTGAACGAAAATTATGGCAAAGTGCTGGATGTAAGACAAATCACTTTCTTCATTTCAAAATTTATTCAAAAAAAAAAACATTACCCCCCCCCTCCTCCTCCCGGGATTAACTTTTCACCTAAAAAGCAACCTGTTTTCGTCAAGTTGAACATCATGACCAAAAATCTACTTGAAGAAATGTAACATTTTCATTAAAAACACCATCTTATAGTTTGATAAGGATGTTAAATTTGAAATATGAAAAAAATATCACTGTTTCTTTAGTTTTTGACCTACCATTAACAAATAGGTATATTTCTTGAATTGTTTACGAATGGGGGAGGGGGGCTTTCATCGTTTTCTTAAGCAGCTTGATAAGAAGTCAACAATACCTTAAGTGTATAGGTATATTTTCGCAGGTGCTATATTTTCGCGCTATGAATAACCTCATGGCTGTTAACAAACTTGTTTAAATACAGAACTTCCGTCACACCAAATGTTTCGAAGCAGACGTAACTGAGAATTTTTTCTTTCTTTGTCACAATTTAGCTAGTTCATTAGTTGGTACAGCAAATTTAAAAGTATACACGGATAGTAATTATGATACAGAGGTGACAAGCACCCATACTACGCAACTTGGTCACTACATCTACTTGGAGATCAATGTTGACAAAGTGAAAGATTTTGTTCCGTATCACTGTTTTGCTACCGACACGGCTGATTTGAATGACCCCGTTTCACATTATTTGATTTCTCAAGGGTGAGTATTTTTAATTTTTGGTTAAAGCTTAATTGCCCAGGGGTACAGGGGAAAAAAGGGTTACGGGGATGCCCCGCTGGTCAGGGTACCTTTTTTAACCTCCACGAGTCCCAGGTAGGCTTGCAAAAAACACCAAAATAGAAAAATCAGTCCCTCGTAGGGTGCATTTGGGAAAAAGTAGAAAAGTTGAGAAAATTTAGGAATTTCAGTCCCATTCATTTTTTTCGCAAATTTCGCCAAAAGTTTTGAAAAAACGAGTCCCACGTAGGGTCCAATTTTCAAAGATCAGAGGAGCACCCATGTCGGTCGGAAAGGGTAGTACCCCCCACCGGGCATAATTGTTATCTCTTTTTTATTTACAAGAATAACTTTTTATCTTAAAAATGCCATCTATTATGACGTCATGATCCGTATCTACGTGAAAAAATAGCGAAAAAAATTTATCGGTTAAACTGTATAATAACACCATATGTGTATAGTATCGTTTGGTCATTTTCTGTTGGCTAATGCGGTCTAAACATCATGGTTGGCAAGACACGCTACGACGTTTTCGAGAACTGTCAAACAAGTAAAAATTGGGCACAGTCTAATATATCCCGATTCTGTTCCTAAAATTAAAAAAAGGGTAACAACAATTTTTGGCTTAAAGCTCTGAAAAAAGAAGAGCTTAGAGAAAGAGCTACACTAAGAAAAAATTACATTAGGAAGAAAGAAGAACTGACTTAAAGATCACACCTATGTCTAAAATGGTTTTGTTTAAAGGGAATCGAGGTTCGTGTTTAAGTGAGAATACGGAAAAGAATTCAAAGACCCCAGTTTTGTCTTTTGATTACGTAAGAACAGGGTGAGAACGATTTGAGGCTCAAAGAAAGAAAATAAGAATAGGCAAGCTTGCAGTGATTGTTTTTGTAAAAAGTATGATATAAAAACTTTTTTGTTCGATGAATTCATTTCAGATGCGATGAAGATAACACAGTGGTTCGAACTGTCAAAACTTCAACTCAAATGCGATTCTATTTTGAATCGTTCCTTTTCAAATCATCAACAACACCTGCTATTTATTTACATTGTCAAGTCAAGAACTGTGCCTCCCAATGCGGTGTCAGTTGTGGTAGTAAACGACGAAGAAGATCTCTGGATGATGGCGTTGATGAAGATGAGAGTCTTTACCATGTATCAAGTGTGAAAATACCTTTACATCCAAAATCAGGTTTGTATTTAAAGTCTGTTTTGCAATATAATTTGCAGCGTTGACAAAATAGGCTGCAACTTTCAATAGAATTCGAATTAGATAGCGGCTTTTGGCTTGTTGAAAAGATAAACAGGAGTGGAATATTACGAAAAAGAAAATAATTCTTTACTTTGCATCAAGTGTGAAAATACGTTTACATCGAAAATCAGATTTGTTTCTACTCGTCTTGTAATAGAATCTAAAGCGGTGACATAAAAAAGACTGCAACTTTTGATAGAATTCGAATTAGATAGCGGCTTTGGGCTTGTTGAAAAGATAAACAGGAGTGGAATATTATGAAGAAAAAAAATCAAAAACACGGTTTAAAAATAGCTTTCTGCTGCAACTCAGACATTACCATAAAGGACGGTGCTGATTATAAGCATAATTGAGTAATGATATGAGTGTAAACATAATTTTTAGAGGCCCCAGCGTAATCTCCAATCACAACCAACCTATCACGTTAAAAAGATTCTAATCCCATCATCATTGCACTGAAAATATCCTTTTCACGCTATCACATACTCAGTGGCAAAATGTAGGTGTCAGGTCTTCTGTAGGTGTCAGGTCTGCTTAACGACAAGCCATCCATACCAATAAATTATTTTATCAATCACGTATCACGTTTTTTGGAATGATAGGTCACGCAAAATTAGAAGGCCCAATTATGCGATCAAACAAACCGCTGGGGCCTCTATTTGATTAGTTATGTTGCCTCATTCCGCTGTTAAAAAGTTCCTAATATAAGATTGGGGGTATCTTTACCTTCCTTGTGGTGCTTTTATAATTTTGGTTTTTTTTTCTTTGTTATATTTTCTACAGAGTTAATTGAAGATCGACGAATGAAACACATCGTTCGAAATCAAATGAAGAACAACGAAACGATTAAAAAACACAAAGAAGAGAAAACATCCGAAGAAACGAAAACAAATGAAGATGAAGAATGGAAAACCTTGTATAAAATGGTGTTGATCCCATACTTCTCACTTGCTATCTTGGCCATTGTTTCATACACAGGTTACCGTCATTTCTATGACTAAAAGATGGTGTTGTATCCAAGTGAAGTAATATTATTTTCGAGGTGTTAAAAACCACTTATTGAAATTTATCCAAAACTTGAGGTCACGAGGGGTTCAAGGGGCCCCTAATTCCATTTTTCCGTCCATTTTTTTCTCCAATTTCCGTCATACTGTCTTAAAAAAAGCCGAAATTCTGCCACCGTGAATTGTCTTTGAAATTCCCGATTTTTGTAGAAAACTCCAGAAATGTTGTCAATTTCATCTAATTTAGACTAAATTCTGAAATCCGACCAATTTTTAGCTGAATTCCGTTTTTCCAAACAAAAATACTGAATTTTCCGTTTCCGGCAATGGAACTAACTGCCTAGTTCCGTCCATTTTTTCGTCGAATTTCGAATTTCCGGACAAAAAAGTGTCGATTCACAGTGGAATATTCTGGCTGGTCGTATAAGAGATATGCCTTCAGTATCTACCTTCAAAAAAGCAATCCTCGAGTTTCTAAGGCCTAAACCTTCTCCTGTTTTTGGAGCTCGTGACAACCAGGGTGTGATCCTTCTCAATCGTCTTCGAGTAGGATTTAGTCGCCTCAATGAACATAAATTTAGACACGGTTTTCGTGACACCTTAGATCCTTTTTGTCCGTGTCCGTCTATTTACTCTCAGGCAAGACATCTTTTGTTCAACAAACTTCTGAACCAAGACATAAATATTTATCCACTAAGCCCTCCTAAGCTCTTCAACCTTTTGTTGTACGGTGATCCAGAATTACCTTTCAACATAAATAACATAATAATTAATCTTGTCATTGAATTCATTCTCGACTCTGAAAGGTTTAGTGGTGCCTTATTTTAGCTTAATGATCTTCTTATACAGCTCTATAAAAATTTTTAATATTTGTGTTTATCCTTTTAGTGATGGTTTTCCCTTTAAGTTTTTTATTTTATTCAATAGCTTAGTACCCTTGGCGATATCACTTAGTGCCTTGCGGGGGGATGAGCTATTTATTTTTTCTGTGTTTGTTTTTGTAAGTAGTAAATTTCTAAAAAGCTTTTTGTTGGTCGGGACTTGGGATTGAGGAAGTATTCATCAATCACTGGTTTTAATTCCAATGTTGTAGGCATTCAAATCTACAATCAGTGCAATAATATTTGCTAATAAACACAGATTTTTGATGATAAAACTTATTTCCCCTCCCCCCAAGCTTCAATGGTTGAGTCTACAGCCCTGTTGCCTTCTTCAACCATTGAAATTAGGGGGAGGGGATTTAGGAGAGGGAAGTGAGTAAATTCAGTGTTTTTTTAGGCTGGTGTCAATATATTATTGCACTGATTGTAGCACATAGATAGCATTTTCAAACGAAAAAAGAAGAATATTTTCAGAAATTCTTTGATTTTGTTAATTCTGCTTTGCTAGCATAAGAGGCATATGCTTTCTTTTTACAAAAAAGAACACCTTTAAGTTTAAGATGATGACATTTGGGAAGAATTTCCTGAATCAAAATCCTCGTGATCACTTACTGTGCGGGAACTTGTAAATTTAGTAAAACTAGGTAAAAAGCACGTTTTTCCTTATTGAAATATGACTTTAAAGTAATTATCTTTTTTGTATTTTTGTACGTAGTGTATCCAATATTTAATTGGAAATAGATAAAACTCACTTAGAATTCATACTTTACATCATTTTGGATTTTGAATTATTTTGTATGAGGCCCCCAATGCTTTTCGTGATGGTGTGATTGGCGTTTTTTTGAGTTTGTGATTTCGTGATTTAAGATTTTAGAGTGCGTGATTACGTGATCGGAGGAAACAACGTGATCAATGTGATCAACGTGATCGTCATAGAAAGAAATTTAACACGTGATACACGCTTTCTTTTTATAAGAATGGTGTAAATCAATTTTATCATGGATATTCTTAAATAATTCTTACAGCATTCTTAGGTTAGGATCCTAATTCAGACTAGATTTAACATTATTAGTACATACGTCTCAAGCATAAAATGACATTAAGGGGCGAGCCTTACTTGGGTGTAATTGACAATTTATAATTGAAAATGCTCTAAAAATGACATTCTTAGCCTGAGTAGCAAAATTCTATGATGGTGATATTCTTAGCATTATTCTTAATATTTTGGCCATTTTCATCATGGACATTCTTATAAAGTGTATTCTTATAAAAAAAAGCGTGTAACTTTATTTGGGAATTTTTTAAGTGATTGCGTGATTTGAAAGGTGACTGGGGGGCTCTTATATCACTGCCATCGAAGAATCTGGCTCTGACCCTTTTCTGTTATACTGTTGGCGAGAAAGCCAAATTACAGCTACACAAATTGTTATACAGTGCTGTTCCTCCTTTGCAGTCAAACTCTATTAGCATTAAAGCTAGTGCAGATTTGTACACATTTTCGACTTTAAAGAATATATACATTAACATTAGGAAATTTGTCACTTTTTACAAATTGATAACGGCTTCTTTATAACATTACTGCAGTAGTTTTTAAAGTCTTTCATATGGTATAAATAAACCAGTACGTTAATAGAACTGTTGACAAAAACAAGATTTGTGACACACATTTCAAACAAATCTAACCATTCATAATGCAACCCCATTTGAGAAGATCGATATAGAATGGGTAGCATGATTTTTGGTAAGGCTACAGTAACAAGCATAAGTAATGTTAATGCTTTTAGAGTACCCAAGGCAACAAGATTGTGATTGGCACTATCTTGTCTAGTGCTCTGTTGTACAAATTCACTCTGCCTTTTTAGGACGTTCGACATTCTAGCAAACATGTAGACAATTAGGAAAACAGGGAGCAGAAACATTAGTAGAAAGTTCACGATGATAGTTGAAACTAGAATGATATTCGGTGGTCTGTTGGCACCGATGCAGAAGTGTGTTCCAGTATCCATCTCTCGCCAATAATAATAATAAACCCATAAAAAGGCACCGAGTGCGTAATAGAAACAGCAAGTAGTATGTATTATCCTTTGTGGTAATTTCTTGCCAAGTGGTCTGGTGACTTTTAAATATCGATCGAAAGACATTCCGCAAAGAATGCAAACAGATACATCTGAAGCGATGAAGGGAATTGACCACCCGTAACGACAGATTGCATTAGTTATCCGGCTCTGATTGACCATGAAGGTTGTTGAAATAACAGCTACAAAACGTACAAAACATGTTATAACGTCAGCTATGGCAATATGAATTAAGAACAAGTTGTGATTACTCTTTTTCTTCCTCGATGTAATGAAGAAATGTAAAATCAAGATGTTTCCAGGAAATCCAATAAGAAATAAAACACTACTTGAGATGACGTTGATAAGATTAATTTCAATCATTGTTATTGGATTTGAGTGCTATATTTCTGCAATTTTTTAATTCTAAATGAAAGAATTTTAACTATTATAAGAGCTGTTGGTAAAGGCCGGTATCAACTTTCGCACGAATTTGACGGCAGCTTTTTTCTCAACCTTTTTTGCCTAAAGAAAAGATTACGTCATAAAAAAGTTTCGCGCGAACAAAAAAAAAGTTGAAGAAATCTTTTTCAACTGTTACGTCAATTTTAGAACCAATGGAATTGCATTGAAGCGATAGCATTGACTTCCAAGCCCGAAGGGCTAGACTCGAGACTCATAGATGGGAAATGAAGCCACTTTATTTCCCATTCAGACCACTCGCGCAGACCACTCGTTTTTTACACAAACGCCGGATTGAAAGTAAAGTTTATCGCTAGATGGAGTCCTCAAAAAAACAAAGGAACCACTAGATACAATCCGTAGTCATGATTGCAGCGCGTTTTAGGGCGCGTTCGGCGCTCTATGGAAAAATCGGCTTCACTTTTTCTTACCTGAGAAAGGTTAGAGATTCTACTCTAGTCCTGCGGGCTTTAAACTCAATGGCGATGAAGTAACGTCAACTATAGCTAAGTAATTCGAATGCTAAAAATATAGTTTGCGCTCTCCCGCAGAGACTCGAGAAAATGCTTCATTGAACATTCTAATCACATACAGAAATGTTATATCAGTCCACTCCTTCTTATTCGAAGCTTTCTATAATTCGATAAATATTGGTTCCCTTAGACGGCCAGCCGCTAAATAGCACTTTCGGTAATTCGAAACTTTCTGTAATTCGAAGAAGATAGTTGGTCCCATCAAGGTCGAAGAAGGAAGAGTCAACTATACAACATTGCCAGATCTTAAAGCAAAAACTCGACCAACTCAAAAAATAGAATGCTAAAAGAATCCGAACTAAATTGATACCCAGGGGGGCGGCACTCGATTCAAAAACGAAATTAGGCCTTTGAAATTGGATCCTTGCAGTGCAGAGTGAAAAATCGACTCTTTTTTCTCATCTTCGCTGATTTCAACCCTTACAGTGCACTTTTGAAATCTTGGAAAATATACCCTTATGATGGGCCGCGCGTATGCTAGGTCATTTACCTTGAGTGCCCCTCCCGGAATGATACTCTTTAAAACTCACTTCAAACGTCTAAAATTTATGATGGCTCTTTGTCATCCGATCTGAATTTTATTAAAGCAGCTTACAGAACTAACTTTGCCATTTCTATTAGCTACCGTTCCCGTTAACAGCCCCAGAAAATATTTTTCCGGAAAAAGATAGCTTTTATTTTCTTGGACCATTTTAACAAGAACAATCAAAATGGTACTAAAAACTTGGGAAATAAATTCAATCCCAGTCGATTGATCAGCTGCATAAATAAAAATGGTATATGATGTAAAGAACGATTCAAATTTCTATCAAATCTAATTCCTTAACCAATCAATAAATATTTGAGCCCTAAAATAAAATTAAAACAGCGATTCTTTTAGCTTAATGTTTGCAATATTTACACGACCATGGAAAACTAGTACGAATGGATTGTTGTTTTCAGAATTGAACGCGACCATTTAATTTCTGTAAACACTCTTGTCACTGATTCTCGACCGGATGAGGCCTTGAGAAACTTTAAACAGGCGTGTTATAAACATTGAAAATGTGGCTAAATCAAAACTAGACATTCGAACACCCGGCCACGTTCCTTTTTTGGCTGTATTATTTGGTCATATTCAATTTAGCAAAAAAGTCTGTCAGCTAATTGCTGTTGTATCTATTTAATTCAAAATAACATTTCCCCCGGTCATTGATATGAAATCACTATTTTATCTTTCTTCATGTTCCTCGAGTGCCAAGACCACTGAAGAAACTTTGATAGAGAATAAATATCGCTCAAAAATAAACATTGAAGTTTCTTTCAGATAGCTTTAACACCTTCTTACTTAAACATCGTTGCCTAGACACAAAGCTCAACTTAAAAACATTATCAAGATTTAATTTCCGTTTTCAATAATAAAATACTTGAAAAGCAAGGCAGGGCTTTTGATTTTCTTATCATTATTCCTATCTTTAATAAAATTGAAATTTCCAAATACCCCCTGCTATTAGTTTGTGAAATTCAATCAAAATATACCGCCTTTATTTTATTAGATTGTTTTGATAAAAATTGGAGCGAATATTCTAATTCAAACTAAAAAGAACAGGGTCTTGTTTTTTCGTTGGGAAAATGATTTAAATTCGCAATAGCAGGTGCAAAAAAATCCCTCTCAAATATTTCTTTACTGAGGTCAAAACACACAGGTTTTTTTTTATTAGAATCCAGTTTATAAGAGCATTCAGACTGAAATTCGTCGAAAAATTAAGAACATCTTAAGAAGATGCCCAGCCTCAGTTTGAAAAAAATGACCAGAAACTACAATTTTTTCCTCTTTTCAAGCAGTTTTAACAACCGTACTTAGGGATGGATTTTCTAAAAACACGAGAGTTAAATATTGTCCAAATTTTACCAATTTTAAGTGCTCTTTATTTTGCATGATATTGTCGATTTAAAGTATTATGAAAAATTAAGAAAGCATTTAAGAACATTTTAGGCTGAAAATTGCTAAAAAAATAAGCAAATCCGAGCTCAGCTAAATCTATTAGGTGTTCTAATATAAAAACGCGTATGCAACCTAAAAAACGTATGCAACGAGGTGCATTTTTGTTAAGAGAACAAGGGTAGCACATTCCAATATCATTCAAATCCTCCAGCTTTCGAATCACATGAGAAAAAGCTTTATATTTTTTCATTTTTTATTTCATTGCAGATCGAATTACGAAAGTCTGACTCCGGGAGGGCCATAAGGGTATTTTCACACCCTCGAAAGTCTATTAAAGGGGTACAAAAATCATTCAATAGAAAATTGAGTCTCTGTAAGGATTCAAAAATTACAAAATTCTAAATTTCCTCTCTCTCAAAGGGTCATGATTTTCCAAAATTCCGACAAAAATAGAGTGAGAAAAGTCTCTCTAAGGGTCCCAAAAATAATAATTCTTCCTCTCTCTAAGGTTCGATTTTAGATTTTTGGCTCGGACATACCTGTCACCTCGCAAACCTTGTATTTAAAACCTGAGGTCTGAGTCTTGTAATTTCCATTTTCTTTTGCTAGAAATCCAAATTCCAAAAACAACTGACTACTTAAGTCCTTAAGGGCTCTGACCATAGTCAGAAAATTGATTTTAGTATCTGAACATAAAAGTTATGTTTTAGATTCTTTAACACTTTTAACAAAGAATTGCCTTTATAAATTGCTTTTTAATCAAACCCCTTAAGATTAATTAAGAACTTATTTGCAATAATGACGTTATGAACTTTAAAAAACGTTAATAATATGTTGCATCACCTTCTTTTATAAAAAGTGCTAAGTTTTAATGGGTAATTAACCTTTTTGTTTCGAACTTTTTTCAAACTGTCCGCGAAGAATTGAACTATTTTAAATTTTGCGGAAATTTTTTGTAAAAAGATGTGTCAAAAGTTATGACTGTTTTTTTAAGCAAAATCCAGATGAAAAATTGATGAAAAACCACTATTTTGAAGATTTCGAGACAAAGAAGCATTTACAAAAATTTTCCGCAAAAATTTTTATTGTTCGGTAAAAGATACACCATCTACTGCGAAAAAATTTTCAAAATGTTTTTTCTTCGCCGAAACTAAGCTCTTCAAAGTTGAAATACTCTTCCTCGCAAAAGTCTTCATTTTCTTCTTCATCAATTTTTTTCAATGCAATTTTTGAATTTTCAGATTCAGGAATAGTTTGTCTAACAGAAAATGTATAACATGCTATAGTTTTGTTGGTTACATCAGTCAGAAAACACATTTTAAACACGGCAATTATGAAAATTAACTATGGTCAGAGCCCTTAAACGCTTAATCGACGCCACCTTGTCAACTGAGAAATACATAGTGTGCCCAATTTGTACCCCCTATGTTGAGAAGGTCTTTTTTGGAAAGGTCACCCCCTGGATTTTACTTCAATTTTTCAGGACTCTTTGATTTTTTTTTCTCTTTTTGGACCACCCTGGATTTTGGACCACCCTGGACTTTTTACCTCATTTTACTGAACAGCCTGGATTTTTACACTCGAAAAAAACAGGGTCATCAGGATAATGAGGCTCGAAAATGCCAAAAATAAGAACAATTTAAGAACAATGGTGGGCCTGGAATGGCTGAAATTTGATCACAATGTGTCGAATCTGTAAAAACAGGATGTTAATGTCCTAGATATAGAAGCAGCTTACATAAGAAAAACTTTAAGCTTTAAGGGTCAGAAAGCTAATTACAGCCAAGTCTCAGCAAAAGTGTTCTTATGAAATAAAGACTTACGTGTACAATATACAACACATAAGTGGTAGATTGGTTACAACCTATTATGAGGCGGATAGAAATAATTTTGGTACGTCAAAAGTCTAACTGTGAATATAAAGCCTTGCGTACAAGAAGTAATTTTGTTTCACAGTGGATGCCCTCTTGAAGTAACTATTTGATGTAATACCCATGGATTTATACTTTGCGAAGTATCAAAGAGTAAATAAGTTGATTAAAATAAAAACTTATATGTTCGTTATAGAGTATCCCAGGGATATCTCTTATGAGTTGAAATACAGTCTTCCATAAGACTTAGAGATCAACAGCTAAGGGCCGTCCATTGTTGCTGGCGAGATGTTGATTATCGTTGTTTGGATATTAATATTCTATAGATTTGAGCAGAATAAAATGATAGTGCCATCAGTGGGTTATGCTTTTAGCCTATTCTCGTGATGGTATATGACAGAATTCTTTAAGATTTGGTGTAGGAAAAAAGCAGTTAATATATTCAATACATAAAAAATATTTAGAAGCCTACTGAGCACACTTAAACCATGTTATGATATGACACAGTACTCCGTCTTGGTTATTGAGAAACTCAGTATGAACTTTTTCTCTTCATTTCATCAAAGAGGTATCGTTTTGATAAGTTGTACTATGGATGGTATATTGATGGTTTTAATATGTTAAATGTGCAGTAAATGGGAAAGGCTGGTCGTTTAAGATAATGTCGCCCAACATATTGTCCCACATAGTTTGATGGAAATGCTAATTGCTGTATTTAGTTGGGGAAGGGCGTACGAGGGTCCTGGACACCGAAATACCAACAGTTTTTTACAAAACCACCGCAATACGACATATTTTTTACGAAATATCGACACCGAAATTTTTTCATGTTTTTTTTTACAAAATTCTAATATGAGATAAGAGGATAAGGGTGATTTCTGAGAAATAGCCCTTGATTTAGCACCGTTGCTCTGACGTTTTAAGCAAAATTAGCGTATTGCCGATTGAAAATTTAACATTTTCCGTCACCGAAAAGCATCTCAAACACCGAAATACCGATACATTTTTTGTTGATCACCGAAAAACTGACGCAAAAAAAGGTCAATACCGACACACCGACAAACTGGTACCCCCTCCATTTAAATTTCTAGTTTAAAACGTTTTAATTTTTTTTAAATTTCTAGTTTTAAGTGATATCAGAATCACTTGATAAATAGACTGTTTTGGTTGTGGTGAGATTCAAAAATGTCACTACGAAGGTATTATAAGAGAAAGTGATTGTGTTTGAGAATCCGAGATATATCTAACGCCGTGTAACTTTAAGAATTCTAGCTTGGAATCCCGGGGGATTTTTTCAAATTTTCAACTTTTTCCCCAAATTTTCCAAAAAGCGCATCCTACGAGGGACTGAATTTTCTATTTTAGTGTTTTTGCGACCCTGCCTGGGACTCTTGGAGGTTCAAAAAGGTACCCTGACCAGCAGCGCATTCTCGTAACCCATTTTGCCCTTGTACCCCCCCCCCCCGGGCTTGAAATGCCACAATTTTTGAAACATAACTTTCATGATTTTTGAAAATACAGCCCTGAACAGCGGTAGAATGTCAAGTTGATATAGCTAGGGAAAAAGTCACTACAAATATTGCACAATAAATAGACAATTGAATATGGAAAGAAGGACCTGAGATTTACATGTGAAATCAATCAACTTGGATAAGATAATATTCTGAAACGTTATGTACTGAAAAGATTATTTGGATTCTATGAGGATGTTGAAAGGTCGCATGACAAGCTCGCAATGTATGCGCAAGCGAAATCGTCGGCCTTTTCAATACACGTTAGTTCTGAATCAGACGGTATTTCCAAAATCATTATAACGTATTATAGATTCACTGTTTTCGCATGTTCACTAGCGTTTTCCCTTGTTTTTGCGAGACAGTGGCCTTTTAGCAAAGCAAGTAGGTCTAGGCGGAACTATTTATCTGGTTTCACTGGTTTCATATGTATACCAGTGCTTTCCCTTGTTTTTACAAGACATTAGACGATTTCGACGACGATTTTGCTTGACCATACATTGCGAGCTTGCCGCCAAAATTTATTTATAAGAGGCATAGCTCTCGTTAAGACGGTCTACTATTTTTTTCTGCCTACACCCCTTTCTCACAGACCCACGGGGACCCCTTCCCACTGGAAAAATTGGCCAAAATTATCGTCCAATTTTCGTCCCCACTGAAAATAATCAAATAAACCAATCCTCACTGCAAAATAATTTAATATTTTTTCCCTCTCCGATAAATTTTCTGAATTGAAAACAAAAGAATTGAAATCCCCACCCATAAAAAATATGGGAATATCAATCCCATCGAGCTTTTTTTTGTTATTTTTATCCCCACTGGCTGACAAAATCCCATTGAGTCTGTGAGAAGGGGCTGTCTGACTATCATAATTGTGAATCTAAATGGTCAGAAAGTTCTCTGTCGTAGGTAAATTCATTACCTTCCTTTGACGTCAGTGCTATGTCTTCTTTCAATAATTTTAAAGCAGAGATTTTAACTGTAAACTTTCTGCTCATTTTTTGGTTATACTGTAACATTTAGAATAGGCAGAGCAGAATATCGTCCTTTAAACTAGAGCTTAGTTGTCTACCTGTGCCAGTGATATGCAACTCTTTCAGGTGGGGGGCGTACGGGACTTCGTAATACCGATATACCGATCACTTTTTCTCTCAATTACCGATATACCGATAATTTTTTCATTCAAATACCGATACCGATCAATTTTTCCACAGAAAAAATTTGCGACATTGTTCATCGAGATGGATTGAGTAAAGCCTAGAAGAGGCGTAGCCACGAGTTTTCGTTTCGGGGGGGGGGGCCGGGCGAGATTGGAAAAATGTTGACCTTTTTTAGGGGAAATTTTCAGAGAAAGTTTTTTCAGAGTAAATTTTTGCTCTAAGCAAGCTAAAAGTTAGCGGGAATAAGGCCACAAAAAGTGTAGAAAGCATAAAATTTCATGTCGCAGAGATAGTAGGGGGAAATTTGTTCGTTTTTTTGAGGTCGCTCGATTTTTTTAGTCAAAGCACTTGTTATACATTTTTGGAAAGCTAAGGGGTAGGGCAATCAAAATAACTTGGGTGCCAATGTTTTTTCGGACACTTTAGTGTGATTTTCGGACAAATACGATGGTCTCAGGCAAAAATCATAGGGTGAAAAATTAATGAAAATATTTGCTTGAGAAAACGGAGACCTGTTGTATATTTTTGGAAAGCTCTCAAAAAATTAAGATTAGTGATATATTGCGAGTATAGGTATTCTTACCTAACTCGAGATATTATCCTTAACAAAAGTGTTTTTCAGTGTTTTTCAGCCAGAAACAGCTGTTTTGTCCAGTTTTTGCGCTTTCGGAAGCTCAATATCTCAAGTTAGGTACTGAAATCACCTATACTCGCAATATATCACTAATCTTAATTTTTGAGAGCTTTCCAAAAATATACAACAGGTCTCCGTTTTCTCAAGCAAAAATTTTCATTAATTTTTTACCCTATGATTTTTGCCTGAGACCATCGTATTTGTCCGAAAATCACACTAAAGTGTCCGAAAAAAAATGGCACCCAAGCTATTTTGATTCCCCTACCCCTTAGCTTTCCAAAAATGTATAACAAGTGCTTTGACTAAAAAAATCGAGCGATTTTACAAATTTCCCCCTACTTAAGAGTTTGCTTTGTAATGTTGGCGCCACAGGCGAAAATTTTGGTCTAAGAAATATCAAACAGCTTAAAGGAAGCCTTAAAAAGGTCAAAGGTAGCCAGAAAAAGGTCACAAAAACTACAAACCCCTTCACATTCTGTCGGGAAAACTTTGACCTTTTTGGTCAATTATTTTTTTCTTTGGTGGGGGGCGATCAATTACAGTTTAGGGTAATTTCAAGATTTTGGCGTTCAAAAAAGCTCAACTTCGGGAGGCGTGGCCCCCTGTCAAAACGCCAATGGATCGAAAATGGGAGCTTATCAAAGAGTAGAACGTCAATTTAGAGAGAGTCAACTGTATTCACGTGTCAAGCAGACCCCTGGCTGAGCCTCTTGCCTAATCAAAATTTTTCAAATCGGCGCCCCTGAGTGTTCCTTAATTTGTACTAATTAACGTATGAGGGAGGTATTATTTAGTAGATCAGCGCTCAGAACATATCGTTCATATATTCGAATAGTAAAGGAGGCTTTGGCCAAATAGAAAACTTTTGAAAGTCAACCAAATAACATAAACTCTAAAAACGGCATGAATTTGATACTTATCTAGAAGATATGGAAGAAGCTAGTGCGAGCGAAGCGAGCAAAAAAAATTAAATTTTTTGTTTAAATTTGTGTTCGCCAAAACACTTTCTCGAGAAAGCATTGCTGGCCTCGTTCGCAAGCAGAATATATCAACCTTCATTTACGTAGACGTAAATGCATTCCCAAAAGGAAGTTATCAGTTTTAAAACAAAAGCACGCACATTTATAAAAGATAATTACATGTCAAATGACGTTGAGTTACTTAGGCAACAATATTTGAAAACGAGGCCTGCAATGCTTATTTATGCATCTCGAGAAGAGTGTATTGGTAGATTGTGAAAGAACTTTATTGCGAGCGAAGCGAGCGGAAAAAATTGCAAGATTTTAAAATTTATCTCACATAATTTGGTCTTGGGGCGCAATGGCTCATGATCTTTGATACCGATGGTTGACCGACAATACCGAAATACCGACATAAAAATGGGTCTTTTACCGATACCGAGATGATTTTGAAATACCGAGTACCGATCATTTTTTTCCTGTAATACCGATTTACCGATCTAAAGCCAATACCGATGTACCGATATCCCGTACGCCCCACCCCTTTCAGCCAGAAGAAACTAAATGCCAATATGGAAAAAGTCTTTTGCTATGTGAGTGAGGATTTCAAATTGCATTGTTTTCGGCTTAAACATCCAGTTGAGATTGAATACTTTGGTCGATGTTATTCTCAATAAGGATAGACTAGAGTCTACTTTTGGCTGAACTTTGCTTTTTGATAATTTTTTATGACGCTGAGTCCAGTGTAGTAGACTAGGAGCGTTTGGCGAGGTTGCCATTTTGAGAGAAAATGTTAAAAATCCAAATAACAATACAACTACTTGGAGTTGAAAACTATAATCAAAATTGAGAAACAAACACGATTAACAGATTTGCAATCCTTTATTCTCAAATAAAAACATTGATTCATACTGTTTTTAGCTTCCAAAAACAACTAAAATCTGGCGGGCTGTTTTACAGTCCGCCTAAGCAAAAGCATATTACCATATACTACCGGGCCACTTAATCGCGCCATCCAGTCTATAAAGAAACTTTAAGTGGACCCCGGGCTACAATAAGGATGAAATTTCATTATCGTAATTGTGGTGAAATTTCAGGTATTTATTACAAGGGAAATGTTTTATTGCCGATTTTTAGTGAGTAGGACGTCCCACCGGGTCTGCAAAAGTAAAAAACAATAGGAAAGGAAACGAAATTTGACGTTTCATTTTTATATTCTAAATGACAAAACATTTGACAAAAATGACGGAATCCACCATGACTCTATTGGCAATACAACACTTCATGGATATATAGTTAGGGTTAACGGGAGGTATATGTCCTGAACAATGTTTGGCTTAAGATTTGTGTTTGTCCGCAAGTAATTTGAAGTATTTCCTTCTCATTTATTAAAGTAAATAGATTTACACACTCAATATAATGCAAAAATACCATACTGTAAAAGTCTTTGGTATATAACGAAGGATGGAGTTTTTTTTAAGAGCTGTTTTACTTTTTAAAAGGTTTTGTTTAAAAAAAAGAGTGATATCGTTTGCTTACTCGTCAATTTTGATTCACAAGCTTTTTCACATTGGATTGACACGGATGTGGAGCAAGATTGTTCAGAAAGAGGAAAAGAAAGACCTTTTTTTCTTATCAACATAATTCCCTAGGCAGACATTCAAGAAGAAGTCCTTGAATAAAGCTTTCCAGTGAGTTCTTTGTGAAAAAGAGACTGGGTGTGTGAATCTTTGATCTTCTGGGGGTTTCCCCTGAGAAAATCGAGGAAAATCCCATTCTATATTCTGGGAGTAAAGATGGCAGACATAAGGCATGCTTGAAATTTTGAAAAATTGGGACCAATTTCTTTCTGGCTTGTATTGCTCTGAATGAATTTTTTGTGTTGCAGACATAATTTTTATGGGTAGTAGGAAGGTTGATTGTGACCACCTATGCCTTAGTTTTCCATGGCACTCTCTAGAACTTCTTGGCATTTTGATTTAAGATGGGCAATATCGGTTGATAATGTTGTTTTTTTTTTTTCAACTTTTAGATCGGCTAGTTCGAAACGCAGGTCACAGGTCAACAGGTCACAGGTCACAGGTCACAGGTCAACAAAGTGCAGACCGGAAAAAAGATAATAAGATCATAACATATACATAACATAATATCAATACATAACGCATTAAATTACAAAAAAGTAATACATGTTATTTAGATATTATAAAATGACAATTGAATAAAATAACAACCTAGTGACACTTACTTTACAAAATAATGACAAAATCATAAAATATGATGCCTAACAAGACAAAGCACGAAAATATTTACTATACAAAATGTGATGTGGATGGTGTGAATGGATAAAAAATGGCACCAAACAGAAGCTTGCAAGGTCCCTAAGAGAGTGGTTTTAGAAAGATGGAACTAATTAATTATTCAGTTTATTATTTTAATGACTTAATGACAACTTTTGACAAAATGTTGACAGAATCACAAAATATCATGTCTTACAAGAGAAAAACACCAAAAATATTGCATCCGAATGTGATGATAACATATGGATGGATATAAAATTAACCAATCAGAAGCTCGTGAATTCTCTGAGAAAGTAGTTTTAGAGCGATGAGTTTTATCATATGTAACCATCATATAACATTACAAACATTACAATATGTAATATACCTGTTATACGTATAATATGGTTTTAAATCTTCTGGTCTGCATTATACACGGCGCAAACTGCGAAAGATCCATAAAAGCACATGGTTAAATTTTGATGTTTGAAATGGTTTTATATGGATGAAATTGCTTGAGAATTATGTTTTTGATAATTCTTTGTGTTTTCCAAACATTTTCCTCTGCAATGACATTGATTAGAGTCAACCTGTCATCACTGACCTGTGACCTGTGACCTGTTGACCTGTGACCTGTGACCTGCGTTTCGAACTAGCCGCTTTTAGATGAAAAAAATAGTGTAATCTTAGAAAAACTTCCTCTATGGTAATGGAATTGAGATTCTCAGTAAGTATACTTGATTTCCTCTGTGGTACTTTTAGCTTTATCTAGGGAAAGCATTGACTTTATAGTTGGAAATTTCAAGTTTCGACAACAAAAACATTGCAAAGTTCAAATAACTTCAACATGTGATATTTATAAAGTCTGACTATTGATGGGCCATGATTTTGACCGGTCAATGGATTGACTCACAAGGCTTTGACAATTTTTCAGCCAAAACATAATTTCATCAGTGGACTTTACCAGTTTACAGTCTGTGTTAGGGTAATTCATACAGATTGCTTACAAAAAAGCCCTAGTTTTACAGTAGATTTTCATTTTATATATTTTCAGGCTAGTTATCGTCATTTTCTCTATGAAATAATGTTTATAACAACACTTCCCAGAAAAACCAGCCCACGGAAAGTTAAGTATTGGCCATCCAAGCACTGATGCAATGAAGCAAAGATTGACTCAGAATGACTCAACATTTTTGCATTTTGACTTTCACGTTAAGGCATACGGGAAAAGTACTATGCTAAAAGAGGAAATCAAACCTGCAGAAACTATATTACGTGCATTATTTAGCTTGACCAAAACAGAATAGAATGGAGTAATAAATATATGCAGTGGATGTTGATATTTTGTAAATGTTTTCTGGACAACCGTGGATATGAACAGTTAAACCTGGTTGAGCACCGCCTACATATCCTTTGAAATTGGATATATACTTGGAAAATGTTCTCTGGAAAAAGTGGATTTCCATACACGTATTATGTAAATTTGATCAGTCTGGAGAATATTTTTCGAACCTGCATTTATTTGAATGTTTGTTTTGTATTCATGTTGTCCCTGGAAATATGGTCCAAACAAGTCATCAGACAGTTACATCAAAATGCCTCGAAAATGTCAATATGAAAATTGCGTAATCAGAGAACGTATGTCTCGCTCATTATAAAAAGGCCGAGACAAACTTTCAATAATTGGATTGTAACATCGAGTTAAGTCTCTTTTGTTAAGTCACCAGGGGGTAAATAAAACAGACCTTGATACATTTATCGTTCGTTTCAACTTGACCATTTGTTTAAAACTCAGCCTCCTAAATATTTGGGGTAGGTAAAATATGTACAAAGAAATTCATACTTTTCCAACCCGGCCAATCTTTAAAAAAGAAGCGAACAATAAAATGTTATTACCCTTTCCAAATAAACCTCTTCGGTGGCGAGCGTAGTCTACTCTGACGTAATTGTAAAATTTATGTAATGGGAGTTTGACATAGTAATGTAATGTTGTTTGGGGAATTATGAAGTTCTCTGGGATTTCGATTGCATTTATTCAGGTTGATTTTTTATGACTTCTAATGGTACTTTTTCTAACGAGTTTGATTACTCTGTTCTCACACTTATGTCTTTTTTTTTCGCGTCCTTTTCCGTGATTACTTTTATTTATATTTTTAAAGACAGGTAAGAAGGCATATTGATGTAACTGTCAGAGCCAGGAAACACGTGGGCCAAAATTACCAAATGTAAACAAACTAGCAGACTAGAAGATCCCAAAAGTGCTTCTATTTAAATTCTACAATTCTACTTGGACACATATTTTCACTTGTTCTACATGTTTTTTTTTTTATAAGCATAACGCTTATAAGCATATGAAGGCTCAAATTTGCAGAATTCCTAAGCATAACATGAGCATATATGTCAGCCTAAAATATTTTTCAAGTGGTCACTTTTATCTGTTTAAAAAGGTTTTGTAGAGGTCAAGTAAAAAATAAGACATTCCACGGCAAGCTAACATTCCACTGCTCCCAAAATCTGAACAAACTTTTACAAAATTTCAGAAATTTCATTAAAAACTTGGCTCGGGGTGAATCATAAGCATGATTCTTAAGCATATAATTAGCATAAACTATGCCTGGATGCTTTGAGAACGCATACACGAGCCTGACCAAGGGGCATACACTTGCTTATAAAAAAAAAAAAACATGTATCACAAGTTTATCTGAGCACAATGATTATTTTGCCAATATTTTTTCCATATGTAAATGTATTTAATTTTTAAACAATGAGTTACACATGTATTGGATTTAGTCCTCTATGGAGCATTAATATAATTTTCTAGTCCAGCTTTCAAGTTATACAATCTGAATCAGTACTAATTAAAAATCAGTTGTAAGGTTTTGGTCTTTTTTTATAGTCTTCTCAATTTTATTTCAAGTTAAGTCATGAATGATACTGATTTTTTTCATGCTATACGTCTTTATAATTTCCCAGGTGTTATAAATGAAGGTGAATCATAAAAAAACCCTTTTGGGTTTAATCTTTTTTAGAAAAATTTCAAATTATACACTTTTATTATACTGTTTTATTTGCTAGATAGATATATCATTATATCAGGGGAAATCCCTAGATGGAGCTGTTTTGTATAACTATTGTATTTTTTTCAATAATGTTTTTTGGATTATTTTATGCTTTATTCTTTCGAGTTCATAAAGCTCTTAAAAGAAAGACTTCATGATATTTGCGATCTAGCATTGATATCATGAACTATCATCGCTTCTTTTTTCTTTTGAGCTCTATTTTTTCCTTTCCTCCAATTTGTTCTATTACCCAACATCGCTACCCGGCTGAAGAGGCCTTCATGATATTGTTTATTAGAAACTCTAGTCCAAGAAATAACGAAAAATTATCTTTGTTTTACAAGCTTATCATTTTTGGTTTTATAATGTAAATTTCAATTCTTTTAGCTACAGTATGTATAAATTGATTCGATCATTTTATAAGGAAAATATTTTGGTCGAAGCTGAGTAATTCTCCCCTTCAAGCACAACGACGAAGGCTTGAGAAACACTACGTTCAAAGTGAAAAGTGCTTATAAAAAATATCAAAATCCCTGATTTAAAAAAAAATTATTTCACTTTCGATATCAATCACGGCTGCCATTTTTTGTTTGTACTTCTAGTCTTGTGCGCATAACGAATCAAGCGCTCTGATTGGTTCAGAATGAAAACAATCGATCGGCCGCAGACATTTCAATAGAAACAAAAGATTCTACAGCCTCGCTTCAAATAGATGAATAGCGCATTTCTTATCCTCTTTTTCCAAATCTCTGATGTGTCTGATATGAAACGGGAACACTTATGTAAGAATAAAACCTTTAATGGTAGTAAACTATGTGGGTTAATTGTTTTGATGGAGGCTAACACAAACAAGACTGATTACTGGACCTGTTGTTGATCGGGCCCCTTTTTCAAAAGCTCTTAAAATTATCTAACCCGGATGAGTTTTGAAAAGGTATTGTTATGCCTCTGAGAGGACAAAGTCTTGTTGCTTAGGACCTAAACTTTGTCTGTCGTCACTATCCAAAACTTGCCTGGGTGCGCGGCACTTCTTTTTCAGCCGTCAAAGTACTATCTTGTTTTAATATACATCTTCTTATATAAGAACATCTAAAATTCAGACTTTTTTTAAAATTCAGATGCTTATAACTATTTGAGTTTGAAGCCAAAAATGTTCTTAGAATGTTCTTATTTTCACCATTTTGTGAGTATTTTGTGTCTTTTCGTGAGAAATTTGTCTGCATTTGTCTTACAATGTTCTATGAACTAGTTCTTAATATTTTGGCCATCGAAGCATATAAAAAACGTGTATTCGGAAAAAATCGTGTTCTTCCAACCAAGAGAAGCTTTGAAAGAATCTCCATCTCGCATCATTCAGCATGCTAAAATAGAAAGGGTATGTAAAAGGTATACAAGGCAATTAAAAGAAATTAAGCTAATGATTATTAATCTGGTTTCTTTAATTGCTTAGCAGTCTAATAAGCGACTAATGAGGTATTACTTATTTTTGAATAGATTTTATCAACTTTGTTTGTTGATGTTTTTAAGGAGTTTCGGAACGATCTAAGATTTTTTTTCTGATTTTCGATTACTGATTACTGGTTTGATGTTGCGGAAAGGGGCGTTTGTTATTAGTAGACTAGTAGCTCGGCAAAGATACTTATCATTAATCGGATTGATTAGTTTTTGCGACCTGTGAATTCGCCAGTCAGAACTTTGATAAACCCCCGTCTCAGTAACCTGTTACACTTTTTAAAAAGAACCATTTAATTTTTATTAAAGCTCGGCTGTTCTTATCCTGTTCTCACTTCTAGGGCTCAACCAACTATCCATTTTTTTTACTCTTATTTGCTCAACCCTTGCTGGTGGGGGGGGGGGGGTGTACTTTTATGGTGTGACGGTATTGGCTATTACGGGATTTGACGGAAAAAAAAGCGGGAAAACGGTATTTTGAAATCAGACGGTGACTGGCCTTATTTTTTGTCATTATGCCGGTATTTGAACCTGTACAAACCGGTGTGACGGTGTTATTATTTTTTTCAATTTTCGGGATTCCAGGATTCAGCAAAAATTTTGACGGGAAAACGGTATTTCGAACCCCTATAAACCCCCCCTTTTATGTGTCCATGTCCGCAAACCGACATGGGCACATTCGATTTCTTTGCCGATGACAGCATTTTTTTTGCGAGGTTTTTTTTGAAGTTTATTGAAAGTTTGATTTTGGACTAGATTTCATTAAATGACAAGGTTAATGATTACGGTATTTTTGAACGATGTTTTTTTTTTAATTTTTGGGAATTTTTTTTTCATTGTTCTTATAAAAATGTTCTGATAAGAAAAGAAGGTGAAAATCATTGGGTGAAATGAAGGAGCCCAAAAACGGATAGGACTCGAAATTTTTTATCCAGTAAGATTTTTAAAGCATTCCTTGAGTTTCTTCAGAGTGTAGAGACAACCAGAGGGTTGCTCCCTCGTACAATAACTACTAACCAGAAATTCTCATGGGTAAGATAGAACGATCAAATAGACTGGTACGTAGAAAAGGGTGTGGAGGTAAAGATTAGCTGAATTTTGCTCGGTAAAGGAGAAAAAAATAGCTCAAAAGCAAAATTTTACCATATATTCAGAATGTAGTTGATTGTAAATCTAGGCTCATCCTTTAGCGAAAAAGTTTCTTATAGATATGCGAAATATATCTATAGAGGTCTGCGATTCAGACTATGCAACACAAGCCTATGAGAATGCACAAGAGATTTGGGAAAAGAGGATAAGAAACGGCACTGCCACTCACTGTTTTCCTATTCTTATCCCTTTGAATTCTGCACCCTTTGAAGAAGCAAAGCTGTAGAATTTTTTATCAAGAAGGAAGGCCGGAACAAAATGGCGTTACGTACAGGTTAAGCAAGCTTTCCCGCAAGTTCTTTGAGAAAAAAAAATCTCTGAACGCACTTTACGAGAATGAAGTTTGTAAATCTCACCAATTATCATTAATTAATCTCGCTAATGACATTCGGAAGCTGAGGAGGGGTTAAAGATTAAACCGGAAATTCTTAAACAGCACAAAAATAGAGTGTGCAAATGATTATCATGAAACCATGAGCTTAGCAGCCAGGTCTACTTTTACGTTAATTAATATATATCACTCTGTAGGATAATTGGAAATCTCAGATTCAAATTTTCCTAAAAAGCCGGCCGTAAACTCGATTCTAATCAAATGCATAAATTCTATGAAACGTTTCAAATTTAACAACAACGGAAGTGTAACGATAACATCGGTGTTGCTTCATTATGCTAGGACTACAGAAACCTTAAAACGTCTAAGAAATATAATTCTGGTTATCAAAGGAAGGATTTGTAGTATTCAGCGATTTAATCTGGTGGGATGTCCCCTCGTTGATAAAGAATCCACGGGTGTTTAATTAAGCTGGTCTTGTAAACCATCTGACATAATGACACCTTAGGTAGTCGAAATGTAAGGTTGTCAGAATATTGGCTATTCCAATTTCAAACATTGTTAAAAATTGATAACCAAGGAGTAAGCTTGTTTTTAGTTATCTTTGGATATAATGACACATATTGCATTGCGGAATCAAACTTGATCTATCTAAGAAGCCATGCAACGATCTTATTAATGTTTTCTTTTTTAATTCAGCCTGGATGAATCTGTGTGTTGATATTCTAACTTTCTTGTCTGACCTTTATTTGTATTCATAATATTAGTTTATTTAGAGAGTCATAACTTTATCGACAATGTGCCTCAAATAGTTTAGATTATAAAGATAACGCAGTGCGTAGCCATACAGATTGGTATCTTTGTATATGGGTCAGGACGTCAGAATTTTATTCATCAATCTTTTATTTGTAGCTTTGAGATTTGATTGGAGCAATTATAAAAATCAAACTTAAAAGAGTGGATTATCAGTGTAAGGCAATCAACTTAGAGGGAGCATGGGAGCCAGAATTGTAATTCAGAAATGTTGTTTTCCATAGCCAAGGCATATGATAATAAGCATGCAGGGTCTAAGTAATTTTCAAACAAAGACTGATTAAGAGTAACATTTACCGCCAGATTTCGTAAAATGTGCCATACACAGAAACGGAAGCAGCATATGATGGACTCAATAATTTCCATTAGCTCTCTTCTCTTTTTTAGCTATTAAAAACTACGCACAAAAAAAAATTATCAAACCAAAGATTCAATCAGCGAAAAGCATGTAATCAGTGTATGAAATCAACAAATATCTCATTACAAAATCAAAGAAAACAACAAGGTTTTAATCGAGGAATAGATTTGAGACTATGGGCAACGATCATTCATCATATAAAGTGCGTCCTGAAAAGCAGTCAAAACATAAGGAGTGTGGGAAAGGGATTGATACGGACAGCCAAGTATGTGGGCAGAAAATTGACACAGACCGACATTCGCCGAAAAAGAAAATGTCGACAGGAAGCAGCGAGAGCGGCTCACCGGTTAAAATGCTTCGGCGAAAATTGTCACTGCCATCGATGCCGACGAGACGAAAAACGAGTACCGGCGACAGTAAGCCGTTCTCTCGTAACCGAACTTTGTCGGATAACGATAAAGAAGAAAATAACAACGAAATACCACCGACGAAAAACGGAGTGAATGAGAAGTCGGGATCCCCATCCATTGATCACGCCAAGCAGCGCCGATCACAATTCAAAGGCATTCGATATCAATCGGTACGCGGGACAAGTTTTGAACCAAAGTTGAATGCCAGTAACAAAAGCATGGCTTCTTCTCATACCAGTGTCGGGAGTTTCGGTCGAAAATCGACTAAGTCGGCGTTAGAGGAAGAGCTTGAGAAATTGAAGATTTCAAAGAAAGGAAAGCGTATCGCGACTATTAAAGCTATGGAGTATGAATTATGGGATCCGTTCGAGATCGGGGATCGGAAAAGCATCACTTTTGCGTTGCATCCCGATTTCGATGTTGATGATTCTCCGACGGAAGCAACGTGTCATTCGCTTATGTTAAATTTTCTTCACGTGCCAGATGATAAACTGGAAGAACGGATGCAGTTGTTTGATTTCGAAATCAAATTTACCGAAGCGAAATTCTCATACGATAAAGATGCACCAAACAGCAGTAAGTTGCTACGCGGACATACGTTTCTAGGAATGTCGCGTAACGTAAAAGTGACGGATGAACTTGCTCTGATTGAAGGTAATTTCTATAATCCGGAATATGGCAAAATGGATTTCTTTCAATTCGAATTGGTTTTGAGACCGGTCAAGTTGAGAGAGAAGGCGGATGATCTCGATAAGTCAGATACTGAAAACAATAATTTGAGCGAAAAACAAAAAGAATCGAGACAAAAAATGAACATTAACGGAACTAATTGGGGCACGTTTTTTATGAAAGTACGTGGTTCGTATAAATCAAAAGAATATTTATTTGATATTTATGAAAGAAAAGCGAAAAAGGACACATCTACCCAATCAAAACAACAAGAAAATGAAAAATTAAGAACAATCACCGAGGACTAATGAAAAGAAAGAACCATAAACCAACGCAAGTTATGACAATCATAATATCTAGGATAAGAAAAACTTAAAAAATTTTTCTACCTTTTCAAATGCATTCCTGTCTCAGTGACTATGTGAAGACTTTTTTGCCAGTGTGGATGCTGAGAGAATGTGAAGTCGTTAAAATTCAAATGGTAGATTGAAATCGCATGTTTTTAATAGATTAGATGGAGTTTTCAAATTTTACTTTTAAAATACAGGTGATTCTAAAAATGAAAAGTGTTTCCCTGGATTTCAATTGAGATTAAATTTCAGGTAATTTTTTCACTGAGGGAAATTTTTCGACTGATTTTTTCCAGTGGGGATGGGCATTCTACCGGCTGTGATACATTTGGGGTTCAAAAATGTACTTATTAGTACATGTTTTCTGCAGCAGTTCAAGGAATCCGATATAGACGTGGAAGATATCTTAGATCTTATTATTTATTAAACATTATATGGAATAATTGTAAATAGGAGTACACTGATCTATATAAAGTAAGAAAATTATTTTCAACGACAGTCTAATGGCTCAATAAATTCTCAAATTTATAATTCCAACAGTTTGGAAGTCTCTAACATACATAACAATTATTAATGATTTACCCCCGGGACAAAGTGACTTTTGGCTCCCCGGATAACAGGTTTTACCCCCCGGACAAGGCAAATTTTGATGTTTTTTCGCTACCCTCCCCCCCCAGACAATATATCCTCCAGTCCCCCCTCCCATCTACGGACATTTTCTGGAAGAGCCCAATTCCATTAATTTTTGATTTTGCGCATTCGGCTGTGTGCGAGTTAGTGATCATCATAAACGTGTAGAAATCTCATTTTAGCGCTCTTTTTAAGAGTCTTCTGATTAGATTGTTTCTGAATTGTAAGGTCTTTTTAAAATGCAGATTAAAAATCATGTCTTTTTGCCTTCTTTACCATATTTTCAAGAAAAGATGCGCGAGAATTAAAGGGTGCCCGAATATCCTGTTTAACGAAGTGCGCGAATTTTTATTTTAAAGGTAACTATACTATTCAAAAGCAATTACAACATTTTTCAGACGAAGCTTTTTTTTCCTCACCCTTCTCGCGATCAAACTACATAACTTTCCTTTGAAATCTTGGAACAAAATTTGAGCTCGAAGCAATAAATTCGAGATCAAATCAATTTCAGGTATTGTTAATTTTCGATAAGAACGATTGTACGAACTTCAAAGGATATTATAATTTTAAAGGCGATAACAGAAAACATTATTCCTGATGTTTGACCTTGTTGACCCCGCTGATTATGACTAAAATCCCCCTAAAATCCCTTCTGAAAACAAAGATTTTAGAAAATAAACACAAAAAATAAAACTTGTCTAGTTCCCAACAATAATACTTAGCTTTATAGTTTCCATGTGATTTTAGGTGAAAAGTTAAGCCCAAAAAACCTCCCACAGACAATGAATGACAACTAAATTTGACCGTTTACATTATGTAAGAGATTCGAAGCTACTCTTTTGTCCCTTATCTGACAGATCTGCATAATCAAGTCAGCTCAATCCGAAAGCACGTTCACAACATCATTCAAGGTCGGATAATTGAAAGCTGATAACAGTCTCAGAATAGGAAAATTTTCAGACCACGATGGCTAGTAAGGTCTCAGTCAATTGATGACTATATACACGCTTATTTATTTATAAGAACAATTCTATAAGAACACCAGGCCTTCAGAACAATGGCTCTATTGTTTAGAACAATATAACACCGTCCTGTTTTATAGAAATTCAAAATTGAAAGTAAAATTTTCCACTACATTTCAAAATATATAGCACTCGAAAACAAAGAAACCGCTAAATTCATTCCGTCGTCATAAATACGGTACGGCGTATATTCTAAGGCTTAACTTTTTCTTGCCTGGGAGAGGCTAATAATTCGCTTCTAGCACTTCGGGCTTATACTTCATTGGGTCCTGAGAATAGTCATTTTCAGCATCATTTGACATTAAAATGTGTGTGTTTGAGGTAGTTTGATATCAAATTTGAGGTATTCTGGACACAGAATGATAAAAAAATTCAAATTTTGAAATTGCTAAGTATATTTGGCTCATAAGCAACTTTTTGGCTGAGATCCGGAAAAATCCTTAGCAATTCCTACTTAGAAAAGTGGCCAAAATGACCTAAAGTAGTAAAAAATGGATTTTCTAAATTCCACCCTAAAATTATCAAATCTTGAAAATCTTCAAACACATATAAATTTGGGACCCTGTCAGATATCTTCAGAGCCTAAAAAAGGGACCCTTATCAGCGGCACGTCCCCGTACCTGACTTTGCCTAAGTGCTCCCTTTCGGGTTTACATTCTGGCTATCCAGGATAGAATAAATTTAGTACACTATGAAAAAAGAAAAGAAAAAATTTTTATTTAATAAATCTACAGTAAGAAAGGCTTAAGCTTAATCACTTGGATCATTTTTATTCGAGTCATCATTAAAAGGTTAACTCTTGATGTCTAGGTATATGAGAAATTAATGAGATAGCAGACAAGAGCCTTTTCAGTGACAATCAATTTAGTATGTGTTGAAAGTAAAGCTGCCAGAGATTCAATAAGCTTCATTGGGGCATGCGTTAAAACACAGACCAAAGTCCCTCTTTTGGTTCAATTTATGTATATAGAATGTCAAACGAAACTTAATGTTCTGAAAGATAAGGGTTAATATTTCCCTACATTTTAGGATAAAGTACTATATTTATGCTTATAAAAGAATCATCCGAAAGTGGATTAAGGACTAACTGTCGAGGATTTTGTTTGACATTAGTGAGATGAGTGAGGATATAAGACATTGAAACAGGATAAATAAAACAGTGAACGGAGCGAGCAGATAGCGTTAAAACAAGAAAGGGATGTTTAATACACAAACAGTGTTAAAAAAGCAAGTTTTGGAGACATCAACAACTAAACATTCTTTTTATTTGAAACAAAGTTTAAAAATTTTCTATGTGAGAGGATTTATGGTTTGACTATACTGAAATGGTTTGTTGGCCTTTTGAGGTTCAGAAGGAAGGGTGACATTCGGAGAAAAAACTTAATCAAACGAACTTTGGCCTTTTGAGGTGAGCGAAGGTCATAAGTTTTGGTGCTAAAAAACTTTCACTTGCTTTATATCTCTGGTGAGGCGACATTTTGAGCATCTTTGAGATGGGAAATGTTCAACCGAAGGCAAATACATCTGGAAAGAAAACAAAAAAGAAAAAAAAAAGTAAAAAGGCAAAGGATAAGAAGAGTGGCAGCGTCAAAGGTGGAGATGTGGTGAATAACAATAGCCAAGACGTGGTAGATAGTTCCATCCTGAAACCATCAACAGAAAATGTGACTTCTCCACAAGAGAATCACCAAGAAGCACCAAATCAAACTAGTGAAGTTCAGATGAGACGCAAAAGCAGTGCAGAGACTTCTAACAGACGTCAGAAGATCAGTTATGCTGGAGTTGGCGATTCAGTATTGGAGCTGTTTGAAACAAGTGCCAGTAGACGAAGATCAAACCCTATCACCAGAAATGAGAATCTCAATGTCACCAATAAAGGACAACGCGTGAGTAGTTATGGAGAAAGTCAGTATAATAATTACCGTTCACGAGCGATGACTGACAGCCATGTTTACGGTAACGATAAATTGCAGACCAGATCAAGATCATTGACCACTTTAAAGAATAAGAATAAATTGAGATCGGACGAGCGGACGGCATCTAACGGCGTCAAATTGCGTAATCGTCCAAAATCGAATAGCGAATACAATGAGTTTCGCCGTCGATCACTTCCCGTGCACCTCCAAAAACAACTTCGAAAGGAGAGCCTAATGACAAATAATCGAAATTCTTTAAGTCAGAGTACAGTTAACTTACATGACTACCGTAAATTAAAAGTTCCATTCTTATTTCCGTTTAACAAAAAACTTTGTGTGAAGTTAGTACCACCGAAAGATGGACCTGAATTGAAAGTTAGCACTCTAAAACACATCTTATTCCTGAGGCTTGAAACACAAGATCGGAAATTGGTTAAACGGACAGGACAGCTATATAAAGCATCGATTTTGTTTACTGAAGGGAATTTACGAGAAGTTGTGAATAGAGAGACGGGCCAAAAGGAGAAACGGTTGGTCCAAGCACAAATATGGTCCGGCTTATCACAAAGCGTTGAATTTGAAGACGATGTTGTCCGTATTACGGGATATTTCATGTCCGGTACAAAAGGAATGATACCGTATTTAGAATTCGAACTGGAACTAAAACCGAATTTTAAAAACATACGGTCTGAAGATACAGGATATATTTTGTTTGCTGTTGGCGTATTTTCGTTTATTGATACGAGATCGGTTGTGAATAAAATGATGCAATGGCATGCTGTCATTGAGAACTGGAAACGAACAAATTTGAATTCTTCTAATGGTGGTGGCGGCAATACAGAAGACGATCTTGGGTGGTCCAGTGGTGACGAAACCGGAGATAATGAAGAGGAGGAGAAAACTGATAGCGAAGGGTGATTTGAATGTAAAAAAAGTACTATAAAAACTGTTTGGAAAAACTTGAAGAAGTGTCAGAACGTTAAACTTGGAATCTTAATACTTTTTATATTAATCAAACGAGGTAAAATCATATTCAAAGGGTGCTCGATAAACCAACCAGGAGTAGAGCTTCTTCAATTATCAAAATATATTTCGAAACCAAAAATTTGATACTTTTTGTATTAGGTATGTCTTAAGTGACATTTAGGTTCATTTTATTTTCATTCTTCTCTTCAAGGAAAGATATAAGCAACTTTTGTTAATCGAGAAGCTACTCTGATTATTATTTGAACTTGAAGTGTGGAATCTCGAAAAACCGGGCGAAAAACCTAGGCCAAATCACATTTTCTTGCTAAACATTATCACATTACATTATTAAAGGTTTTGTTTTTAAATAAGAGTGGTGTAGTTTGCTTACTCATCAATTTTAATTCACAAGCTTTTTCACATTGGATTGACACGGGTGAGGAGCAAGATTGGTCCAAAAAGAGGAAAAGAAAAACATTTTTCGCTCATATCAGCATATGAAATATGTGTATGATATGAAACGGGAACACTCATGTAAAAATAAAACCTTTAATGCAAATTCAATCTTTATCGTATCACTTTGTCATAATACACTCTTTTTCTTTGATGAGAATAACTTCTATAAGAATATCAGGGTGAGATTTCTGAGTTAAAACAATAGGACTATTGTTAAGAACAATAGAAAGATAAGAATAATTACTCACCCTTCAGCCAAAAAACAAACACTATTCTTATAAAAAGAAAAGCGTGTACACTAATGTTGACATTGATCAAAAATCTTTTAATCTTTTAATTAATCGGAGCAAAACCAGAATAAACAGAAAAATAACATCAACAATGAAATAGGAATGATCTTACCAGTTTGATTTCATAAGAACTTGTAATCAATTCCATGGTTGTCTCTTATTGTAGTCATGTAGGTCGATTTGATTGTCTTCTTTGATTCGGTATAATGTTTGGAGTTGATTTGAGTTCAAAACTACAAAGTGAATGTGAAAAAGAGCGATTTAGTTGGTGAATTTAAAATTCAGTCAAAACATTCATAATTTTGACTGAAAAAATAAAAGTGTTGCATAAACGGTGCGAACAATGAAAAAAATCAATTTTAATTTACAATCTTTGAAAGAAAGGAATGCAATTTACCCTGCTTGGAATTCTTCTTAAAAAAGACTGAACCAATAATCATTCAACAGTAGCTGACATTTTTGGAATAATTATCATTTGCTGAATAATAAAATAATAAAAAATTTGACATTCCTTAAAATCTCATTTCACTATCATTTAGAAATAGCAATACCAGAAACTGTAGCCATTAACATGAGACAAAACTATTATAAAAACTATATATCGCAGATTCTAAATTGTTAATTGTCAGGGAAAAGGGATGCATGCGGCGTTTGAGTTGCCTCCCTTAGTTAAAGCGAGTTTGAGTTAAAACGTTCCCGTAATTTACGAATATGCTGGACAAAACGATACATTTCTTATAACGTGCACTTTTTTAAAATTGGCAGAAATTCATAGTGAAGTTTCTATTATTCAAAAGCTAAAGGAGAGGATGTACAAAATAACCCTTTATCTTTAATAGCGAACCTTAACCACTCAAGTTAAGAGGGTTCAAGTTGTACTATTAAAGACTTTTTCATTAAAGTTTCGAGGAAATATTGATGGTGCCAACTACTTTGTTCGAATTAAAGAGACATGATCGAGTTATGAATAATGGTTTGATCTTTAAGACCCACATATAGTAGGTTTAAATTCAAGCATCCCCAAAAAATAATAGTAATTATAAAAATCATTTAGTTAAGAAGCCATAAAAAATAATATACTACTGTGACTCAAAAAGCGTGTTAAGCGTTAGTTAAGAACTACGCTACCTTTGCTAGAAGGGAGAAAATCTTAAATTTTAAACTATACCTTTTTATACCTATACTAAATTTGGCCCAGAAGTTGTCAAGTTATAAGCTTTAGAATTAAAATTTACTTTTCAAGAGTATATGAAACACATGAAAAGACAACAAAATGAAAGTAATGTAGCTTTCTATGGAAAGTGACTTGGACCTTAACCAAAACTTTAATTGGTCTCCAGGAGGTCGTCAATCGTCGAAAAGTCTTTTGACCATGACCATACGCCATGTCTGGTGTAGACAATGAGTTCTCAAATTGTCCAGAAAAATTATAATACGTGAATCAACAACCATTGTTTATCGTTGTACCAGAATAAAGCAAAGTCAGCCATCGGAGTTGACTCTGATTCATTTTAATATTACACACTTTTTCCAGGTAAATGATGCCTGATACCACGTGGTCAACAAAGCGAACAAGGTCTATCTCTCGGTAATTCGATCAAGATACTTTTCTTTTACACTCCGCGTTATTTTGACAATACATGATTAGATGATGTTTCTCAAGACATTCTGTAAAGTTGGATGGACGTTTCTGAATTACACTAAAATCTCCCCAATCAAAATTTGACGACTTTAGCTTTTTTTGGTTTGGGCGCTTCATTATGATCACTTTCATCGTCTGATGAGTTATCGATAGCCTCTATACTTTCCTCTTTAGACTGTGTTCTCATCTTGAACGTTTGTTTGCGTTCACCTATAAAACGATCAACAAATGAAAATATTGTTATTGTTATTTCTAAAATCAAGGGCAGAGGAACGCAAAGCGATCAAAAACACCCCAATCCGCCCCAATTCGTAAGTTGCAAGCAAAACGTGAACTCTCTAAAAACCCCTAAAGATACAGTGTTATCATGTTGAAAAGAATAGCACTGCGTATAAATGATAAACATATTATGAACCGTTATTCTTGTTGGGGTTCCTTTCTGGGCAATCTCGACGATAATGTTCAACAGAACCACAAAATCGACAACCACCACCTAAAAATGAGGAGAGAAATAAACGCTCGATAATATTCTACGAAACATGGCATTAGAAAAATAAATATAGTTGACGCTCTCAAATTCGATTTTAAATTGGATTTTAATCGAGTAATGGATTAGAACGAATAGAATAGGCGAGCGTCGTTTATGAGAGTTTCTTGCTGATGGTGAGTTACAATATTATCGAGTTATGGAGAGTATCGAATAGTAGAAAGTCGATTTAGAGAGCGTCAACTGTACCGTGTTACTTCAAGTAAGAGCCCTCTTGAATAAGACATACCAGAAATCAAGCAAAAAATAATCGATGGGACAAAGTGTAGTTTATACGTATATGGATATTATCCCGTATATTATTGTAACACCTCTATTACTGTATTACACTGATAAACAACTCCTGTCAGGCTTATTGGTATATCTGTGCTCCTAAAATAAAAGCTCATACCGTCAGGATATAAACCTCTTGGGTTGTCTGGACATTTACTTGAAAGGTGTCCTTTCTGTTTACAAATGAAACAGGTTGCAAACGGCATGTCATCTATAAAGAGAGAAAGGTAGTCATTCTGATTACTTTAGGCTTACAAGCAGAAACTTTCGCAAGTTCGAAAAATCGCAAAATTTACGACATTTACTTTCGCGAATTTGATGAAAAAAATGTTTTTTCGCGAGCATAAACTTTCACGAATCGTTGGATAAAAATGGGAATTTTCTGCCTTAAAAGTGAGAAATATTCTTTAAATCTGATAAAGACGGTAGCTCTTCGACTTTAAAAAGGCATTAAAGGATAAAAATATGCCGAAAATTTGATATTCATTACGATTTCGAGGTTTTATTAGATTTCCATTTTTTTGAGAATTTTCGAGAACATAAACTTTCGCGTATTACCCCGTTAAGAATTTTCAAAGACATTTACATTCACGAAAAGGCCAAAATTCGCGAAAATCGCGAAAGTTTCTGCTCGCGAAAGTTTGTACGCCTAGAACAAACTGAGTTTATTTGAACTTTTATCTTAGTTGAAACAAAGGCCTTGTCGTGGGGCTCCTAGTAATGTAGTCTAGATATAATAAAACTTCAATTATACCTAGCAGTTTCAAATAGGCAAGGGGCAGAGTCTTTTTTCACGATTAACCCGTCTTTTATGATTCCATTCAGCATTCAGACTAATAACCGTTTACAGTGGAGAAAGATCACCACTCTGAAAGAAATTCGAATACTGCTCTGCTAACTGGATTTAACACTAAACTTAACTTAAGACAAATTACAAATACAAATGCTCAGTAAATAATCAGAGTGAAATTGGTAAACTTAACAGATCTAAATTTTTGAAATCATGAAGATACGACATACCACCGGTGTCTTTCTTGCATTGATAGATGCTATGCTCCGTTGAACCACACTTGAAGCAAATGTCTTGTGCGCTTTCTCCTTCGCCTTTTTTCGGACATCTTGCAGCCATATGGCCTGGTTCTCGACAATGAAAGCATGGCTGAAGAAAGAAAGAAATTTGAAAAGGTTCAAAAACAAAATAAAGTAAATCCTCGGAACTTCAAAAGGACCTTCAGTCTATTCAAATCAATTATGTTCCGCATCTTACACGTCATAATTATTTCAACTAGAAATTTGTACGATTGGGAAACCGTGAAAGTTATTACATTTCCTTTGATATTGTAATTAATTAACGTACAAAAGCAATTTAACGCAAAGGAGGATGGGATCGCAGGTCGTACAAGCGAAGTATATTTGTGCAGATTTGTTACTATTTCTAGATTCGGTTAGGCTACGTCATATCTCCCTCCGTTTCGAGCGTAAAACTCCTACTCTTCGGGATATGAGCACTGCTCTTGTTTGGAATATTGAAATTCTCCAGATAAATCGCATGCGCACTGAGGTTGTAATAAAACAATAGAGAGTTTGGAAACCTAAGCCAATCAGTTGTGTTTTAAGCATTCTTTTATTTGAAATCTCTATTGATAAACATCTTTTGTGAAAGTTGTCTATTATGTTTAAACATATTAATAAGCAATTCTCGGTGGGGGTTACTAGTGGCCGCCCGCCTATAGCAGTGCCTATAGACAAAGAGTAAGGCCTAAAAGCCCGGAACTGTCTATTGTGTAGACTAGATTCGGTGCGTTGTGCTATTATGCTCTCTTTTTTGCTACCCTCGCCTGTGAAAACCACTCCAGAGGCAATTAGTCAAATTAAACTGACGTGGTTTACACTTAATAGCAAACACACTTAAAACGAATTGACTTCAATATCTTGTGTCACATTTGACTAACTTTTAACTTAGAAAAGTTGAAAGTTAGGTTCAGTATCATTGACAATACTCTTTCATGACCTTCATTTTGTTAGCAAAGAGTAAAGTAAAATCAAACCTTCCCACGTTTTCTGCGTTCACGACGTGCAGCTCTTCTTTTCTCTAGCCATTCCGGTATTTCTTCCTCCTTTCCGCCCTACAAAATAATAGAGCATAAACTGACGCTGGAAACTCAAGCTAAAACAGGCAGGAAGAAGTGCAAATAAAAACTCCGGCGTTGTTAAAAACTTAACCTTTCACCGTGAATTTACCAATAACTGTAATAGTGATTTTTTTTCTTTGCATAGAGTGTACTTTGAATGATTGTTTGGGTTGGACTAAAATATGCCACATTTTTATCCTTAAAGTCTTTGAAATTTAGAGGAAAGTCCAAGACTGTCTCTTACATTCCCGTAAAAACCCAGAAGGGGGAATTGAATCTTTCAAAATGACTTCCTTAACAGTTTCCTCGAATTAAAGAAAACAATGACTTCCTCGAGTTTATTATTGAAGAATAGCCTATATGGTGGGATGAACTGGTTGTCCATGGATAAAAATGATACCTTGTTATTCTTCCCTCGATTATGTTGTTTAGCTTTCTTCAAATCTTGCCATGAAGAAGCATCATGTTCTTGTTTGTTCTTGAAGCGTGCCCATCGTGTCATCGTGTTCACTTTTCAATTCTTTCCCATCTTTAGAAGTATAATAATCTCTGTAATGTCTTATTTTTTTTCTTCAAATAATAGTTATTTCCTTTAAACTTTCTTTAATCTAAAGATAGTAAGAAGAGTTGAGATGGTAAAACTAATTTACTAGGGTAAGGGAGAATTAGACCATGAGTAAAAGACCGTGTAACAATGGAAATGAGAAACACCAAGAAGTGTCCTTTTTGAGACAAAATTATGAGCTAAAAATAACAGTATTTATATAAAATTGACATTTCTCTCTTTGTCCTTCATCCTATCGAATCAAGTATGCCACAAAGGAGTACCCTGTAGTCACTTTTCCTTCGTAATAGAAACTTGATAGGTCAATTTTCAGAGTTTTTGACGCAATTCAAAGCATAACTTTAAGATTTATAACGAATATTTTATTTAATACTTTTAAATTTTGAATTGAAAATTTGTCCTTCCTCTTTCCATTAATGTAATTACAAAAGGATTGATTCTTAAAAAAACAACTCATAAGACTCGACCACTTCGTTGGGTGAAACATCTTTGTGGCACACCGGTTATAAAAGTTTTTCATCATGTGCAAATGTAGCATTAAATATATGAAATAATATTTACAGTTAAAAACCCTCTTGGCGAGGTATTTAAAGACAAGAAAATATCAGAAGGGTTCGAATTTTTGCCGCAGAGTTGTAAAGTTGCTTTATCTCGTTTACCGCATTAGAATGACAAGCATAAATAGCGTGTAGCTGAATGGGCTTTTCCAGAAAAAAAAATTTACCCCCACTGTTGAGGGTATTGATTTTTCGAAGTATCGAACCCCCTGGATATCCTACTTTATTCTACTTTATTAGTAAATATGCTCAACCACCTAGATATCGTATTTTTTACTTGAAAAGACACTTTACCCCTGGATATCCGCTCCCTTGTAGATATTTAACCCCCTGGATATCCACTTTTGAACAAAAATCGTTAACCCCTTAGATATCTGATATCTTCAACAGGGGGGGGGGCGGACTATTTCTGGAAAAGCCCAATGTAAACCTCAGATTATGCTTCAAAGATATAACAACGCTAATATCAATCTTGAACAAACGCCTTCCACCCGAAAATCGACTCATGGGTTTTTAAAAGAAGCTTTGTTTAATTTAGCCGGAGGTTTAGCTGTTGTCCTTGGCTTCAGGTTTCCAGGCTGTTTTTTCCGCTTGTTTAAATTCTGCTCGTTTGAGGACGCAGTGCCAGTACTGGGGTCCTTGGTCTTCTTTTTCTGTTTGAACAGTGATGCAAAGTCAACTTTATTTGTTGTTTTTGATGGTTTGTGGTCGTTTTCTTTTTGGAATATGTCTTCTTTTAGTCGATGTGGAAGGCAGAAACTGAACCATTGCTAAGACGAAAAAACAGCTTATAGTAACAGTTGACACTATGACAAATGCAAAAATATCTTCCGTATTCCGCTGTATAATTCGTTTCATCCCGAGAAAAATTCTCAATACCTAATTTCATGATATTCATGACGTAATGTTTTAAACCGAAGCACCAAAGACAATTTAGGCGTTTGCCACAAGTTTTATTGTTTGATTAAAAACTAGTGGCTAGTCTTTTTTGTGTTTCCGTAAAAGTAACAAGCAGAAATCAATCGGACACATGTTCTTTGCAAACCTTCGCCTCAGGAGTGAGTCCATATTCGGTGTAAAGGAATTGCCATCCACGTATTCCCAAGTGTGTGACCATCATTCGGTAGTAATGACTGAATGACGGTGCAAGGTAATGCCATTGCAATGATAAATCAATCAGCCAAACCTCAATATTGCCATTTTCTGAAAAAATAAAGAGACACTAAAATATTATGTGTATTATTGTTACACTAAGTTCTATGGAAGCTGATATCTAGAAAAGTTCTATTGAAAAAATGTTGTTGTAGTGAGGTTAGCACAAAAATACTTCAGATGGTGATAAAAGCATGAAATTTGGCACAGATGATCCTTAGAGGGTCTAAAACTTAATTTTAAACAGTAACACCAAATTTTTCAACCTGGCCACCTACCAGATGACGTCATCAGGTGGCTGAAAAAAGATTTATTCTTTTAAATATATTTTTCTAAATATTCAAATTCTGATGGTTCCAGCTTGATGAAAATCGAGGTATAAAGCATGCCTTGAAAATCTTCCTATCAAAAGTTTTGAAGGTTGAAAGTTTGACGTTATCATAAGCCTTTCCAGGCAAAACCTAAAAATCCCGTAATAACGGAACTAGTTGACCAAATTTGGTGTTTTATACATGAATCCATGTCAAAATTCGAAGTTCCTTCTGATGCTTGGGTCTAAACGACATAGGAAGGCTTAAAACATCCAAAAAATTAGTCGGTTGTTTACTGTGTTCCTGAAGGGAGAACGCTGCCTTGATTTGCCTTGTAAATCTCAAAATCTAAGTTTTAGTATTCTGTGGGATTTAAAGCTTTTAATTAAATTTGAACATCAGAATCAGAAAAAGCAATGAATTAAAAGCAATAAAATTAAGTTTTAGACCCTCTAAGGATCATCTGTGCCAAATTTCATACTTTTATCACCATCTGAAGCGTGAAGTATTCTTAGTTTTTATATGCTAACAGACAGCTCAATATTGTTGATATCTATCCGCAGTAGACGTTTGTTTCGTCTTTCCAAAGGACTCGTCAGTGCGGCTCGAGTAAGCAATCGTACATAATTTTTTTAGCAAAGGCAAAAACAACTTTTACACAAAACTGCGCCGCACAAGCACAAAGTATGATAATTATTTTCTTAATTCTTCTTTTTCAGCATAAAAGACGCGCATCCTTTCTATATCACAAAATATATCACGAAGTTGAAAATGTGGCACTTCCCTGTAGTAAAAACGCCCCATGCCCAGAAGTTTATCCTTTAAGCAACACATCATTAACAAACAACAACAAACACAAAAACAGCATTTATGTACGCGTTTTTAGCCGATCAGATTGCTCATATTTTTCATGTTGACCATAAAGCTATAATCATTCAAGAATCTACTTATACCTTTGAAAAGCAGGCAAACTTTTCCATGTTGCCCGTCTGAGCTAATTTCCATGATCTTCTGATTGAAGTTTGGAATTGGTCTTTGATTCACTAAACCAATATAAGAAGAAATTAGATAAAAGGTCCAAAATTACAAGTAGCTCACAATAGCAGACGCTATTTCTAGCACAATCGGTGCCATAAACAGGTAATTAGATATTTGATTGAGATTAACAATGACAAAAGGTCCTAGTTACTTAGCACAATCGGTGACATAACAAAAGATGATTTAAAAACAATACAAGTGATACATTTATGGACCTACCTGGTTATGCATTTAACACATTTATAATTCATATCTACGTGAGCATGAACGTTAAACAATCATTCAGAACACAAATAGTGACGATTTATTAAAATTAGTCGTTTGTTTCTTATAAAAAAAACGTTTAGAAACCAAAATTTCATGCTCTTGAAATATTCTTTCATATTCAAGACTTCGTGAGCATAAAAAGACATCTATTTCATCAAAAAATTGAGTAATTTGGCTAAGAACATTGATGTATGCTTATTAATAGTGATTCTTATAGATAAAGATGCGTTTTTTGAGCTGAATAGTTTTTTTACAAAAATCTGCTTGACCCATCTTTTACCTACTTTCATGCAAAAAATCAGAAAAAAACAACGATCGAATATTCAACAATGTCCAAAAAACCCTTTTTTAAGCCGTTTTTTGGCCCAAATTTGCCTAAAAACATTTTTTTTCGAAAATCGGGCTCAGTCACATTCGAGGGTTTATTGTTATGCATCTTTGTGCAAAAAATCATAAAGAATGAAAGAGCCAATCTCGAGAAAAGCTAATACCTAAGTAATCGATAATGTGCTTATAAAAAAATATCGAATTTGGCCAGTTTTTTCTATAAAAACACGCCAAGCAACCAAAATTTCATGTCTAAACACACATATTCTTTAAAAGTAAGCCCTCATGAGCAAAAAAAACATCTATTCATAAAGAAATTGAGTAATTTGACTAAGAACATTGATGTATGCTTATTAATAGTGATTCTTATAGATAAACATGCGTTTTTTAAGCCAAATAAATTTTTTTGCAAAGATCTGCTTGAGCCATCTTTTACCTATGATGGTACCCTACTTTCATTCAAAAAATCAGAAAAAATTAATGATCCAATTTTTCACAGAGTCCAAAAAACCCGTTTTTTAGCCGTTTTTTGGCCCAAATTTGCCCAAAAAAATTTGTTTTCGAAAATCGGGCTCCGTCACATTTTGGCCACCACCGTTTTGCACCTTTGTACCAAAAATCAAATGATTCCTATGATTCAATCTCGAGAAAAGCTGGTAACGAACGGACGGACGGACAGAGGTGAATTTATAGGACCTCCACCCCACCGGGGTAGGTCCAAAAACTCGGCCATACTGGTTAAAACTGGTTAATGCAATCAAACACAAAGTGACCTTCCTTACTTCATTCCTTCAAACGTTCAAAGGATATATCAAGAAATTCTAACGATTACTACTGTATTTAGAAATTAATAATAATATAAGTTTGTGCTTTTTAAGTAATAAATTCTGAAAATTTTTAATTTTAGCGAGAACTTATTTTGCCGATTGACAGCATAAAATCTGTACTATTTTGCCTTATTTGAAGCTTTTTTTGTGAGCTCAAGAAGCTATTTAGGCAAAATACCAAAAAATTTAATTTTGGCGAGAACTTATTTTGGCAAGTGAGTATAATATTCAATTTTGGCGGAGACTAATTTTGGCGAATTTTGTCTAAATTCGCCGAATTCGCCAAAAGTAGTTCTCGCCAAAATAAGTTCCCTTAAGCTAATAAAATTCAAATGAGAAATTTGAGGTGGGGAAATAATTTAGTATCAAACCCTTTATGTCCATTGTGAAATCTTCGGGCAGCTGAAAATCTTGTAGAGTCAAATCGTTACGGTTCATTCGCATAGCCAAACCATTCAAACATTCGATGGGATTAATCTCGATCAAGCCAATTTCAATTTCATCGTCTGGCAAAATAAAACTATAACTTATTGAAAATTCAGGAAGTTTGGCGAAATAAGAATACAGAAGTTGACTTGGGCTTGTTAGAACAAACTCTCCACATAGGCTGCCAGTATCCCTCTGATTTGCTTAGATTTAAGGGATGCATATCGGCCCCAAAATCACATCAACTCTTTTGAGGTGGGAATCGTTGATGTCACTAAAATTTTAGCATAGGAAGGATATTATGGTACTACACGAGTTCATAAGTTTGATATTTAATCAGATCTGGTGACAAAAGTTGAATAAAAGGGATCACACACCACATTTAAAACATGATTAGCGTGTTCTTCCAGTCTGATTCGCATCCCTTACAACAAAAACAAAAACTATTCCAGGGATTTCATTCTTGTTTATGATTTAAATTTTAATTCAAGATAATATACAGTAGAGTCTCTTTATCTCGAACATCTACAACCAGAATTTTTTCCTTAACTCAAACAAGCTTTCTCGTCCTTTCAGTCAATAATGCCTAATCCTTAACTCGAGATTTCATTAACTCGAACTAATTTGGGGTGAGTTATTCTTCTGCTTTGTTCAAAGCATTATGACAGTTTGAGAAGTCAAAACCAAGTGAAACACTAGGGGAAGGGTAGCACCACGTACCATTGAATTTGATTTTCCACTGAATCAGTAGACCATTCATTGTTTCATAAAATTGTCTCAAGTCAGATGGTAATTGACATTGGTTGCCCTGAAAAAAGCATGAGGTAAAGACAAGATTAATATGTTAGCTGAACCTTTTCTTACTAAAGAAAATTATAAGAACATAAGGCTTCGATGGACTAAATATTAAATGCAAGTGCAAGTTAAGAACACTTTCAGGCTTTGCAAACTCTTAACACCAAATTTTATGGTAAATAATAATAATAATATGCCTAGCCTCGGTGTCGAGTAAAATACTAACAAGTTTATATACATATGTCTACTACAAAAGGGTAAATACTATGAAAACTATCTTCTTTTTTGTTTTCTTCGTTCATAGCTCTGAATACGTTTTTCATTTAACTTTGTACATACTTTCTTTGTACCAGAGCGCCATCTAGTTCTGTTCAAAGCAAGTTCTTGCCACGTTTCTAACAAATCTCCAATTTTCAAGAGAGATTTAATATTATCTTTATATCGGAGTTTAGGTCTGCCGATTGGTCTGGAGCCATCAGTTCTTTCTCCATATAACAACATTTTCACGTGTCGACTATCATCCATCCTGACAACATGCCCAAGCCATCTTAACTTGCTTTTGGCAAGCGAAATCTCAACATCTTCTACGTTTGATCTTTTCAGTACGTCTTCGTTGCTGACAAAATCATCCCATTTGATTTTCAAGATGGTTCGTAGATGCCGTTGTTGAAATGTACGAAGTTGACGGATTTCGTGAGCGTATAGTGTCCAGGTCTCACTCCCATACAATAGAATAGGCATGAGACATTGCTTGTATACACTCAATTTGGTGGATGTGGTAAGGTCATGGTTATTGAACACACGCTGTTTCAAACGTCCATATGCACAGGATGTTGCCTGAATGCGTGCTGTAATTTCCTCCCTCAGCGTGCAATCAGATGAAACGAAACTTCCAAGGTATTTGAAGCGGTTGACATTCTTTAACGGTGATTCGTTGACAAAAAATGTGATTTCAGGACCGATGCACATGGTTTCTGTCTTCTTAACATTTATCATAAGTCCGAAACGAATAGAGGTGAGATTGTAGGATGTAAGAAGCGTTTGTAATCCAGGACCTGTATTGCTAGCGATGGCAATATCGTCGGCGTATTGAGCTTCACGAAGATACTCAAGGAAGACCTTTGATTTTGCTTTAAGTCTTCTCAAGTCGAAAAATTTGCCATCAGTTCGGAATCTGATCAGTACTGAGTGTTCGTGTTTGATGTCTTTGTAGGCAACCCAAAGTAGAATAGCAGCGTAGATACCGTATAAAGTGGGAGCCAGCTTACTTAACCTTGTTTGACACCACTGTTGTAATTGAAAAGGTTTGACATTTAACCATCGATTATGAGGCGGGCTTCAACATTCGTATAAAGCATTCTGATCAAGCTGACAAGTTTCTGAGGACAACCAATTTTTTCAAGGATAGCGAAGAGTAGGGGACGATCAACGGTATCGAAGGCTTTGGTGAAATCGATGAAAGCGATGTAGAGGTGGCATTGCTGTTCGCGGGTTTTTTCCATCAGTTGACGTAGGGTGAATATACCATCGACTGTTCCTCTACCGCTTCTGTAGCCGTATTGCGATTCAGGGTATACATTAGGAAGCAGGTTTTGAATTCTTTGTAAAACAATGTCTGCGATGACTTTTCCCACTGTACTCAATAGTGATATTCCACGGTAGTTACCACACTCACTCCTATCGCCTTTTTAGAAGAGGATACATATGTTAGGGTTGATCAATTCTGCTGGAATGTTGTCATTCTCCCAAAGGATATTGAAGATCTCCAATAGGTATTCTCGAAGTGCTTCACCTCCAAAAACAATGATTTCCGGAAGGATCCCATCTGGACCAGGGCTTTTTCTTAATTTTGTGCTTTTCAGTGCCTTATCAATTTCATCTCGAGCAATTGGTACAGCAAGTGAATTGTCGATAGGAAGCTGTCGAACTTCATTCAGAACGGATTCGTCAGTGTCCGATCTGAGGTTAAGTAATTCAGAGAAGTGCTCGACCCATCTTCTTTTGATTTGAGTTGCGATAACCAAAAGCGTGCCGTCCTTGGAGCGTATCTGATTAGTAGACTTGGATTTAGGACCGTATATTTCACGTAAAGTCGCATAAAAGTCTCTAATATTGTTCTCGAGATAAAACCTCTCCATCTGATTAGCTTTTTCAACAAACCAATCATTTTTCATTTGACGAATACGTTTCTGAAGCTCGTTTCTATTAAGATGTTTGTTTCTTAGAAGAGCAAGAATCTGCACATCATTATCATCAAACCAATCGTGAGATACTTTCTTTGCTTTTTCAGAGATCAGTTCGGTGGCGGATTGTAAAGTAGATTTTAAGGAGTTCCAGTCACATGGTCTACTCACGAGGTTGTCATTGAGGTAATCTTGTAGTTGCTTTATTTTATCTGCGTTCATGTTCAAGAAAGGTTTTCGAGGCGGTTTTTTACCTTTTCTTCTCTTTTTAAGGGAGAAGGAACACATCTACAAATTAAAAGTCTATGGTCGGTGAAACAGTCAGCACGGATATCGACTTTAGTGACATTGATGCTATGCTTTGCCGATGTGTTGGCGATAACGTGATCGATTTGGTGCCAGTGTTTGGAACGTAAATGTTGCCAGGTGCATTTCAGGGCGTTTGGAAGTTGAAACATTGATCCCATAACAGTAAACTCATTCTCGGTACAGAAATTAAGAAGCATTAAACCGTTTAAGTTCATTCATATGGTAAACTAAACATCAATATTCACAAAATAGTAAAAATAAAAACATTTTAGGAACATTTTAAGGCTTTATTAAAAGAGCATGCAATGTACCTTTAATAGGGCTCCCCCAACCGTTTGCGTGAATGCGTTAAAATTTAAAAAGAATTGCGTGAATGCGTGAATTGGAAGGCCTTGCGTGAACAAAAATTGCATGAATTTGGGAAAAAAATTGCGTGATTGCGTCAAATGAAGGTCCGCTGGGGGGGGGGACTCTTTAATTATCATTCTTGTTACACGTTTTTTTATAAGAAAATCCAAATTTTTTAAAGCCTTCGGATGTTCTTAAAAACTTTTTAAAGGTTAATTAGGCCAAAAAATGTTCTCGCCATTTCTGAGTATTTTAGTCCATTTTCTGAAGAAATGTGGTGTTTTAGAGTCATAAAATGTTCTCAAGTTGTTGTTAATATTTTTGACATCGAGGCCTTATGTTCTTATATAATTTCTTATAAAAACACCTGTAGGTCATCATAAACTTGAAGAAGTTTAGTCGTAAAATGAAAGAACAAATAATTAGGAATAATGTTCAAACCTCTTCCCAAACAGTGAGCATGTTTTTTGACACGGCTTCATTCTGTTTGAATTTGATGTCACAAACGTATGGCTTTTCCTCTAGATAATCATGTGAAAGTTGAGATAACAAACAACCTTTTATTAAAAGACTGTTGTAAGAAAGTGTCATGAGAAGAGATCGCATAAAAAGAAAGTTTGGAAAAAATGCCAACAACAATACAATAAATCGACTCATTTACACGGCCCTCGCGATAGGAGATTTAAAAAATAAAAACTCTTGAAATTTTGACTACTTTTTATGGAAAATTGTATCTTTTTTGGGCTAAGACAGTGTACTACAGTGCACATTTCACTTTATCTTCCACTCTCTCCAGGTAAGATCCCTTGATCTGAGTCTATTAGTCAGAAATTTTAGAAGGCGTGGAAGGCCCGCACTTACGAAGTAAGGCAATCAAGCCAAATGTGGCATGACTTAACGTTTCTTCACCAACTTTGTCCATTTCTTCATTGTAGATCTTATTGTATCACATTTTTATTTTTTTTCAACCTTTTTTTTTTGTTTTACTCTGAAAAATGAAAAAGAAAATGAGCACTGAAATTCATCATAATCATGTATATTAATCAAATAAGGTGAAATCATATTCAAAGTTACATCCGAGTTACATCTGATGATTGCTTAGAGCATGAAACTCCGAGTTATGGATTTTTAAATTTTTTGGTTTTGAAATATATTTTTTAATTATGTATATTAGAAATTTTAAGATATCGTATAAAGTAGAAAAAAAATTAAGCATCTTCTAGCAAAGTCACAATTTCAAAAAGCAAATCAACCAAATTTGCACCAGACATAACCTGACCAAATATGGTAGAGACAAGAAAGCTCACATCAAAAGATCGGTTTAAAAAATTGGTGTAATTGTAAACGTATTGGATAAATTATAGTCCATATATTTATGATATATAACTTTTACATCACAATATTGAAAAACAGTGCAATGGAGCCTATAGTTCAAAAATGACTTATGAAGAAATAAACTGTTGATTTTCATTTATATGGATGACATCTCTTTGACTGTAAAAATATCATCTGAGAATACCATTGAGAATTCCTCAGTTTCTTTTGTTAGTTTCAATGCATAAAATTTGGAATATAACATGACCAAATCAGCTTTAAGATTCTGCTGAAAATCTTCTGACAGAATTCCATATTGTCCAGATAATATAGACTCTTTGAAATTCTCGGCAGTTATATCATATGGAAGTATAGCATTAATCATCTGAGGTCTAGTATCTCCAAAATGTATCACTTTTGATCTTTGAAAGCGTACTTTGATTTTTATAAACATCAAATGTATCTTGTATTCTTTTCCACATTTAGGACAGTATCTAACTTTGACCGAACCTTTATTATGAGAAACGATTCCTTTACGCACAGCATAAAAGCAAAACATGCAACTTTCAAAAACAGTATTCTCGATATTTTCAAAGGGTAAATGTACATTTGAATTATCTCTACTGCAAACAATGGAGCCATCATGATCAAGAAAGTCAACCTGTTCAACATTATAACCATCACAAAAAACTTCATGATCATTGTTGCTGGTAGATTCAACTGATTCGATTCTAGATTCATTGGTACTATATAGCTCTTGTTTGTTTGAATATTTGTTAAGTTTTTGGTTGACTTGTGTAGCTCTGATGACAACATTAGATTCTCCCTTTGTTGTTTCTGTTATATGATTCCATTGCTGTCTTGTGATATTCAGTCTCATTTTTAATCCATGAGTGTCCTCTAAATCTGCAAATAACATTGAAAAAATGGTTACACCTAAGTATGGCTTTTAAGACAACAATTAAGATCTGATGGTGATTCAGTATTTAAACAAGAAAATACAATGAGCTATAGACTTTAAATCCAAAAAACAACGATAAGTTTATACGTAACGAGATGAAGTGATATCCAATCTTACCTAAATACCCAAAATAATGGCCTTCTAAGAGCGAATCATTTTGAGTTGAGTTACACAGTCTTGCTTGCACGAGATCAAACTTTTCACTTCTTTCATTAAAATCACTTTCTGCTTTTGTACTTGTAGTATTAGAATTATAAGAAGGTGTAATGATAGTTTCTTCACTTGGCGAAAACAAGTAACTGTGATTAATATGTAACCAATGATGCAGTCTGTGGATACTGCTCAAAATCTTGTCCTCTGAAACAGTAAAGTTTAATGGGTTATTTCAGTGATGAAAAAGATAATATTTCTAAAGTGAATAATATTTCTTAACTACTTTTTTCAGTCATTCCAAAACCATATTAAATGCATACTTTCAGAACAAAACAGTAATATTCACGTGCAGAAAATTTTAAAAACATATTTTTTAAGACAGGTGCTTATTGTTTCATAGACATTGCTTGGTCAAAGGAAAGCTTTTCTTCTCTGAAAAGGAATGGACTTTTGAGATGAAAATGTTTCCAATATTCAGCATAGTGAACGGAATTAATTTTTTGACTGGATACCACAGGTACGCACCACCAACCCGGCACCATTTGATAACAGCCAAAGAGTGCTCAAAATGCATAAATGATTGGTATATTGGCCCTTTTGAAACTGTTTTTTCAAGAGCAAACATATTCATGAACCATATTGGGAATATGATGTTTTACCTTTTGATGGTTTTGGCAGAGCATTTACATTCTTAAAATTACATAAAGTTGATGAATCTGTTGTTTTACCAATTTTGCGATTACCAGTTGCAGTAAACATTACATCTGTCAACAAAACAACGTCTCCAACTCCAACATTTCTTACCAACGTTGAATGCTCTCCCCAAAATGAAATTGTTGTATAAAATTCTGTTTGATCTCCAACAAGAACAGACGCTAAATCTATGCTGCTACCAGCATCTAATCCATGATTGACAGCTATGGCACGCACTGGAGTACTTTGAAGTATCACTACAACCAGATTTACTTTTTCCTCAGAACTTTTGACATCTTTGAGTTGCGTTAAAGCAATATCTGAAAGTTTTGTGATACTTTCTTGCCTTTCATCTGTAATTGAATTTTAAAAATTTCTAAGAACCATATAAAACGTTAAAATGTAATCTTTCCATGAGCCTCTAAAATTGTTTTGAATTTTAAAGTGCATTTAGTAATTAAATAAAACTTCAGGCTTGATATAAAAGAATTATTTAATGTATTTTTTGCTGTTTTTTAAAAACAATGCTAACGATTTTACCTTTTTGCAGAGTCTTTGGAGTTTTAGAAAGTGGTGTCTCGTCAGACTGTTGATTTTGTACTTTTGTTGCTAATAGAATATCTAAATTTACTGTTTCTGAGTTTGTGAGAAGTTGATCAAAATCAATGTATTTATTTGCTGTAGTCCTGTCAATTGAATCAAGGTTATGACAACTTTGCTGACTTTGATTTATTGAAACTGAATTGGCAAGTTCAGAAAAATCATCATTATCTTGAGAAAATCTTTCAACTAAATGATTATGTAGCTCCAGACGTGTGTATTTGATAGTTCTCCATTTGCTTTCAACTGAATTCCTCCTTTTGTGTCTTTCTGTGTCATTTTCTGAAGAATATAAAATTTTTGAAAACTTGGCATTACAATCAGGCAAATTTCCAGGATTTGAGGCTGCTACCATCTTTAAGGTAATGGGTTTTGAATGTGCCTCAAGTGCAATGAAAAATATTTAGGGTAGGAGGTTCCAGGGAAGAGAACTGGTGGAGTTTAGGGGTTGCAAAGTTTCCAGACAATTTTGCTTTTATTGTAGACTATAGTGCTAAAATATTGCACTGTATACTGGACATTTCTACCTAAGAAAATATATCAAGACTGCTCAAGTGTTATAAGAACAAAGCTACTCAAATAGAGCACTTTCATACGTTATCTCGTAGCAGAAAATCCCTGGTAATAATTATGTCTGAAAGTATGTACATAATTATCTATCAGTATGAATCAATGGTTTAAAAAATTTTAAGTTAGCAGTTTTTCTGCAAATATGAACATTGGCATCTGAAATCTTCAAAGGGCTTATTCTAAGAAAAAGAATCTTACCAATGTTATGAACTAGTCTTGGGGCACCTGTGAAGATGTGAACTTGGGATACAGATGGACTTTTAACCACCATTTGCGAATCTTAAAAAAGATTAAACCATAATGAAGCAAAATAGAGACAATTTTTCAGAAGAGTAAGTATATTCATCTCGTGGCTGTCGGCCGAGCCGGGAGTGAGGGAGTCTATCCCCTTTTCTATTTGCGCTAGACCTGGGAGATCGAATACTGAGGTGGAGTGCCATACCTACTCTCAGCTCCCAGTAACTTACCGCCTAGATGAGATTACCCAATCTAAGCTACTCATCCGCTGGGTTGGCGGTGACCGGGGATCGAACCAACAACCCTTAGATTGTAAGGCGAATGCTCTACCGACTGAGCTACCCGGTCACATTTTCAGAAGAAGCTCAACTCAATACCGTAAACGGCCATAACTTGCAACGAAAAACAGCGTTTTTTGACTAAACGATGCTATATCTTTTAACCTAGAAAAGTTATAGCAATGAAACTTTCACAAAATAAGCTTCTACCTTATTCCTTTTTAGATTACCATACATTGATCCAAACAGAAACTTCAATCGAAAACGTCGTTAATCCAAAGATGACCAAAAAATTTTCTTCAAAGTCCACAACTTGCAACGGTGCTAATTTCATAACAACAACATACTGAACACGCGCCAACTCTATCACATGAAAAAAATTAGATTTCAACAAATTTTAATAGCATAATTAAAAAATGGCACAACGATGGAGTGCGTTGTTGTAGACAAAAGACGGATCAATTTGTGAATTACGATTACTTCTCACACATGCAAATTCATAATTGGTTCGGCTTTTTTATGACGATAAGGGAACATTTGCAAAAACATCGATAGAAAGACGGGGGGCATTACTAAGCGGAGAAGCTCAGTGTAACGAAGATCTGGGATTTTGTACCTTCGACGAGTTGAATGATAATTCTACACCCCCATCTCAATTAAAGCAAAACAAAGTCTACTTTAATTGGATTAATTTTCGCGAATTTATATTATCGCTTTTTTGCAAATGTTTGCCTTTCATTCACGAAAATAAAATCTTGCTAAATTGCGTGTCGCGAACGCGATTTGAACATTTAAAGAACATTCTCGAAAAGAGAAGAAACGAAGAAACATTTCGAAATTTCTCGACACGTTGTTTATGACGTAAACTGAGCACGTTTGTACATTACATAAACTGAACTCAGCAATTCTCATTGTACATAAACGACTTTGGCAAGTTTAAAAGCGCTAACTCATCGGACTTGAACGTGACGTAGAACACGTACTAAATCTTCATTATATTTGAACAATAGGTCTTTTATTTTGCTTTGTTTAGGATTTTCATTATATCAGCAGTTTTTGAAGTAGTATATAAGTAGGGAATATTTCTAGGGTATTTTAGAGTTAAATTTTAGTGATAAAGAAGATATACGCTATTCAAGCAATAAGGAACTCTCAATCAATTTAGGTTCCTAAAACATCGAATCATAGCCGCAATAATTACATTGCGAGAGAAAACTGAGTTGCGAAATTCAATACTCGCAAAACTTTCGTTTTGCAATCGCCGATTAGTGAATATATATAAATTCAAAAAAACGAACCTTTTGCCTCGCAAAATTACAGCTTACAAAAATTAATCCAATTAAAATATGCTGAGATGAAAACGAAATAAAATATTGAATTAAAAGTTGGGATTACGACGGCAGGTTACGGTAACAAATCAAGGACCATCATCCGTACCTTATTGTGATTTACCATCTTATGGGACTCAAAATTTGGAAATAGCGTATAGGTGGATTTCCATGAAAATTGTTGAGTGAAAAATGTTGCCGAATTCGCCAAATTTGTAAGGCAAGAAGTCTTCCCTTAACAAAATGGAAAGTTTTATCGAAATATAGTACTAGATGTTTTTGACTGGAGAGATTCAATCATATATAATATATACTTTCATAGGGATAGAACATTAAAAACGTAAAATTTTTCTCGGGAAGAATCTTTAGCAAATATTATTGGGTATCACTATTTGCGTGTTTCCACAAAAAAACAACCACCTTGCTCTTTCAAATTATAAGTTTGACACATTTTTTTGGTGGTGATAAAACACAAAATGAAGACATTCGAGGAAGATTATAGGCTCGGGAAAGCTTATACGTTTAAATAACGGTTTAATATATTATTGTTTTAAGTCTTTCGTCTTCTACCGTTGGAATCCCCGATCCTCGTCATAGTATGCCAAATTCATTCATCGTTTTGCTATTGAACTTTACTTCCGGGGTGAGAGAGTGTTTTTGATCTTATGTATTATATAATTACAGAATCTAATTTTTGCATTGAATCTTTGAATAGATACAAAAAAGTTCGTCCCCGTTGATTTCATCCCCATTCGAAATCCATCCAATGTAAAAAATTGCACTCCAAAACCATCTTCATTGTGTATTTTAAAGCTTGGAACAATAGAATTCCTATCCCCATAGAGATTTTGATAGAAATTATTGGCCCCGTTGTGGGAAAAAATTCCACCGGGGCTTTGAGACAGGTGTTTCGGCATGACATGATTTACCGTATTTATATATAGGAGATTTGTAAAAATTCGAGAAGAAAACGGATATTTACTTTTTACCATGTATCCCGTCACTGTCTGCCCGGAGTTCTGCGTTCGCAAAGAGTGACACCTCTAACTGAGAAATGATTGTCTAATACGCTACTCCTTCTCTGTTCCCATTGACGAGATACCGGAATATTCATCAGAATACTCATCTTATCTTCATCAGAATACTCATAACGCTCATTTGACGTTGACTTTGCACACACCCCTGTCTCACAATCTATATCGATCGACGAAACGTCCATACCAGTGTTACATATACTTCTTTTACACCCCTGTATCTTAACTAAATTCGGAACAGGTTTGTAGGAAAAATAATCACTTTTGATTAAAAAAGTTCTTAAAAAATTCAAAATTAGCGTGTACAGGGTGTTTTTTCTTTTCCGAAGCTCTTATCCTTCTTGCATTTCTTATACTCTTACAAATTGGCTCTGATATTACTCCTCATTCCTGAAGGGTTGCTTTTTTTATCCGTCCTGTCTTTTGGTCATTTTTCTTCCGTAAATTCAACGAGTTGTAGAACTTATTTCAATTAAATTTTTCTTATAAAAGAAAACGCACTTGAACAATCCTTGACCCCCCTGATCGTAAATTGATGATTACAGTGTTAACGACGAATGATTTTATTGATGTCTTTTGAGGCACTTTTTTATGACACCAGTCTTGTTCTTAACATGATTAGTTTTCGTAGGGACATTAGGAAGCAAACTTCAGCTGAGATCCTTCAGTTACATGGTTGATTGATTTAACATGTAAGCATTGGTAATTATCCAATTTATGCATCGAAACGTCTCTTCGTTGTGAAATGTAATCTAGCACTTCAATCGAAGAATACGGAAGAACGGAAAAACTGTACGAGCTGCGGATTTCGACCCAGCAAGGCCTCGTCTTTCTTCTTTCGAACTTTCTAGAAATCGCATCGTAAGAGAACGTCAATCGCCCATGCGTGGGGTTTATTGGAGTGACCTAATTATTTTCACTTTTTCATCTTCATCTTCGCAACAAATTATTCAATCGGGCTTGTTTTGCTTGATTAACGTGTAGTTTAACATTTCGAACATTCCCTGAAAAAATGAAAGAAAACGAAGCAATCAACGTGGAGAAAACGTAAATAAACAAAGCTGTTGCAAGTTAAGTCCGTGTTGCAAGTTATGGCCGTTTACGGTACACCGTTTTCATGTCTCGGGAAACCCGGGTGGCCCGTCTTGCGGAAGGTCTCGGATTTTCGAACTTGGTAGGAAAAATAGGCGGTGGGTGTGGCGTTCAGTAAAGTAAACAAACCACATTTTTGTTGTTCTCCTTCCCCTTTTTCCTTAAAATCAAGGATTTGCACTGAAATCATTTATTTTGATATAAAACAAGTCTTCCTCCAAATGTTTGAACAAAAAATCCAAAAAAATTGTGCAATTTAGAACATCTTTTTCGAAAAAAGACCCAAATGCTTGCACCTCTTAATATTTCAGTATAAAGGCAGTATTTGTCCAGTTGAAGCTATATCTCTACATATATTTCTAGTTTTTCACTATTTCTAGCATTATTTTCAAGAAATATACATCTTTTATTCAGAAAAAAGTCATGGTGGTGTCTTTCTTGGTCTTTGTTGTTGCTATTTGAGATAAAGGCAACACTCCTGAACCACTTTCGACTGTTTATTTTTTGAAGAAAGCTCGCGAAAATTTTTCAACAACAAAATGGCTGAAAACAATCTAGTCCCGCTGCTGAGGTCGAAAATTGTTTCGTTTCGTGATACATCTCTTAGATCTAACTTTTTTTGGTGGAAACTCGCGAATTAGTATGTGTAGATTACAAAATCGAAAAGTTTCCGCGATTTTCTAGTGCAAGTGTCGAGAAAATCGACTTAAAAGTTGACTTTTATCGAGTTTATCGATTTTAATCGATTTTCATGAACTTAAACAGTTTCTAGGTCATGAGTTCCGTGAGAGGTCCTAAAGCCGACAGCCCAGCTTAAAGCCGATGGGGTCTTTCAAAGATACAAACTAAAATAAAAACAAACCTTTCGCTGTGACGCAACGAAGATACCAAAGTGTCAACTAAACTGAGAGATTTGATACATTGAACCAATTGAACCAAATAACAATAATTGCTTCTTATAACAAAACATATTTTTTTATTGCAATATGCACAACGTCATAAATGACAACAGTAGTAACAGCATCATAAAAAGTAACGAGATGTTTTGATTTTCCAAAGCACACGAAAATATAAAAGAGGTCTGTGTACGAGCGTGCTCATTTTGAAACGTTACGTAATCAAGCCTGGTTTCTATTACTTTACACTGGCATTTGGCTTGATTGCGGGGATAGGACTTTGTGTAAGGATACATATAGACAACGTATATTACATTATATTATATATTCATGATAAGAATACAAATAGACGACGTATATTACAATTATTATGTATTCATGACACCTTGCTCCTATTCTAGTAAAGATAATATATGTCGTCAAAGAGTAACACTTAAATGAAGAGCTGTCCGATTGCGGGCCTTCCGTAAATAAACATCCGGACTTATCGGTGGTAAAGAGGGCGTTGATAGTTGCCGCCTCATTGATTCAATGTTTGTTATTCAAATTAGTGCTACCGCATCCGCCCTTTTTTTCAACTTCGCGCCATTTTTACAATTTTAGTCTGTTTGTTTCTTGATGGAAACCAGTCCAAGTTGTTTCGTATTTTTCCCGCACAAGTCACTTTTATTACAAAACTGTTATCATTTTAAACATGAGCAACTGATCCAGAATAAAAAGGTAATTATTTTTACAACTCGCACTTTTTAATTACATTAAATTGACATCTTGACATTGCAGCTATCTTGTTAGATGTTTTGTTTCGAGAGTTCTAGCAATAGTTTATCGTTCAACTTGGAGAGGGAATGTTTGTAAACATAGAATTTTTTTTCATAACAGTTATTTGGGGTGTCGGAATTAAGCTGGGCTGTCGGCTTTAGGACCTCTCACGGTTTTCACTTTTATGATGCATTTTGCTTGTAAATACTAAAAGCCATCAAAATATTACACTAATAATTAATTCAAGCGATGAAAATGTAGGAAAAACGGCTAAAATCGATAAAATCATCGATAAAACATCGAATGTCAACTGAAAAACTCCGAATGAGTCTGTAGACTTCAAAAGTTGTCTGATTTGGCTGAAATTTTGCACACTTGGCCCTTGGGTGAATATTTGCAGATCTAAGTTTTCATTTTTTGAAAATTTTGATTTTTGGGGTCACACCACTCATCTTCCCATTTTGAAAATCTATAATCACTGCTCTTGCAACCAACAACAGCACAAGTTCTCGATCTCGAACGTTTGGAAGATGGACGACTGTTGTTATTCGAAGCCATTACCCAACAAATACAGATGTGCAAAGATTGCAAAAGATTCAAAAATCAAAAAGTTGTAGGAAAGAAAGTCGACTGAAAACATAAACTGCTTCCTGCGACTGAGGTCCGTGCCAAGTTTCCTATCTTTTCCTACCATCAAAATAGGAATCGGCGCGAAGACCGTAATGCGCATGCTCAGCTGAGACATGAAACCCGTGTATTAGAACCTGTGAAAATTTATCATACAAATTCTAATATGGTATCATTGTATAACTCAAAAAAATTGATTCTGAAAAAAAGGCAATTGTGACGTTATCAAAATTACAATACAAACCGTCGAAATATCGAAATATGAAAAAAATCCGTAGTGGAACATACGCGAGTGTCTGGAACAAAGAAGAACAAATTAGTAGCAAAACGATGGAGCGTTTGACGTCACTCGCGCAGCAAGTTACAAACTTGTTATTTGTTAATCCCCATCGGCAATAGGCGATTGGGTGGTGGGCATTCTAATTCTTCAATCAGTATAGACCTAACTCTTCATAGTTTCTACCGGGCATTCTGAAGCTCAATCTTTCATTTCGGGTGCTCCTGCTCAATTGGGCCATTCCAGAAAAAAAAATTACCCCCTAATGGATGACATCAATTTTTGAAATAAATTTTGGCACGGAATTCCAGGCAATCTTTAAAGAGAAAGTATCAGAATTCCATGAATTTTACTTAATTTTGCATTAAAGTATTGGAATTCCATGATTTTTTTAGGTTACAGTAACGGAATTCCACTGTTTTGATAGGTATTTTGTAAATTTGTTACGGAAATTCCAGACTTTCTTGAAAGCAATTTGCTACGGAAATTCCATGTCGTCCATTGCTGGGGGGTAACGAATAAAAACTGGAATGGCCCATTTATCTTCGTTGCGCTCAAAAAAATACCGGCCAACTGAAATTTCCTTATTTGCAGCACTAGCAATAAGCAAAAAGCTTGTCCCAAAAAATCTGAAAAATGGCAAAAAATGAAGTTTTCAGAATGTCAAAAATTTTTATATAGACATAACATAAAGAATATCATTTCATGAACAATATGTGAAAAAATCAGAGCAGGAACATACTCCATTGAAAAGTTATGACCAGATTTCCGATTTCCAGGCTAAAATCCCTGGGAAACTCACAAAAACGGGTTGGTGTAATTTAAGATGCACGATCTAACGATTTACGATTCACGATGCGCGATCCATGCATAAAGTATGCTAATTATTCCTAATAATTATCATAAAACATAAATTATATAACATAATTTTAAAACAATGGCATAATCTTTTCTCGCTTTTGTTCACCACAGTAATTTATCCAAAAAAAAGAAATAAATAAGCAATGGAACTACGAATAATTACGACCGTAAAATTATGAAAAAAATAACTTGCATAATCTTACACTAGAAAGAAAGTGAAAGTAATAAACAATGCACAAGAAACATTTTTGCTCTCAGCTTTATTTAACAATCAATAATCGAATATAGGAATTTCCTTCTTAAAGCAAATAAAAGAATATATTGGAGAACAATATGTTTTGCGGACCGTAATGTACGAAGCAAAAAACGGATGCTCTATTATGAGAAAGAATTTTCTTTCGGTAAACAATTTTCCCTATATTGATTCAAGTTATGAAAAAGAGAGAGAGTACAGAAGTTGAATGCACGTGGCTTTCACTTTCTTTTTTAAATCTATAAAAACGCACTGAAAGCTTTTTTAAATATAATTTGTATAATCTTACATAAATTATGTTTTTAAAAATAATTGGGTTTCAGCGAATGAAAGTTTGTAAATTGCCTAAATATTTTATCATGATTAGTATAATTACGCATGAATTAACATATTTTATGCACGGATCGCGAATCGTGCATCGTAAATCGTTAGATCGTGCATCTTAAATTACACCAACCCCACAAAAATTAAGATTTTTACAAAATGGACATATAAAGGCTACATACAAAGTAGCCTTATACCAAATGTTTTTAAATATTGATAATTTTGAAGTTAGTTAGTTCAAGTCGAAATTCGGCGACGCGGTAGGGTCAATACCCCCGAGAGCCAAAATAAGGTCCGCTTTTAAGGTTCACACATGCGCGCGCACATTTAATTTGGTAAATCAAAGATGGCAGCAAGAGATTTCGTTGATTGCCGACTTGATTCTTCGGGATTTCCTAGATTTAAAAAACCCAACAAAATTTACTACCGACCGACCGACCGACCGACCGACTGGATTTGAAGATGTTTTATGACGCGAACAGAACATCTATATTATAATACGCTTAAATCGGAACTCTCCCATTCTCGCATGAGGCTTTTTCGCTAGCGATTTTTAAATACACGGCAATTTTTTTTCGCGCCTTTTTGATTGTATATTCAATTCTATTCGCCAAGTGCACTTCCATTCAAGAGAGCACATTTCTCCTTGATGGAGAAACACAACTGACTGTGCAATAGCACTATCAGCATAATTTATAGTTTTAAAAAAAAAAAGTTTATGTCGGTTATGAAATAATTTTGATTCACATGGGAATACGTCGAAGATAAAATTTGAGTTTTCAAAAAGACATCATATTTATGATTACCCTTGAGATTAATAAAGCTCCGATGACATTTCCCTTCTATTTGATACTCTGATAAAAACATTTCAATTTAATGGACTTGACAATATGAGAAAAGTTGATGACTTATTCCCAATTCAATTATGAAATTTTTTAACCAATGTTTGCTATTTTTTGTTCTATTGAGATAGCAAAAAGAAAACGCTTTTACTTACGCATTGAGTTTAATTGTTAAATAATTGTTGACTCTGTTAAGAGGTATTGAAAAAAGGCACTCTTTATATTCCACCGTAAAGCACTGTGGTCTTTGGAGTGATCGGTGTTGCCAAGTACCTCTAATACTGAATTTGAATTTCTATTTGTTTTTTACCTTCATCCTTGCGTGAGGAAAATAATAGTCTTTCCTCTCCCAAAAACCCAAAAAAAAGCACGTTTAAAGTATGACCGATTTCTCGCGAGAAATTTTTAACTCAATTTTCACCAATATTTGCATGAGCATTATTTTTAGCGAGTCAAGAACATTATTGTTTGAAGGTTTTCAACAAAAGAAATTATGACAAATTTATACAATTTAATAAGGAGAAGAAAAATCAAAATTCAACTAAAAATACTTTCACCATATTTTTTAATGTGCATTAATTTTAGTGTCCCCTTAAAAATTTTAAACATCAATTTTTACGAAAAAGGCCTAAATTTAAGAACATTTCTTCTCGCAAAATAAGTACATTTGTATACAAATCCCTACAAGTTTCTGAAAAATAGAAAAGCGAGCGAAGCGAGCGTATTAAAAGGAGTAAGAAGTCGTCTCGGACGACGCCGGGACGGCTAGTATTCAATTCTATTCGCCAAGTGCACTTCCATTCAAGAGAGCACATTTCTCCTTGATGGAGAAACACAACTGACTGTGCAATAGCACTATCAGCATAATTTATAGTTTTTTAAAAAAAAGTTTATGTCGGTTATGTAATAATTTTGATTCACATGGGAATACGTCGAAGATAAAATTTGAGTTTTCAAAAAGACATCATATTTATGATTACCCTTGAGATTAATAAAGCTCCGATGACATTTCCCTTCTATTTGATACTCTGATAAAAACATTTCAATTTAATGGACTTGACAATATGAGAAAAGTTGATGACTTATTCCCAATTCAATTATGAAATTTTTTAATCAATGTTTGCTATTTTTTGTTCTATTGAGATAGCAAAATGAAAACGCTTTTACTTACGCATTGAGTTTAATTGTTAAATAATTGTTGACTCTGTTAAGAGGTATTGAAAAAAGTTTCTGAAAAATAGAAAAGCGAGCGAAGCGAGCGTATTAAAAGGAGTAAGAAGTCGTCTCGGACGACGCTGGGACGGCTAGTATTTTAGATTGTCGCCAAACTTTGAAAGCTGAACCATTCGTCATTCGTGACCAAAAGTGTTTTCTGCAAACCAGGTAAATAAAGCATTGTGTTTTTAAAGACATGAAAGGTTCAGGCTCCAAGAACCAATATCTTTCCAGCACATTCACAAAACCCCATGATGTTATATATCATTGAAAGCAAAATTTTTAATAGATTCTGGAATACCTAATTTTTAATAAAATCCACAATTTTGTTGGGTGAGAGCTATAGTGCTTTCAGTAGTTTTTTCAACAGCTGGGACGAGCTTTTTGCTTATTGCTCACTGCTGGTGTCATTTTGATTGAAAACAAAAAAGTTAAAAAGGGCGCACTATCAGTGAAAGTTATCGTGACAAGTTATGAAACTTTGTATGAAATGTTGGACTGGTTTGCCCTGGCCCTTCTTCAGTTAGTCACACTAGGAAATCTAGCCTGGGAATCCAAGCATTAAACTTTGTTCACAGTCTAGTTTATGATATTTTTTATGCTTGTTTAACGCTTGGCGCGGGTAACTCGCCTGCAGGGAGGTTTTTCCCTGCAATGCAGGTTTGGCCTGATTGGCCAGCTTTTTAGCAGGTTTAAAAGTCTTAAGTACGGTGGCTCCTTACTGCCACTTTGACAACGCATTTACTTTTTGCAAGTTGTCGTCGGCATTGAAATTTTCCTTTTTGCAAACGTTTTTTCTAGAAAATTTTTGTATTTTTCTGAATATTAAAAAAAATGGTGATTTACAAAAAAACACACACACAAATTTATAATGAAATATTTAGAGATAACACTTGACTAACTTGCATTACTTAGAGATAGCAACTTTGTATCTTTAAGTACATACGGATAGCACCTTCGTATCTCTAAGTACTTAGAGATACGAAGGTGCTATCTGTAAGTACTTAGAGATACGAAGTGCTATCTCTAAGTACTTAGAGATACGAAATGCTATCTAGTTGACGTGAAATAAAAAACCTTAATGTAACTAATTTTCCCGGGAACTAATATTCACAGTCGAAAAAAAAATCGGGAAAATTGCATTTCGCGGGTTTTAATTTTCACGGTTTAGCCCTTTTTTGGACAAATTTCTTTCATTTTCCTAGGGATTTTTCAAATTTTTTGATAAAATTGGAAAAAATTGTCTTTCGTGGGTTCAAATTTTCGCGGTTTTGCTAAAAAATTGGAAAAACGCTAAAATTAGTTCCAATAAAGTAATACCTTTCTTATCACTTTAGTAGGATACTGTTCGTCCTCTAACGAAAAGAGTTTCTTATAGAAAGTATATATCTATAGAGATCTGGGATTCAGACTTTCACTATAGGTGCCTAGTAAAACTGATGTTACTGGAAAAGATGGGGTTTGTAAAAATCTTCAACATTTTTTAAAAAATCCGTTTTTTCCAAAACCCTAAATGGTTAAGATAATATTTAGATTTGGTTAGCGGTTTCGATGGTTTATTTTGATTGGGAGTTTTCGATTGATCCCTGAGATAGTTTCTCAATGATATAGTAACTGAGATAATCTTTTTCCATTCGTGTACACCTTTTTTTATAAGAACATATAAATTTTTTAAGATGTTCTTAACTTTTTGAGTTTTAAGCCTAAAGGGCTCTGACCATAGTGAATTTTTCATATTTGCCATTTACAAAATATAGATTTCTGCCTGATTTAGCCAATAAGACTATGGCATGTTATACATTTTCTGTTAGGCCAACTATTCCTGAATCTGAAAATTTAAAAATCATAATGAAAAAATTTGATGAAGAAGAAAATGAAGACTTTTAAGAAGAACAGTATTTCAACTTTGAAGACCTTATTTTCGGCGAAGAAAAAACATTTTGAAAATATTTTTGCGTTACAAGGTGTATCGAACAAATTAATGATATCAAGGTGGGTAGTATCATTGAGTTTTAAGCACGAAAGGCTAGAGGCGAATCTTTAACCTTTCTGAGGGAAGAAAAAGTGAAGCCTTAAAATATGCGCCGTATCTTTGATGGCGATTGAACTTAACGATTTCTTTGTTTTCGAGTGGTATTTTTTTTTTAATCTAGCGGAAACTTTTACTTTCAATCCGGAATTTGTATAAAAACCACACGGGTCGCTCAAGGCCGCGCAACTTTGGTAGGATTTAGTGGCTTCAAATCCTACCAAGGACATTCGATTCTAGCCCTTCGGGCTTATACTTCATTGGGTAGTATCCAAAAGGTTAGTTTCCTAATCACAGGAATCTTTAATTTTCTTTTCATTGGGTGACTTTCAAAGACATTTCACGTTTTGCGGTCAGCTTAGACTGAACAAAGTCTTTGCAAGTAAGCAAGTAAGGTTACTAATGAGACAAAGTAGTTAAGTTAAAATTCGAGACAAAGATTTTTAAATCGGGTCTTATACTTATAGTGATTGAGTTATAAGCTTTTTGATATTGAAAATGCACGAAAAAACATGCATAATAGGGATATTGAATACATGTTTTTTTTCTTTTATAAGCATAGCGTTTATAAGCATATGCAGGCTCAGTTTTGGGTACCTAAATAATGGCTCTATTGTTGGAGAACAATAGAATACTAAGCATAATGCAAGTCTGATATAGGAGCAGACACTTGCTTATAAAAAAAAACATGCAGCATTTATGAACGTTTTCGGTGAGGATTTAGATCGAGGGGCAAGGCAAATCTCGTACACAATTTTATAAATAAGAAATAAATCAAAAATAAATCACAAATCTTGTACACCATTTTTCTACTTTTTCAAAATTTCTCCTTTCCTTTTAATGAAAAGGAGAAGTGAAATATAAAAGGTGAACTTTTTTCTCCTTTTAACACAAAAGGTGAATTTTTTTCTCCTTTTTAAATTTAACACAAAAGGTGCATTTTTTTCACTTCACCTTTTGACAAAATGGAAATGGGAATTCTAAAGGAATGCACACGTGTGTGGACAATCATTCGTGTTGAATATGAACAGTACTAGCTAATAGCCAGGCCATGTTGTTTAAGTTATTTGGGGGGCGTCACTCTCATTGTGAGAGTCTTTGCCCAATAGCCAGGCCATGACATGATAACCTTTATTAGATTTCCCAGAAACAAAACGGACCGCATTTAGAGTGAGAAGGGGAAAATGAAGTAAAGCCGAATGATAGAAGTGAATCTCCTATGTAGAATTTTGAAGCAAATTGTTTTGTACATAAGTTGTGCGGCCCGCATGTTTTTTGTACAAACGCCAGATTAAAGATGGTCCGAAGACAACGGGAAATACTAAGCTTTTACTCATCAACTCACGATTAAGGTTAAGGTTAAAATTCAAGGTTAAAATGCATGACGACTAAGTCTAAAAATCCAAATCCAGATAAAAAAATTCTCCTTTTGACAAAAGGTGAAAAAAATTCTCCTTTTGACAAAAGGTGAAAATAATTGTCCTTTTGACAAAAGGTGAAAATAATTCTCCTTTTGAAATTCACTTCTCCTTTTGTTAAACAATAGAACCTATTGTTTGTTTTAAAAGGAAAAGAGAATTTGAAATGGAGAGGAAATTCTCCCTCAGAGCCATCGTATAAATCACAAATCTTGTACACCATTTTTCTACTTTTTCGAGTGATTTACCCCTCGATTCAGATAATACATAGTATCTTTTATCATATATTTTTAAACACAACAACCATTATTCTTCACAGGATATCGTTTCATTATTCTAACGACGGCCATTGTGACGGGTGAAGAATTCCTACAATCCTTCCTTGTGTGAGTTATTGATTCCACGATGATGAAGACTACGTTACGTTGGAAACACGGAGACGGTGGTTGAGATGGCTTTACGTCTATAAGAACAGGTAGACAGTGGAGAAATGATTAACCGTCATTTTAGTATACTGGTTTGATGTCATTTTAGTATACTTGCCAACTTACTGAGGCTCACACCAAGAAGTTTTTTATCGTACTGGATATTCAAAAATGATATCTGACCAAGACTTTAGCAAGTATCACGAATAACTTTGGAATCTGTGTGATGAAGTGATACTTTAATCATAGACCTTTTGATACAAACATGCGTTTGCTATATGGACATTAAGATGAATGTTATTTGAACATTTATTGTTACCGTTTTATGGAGCTTTTGGGTGATCAATGAGAATTAGAAAATATGTATGAATTCGATTTCGTATTCACTTGGAGATGTGGTGGAGATAATAATTTTTACTTCTGAGTATATCATGCCATGAACAATTTAAACTTTTAGGAGTATTTTCTCAACTTAAGTAACAAACTGTTTACGATAGTTTTAAATTCTTAATAAATATCAATGCGAGCCACCACCATCACTGTCTCAATTTATCCACATGAACTGACAGGTTTGTAGTGTTAACCAATAAAATAAGAAAGATGAAGAAATTCATTCGCTGCCAATTGCTCTCACTCCCACTGCCCGTTCAAAGTGAGCAAGATACACGAAATAAGGTTTAGTTCTTGCTTTTTTCTAATGAAACGATTTTTCAAATTTTCTATTTTGTAAAAAAATTATAAATTGTACATAGTAAGTAGAAATTATTTTTTCAAAGTGATGAAAATAAGAAAGGGCGCAACAAGATAAAGTGAAGTAAGTATGAGAAAAATAAATTTGTAACTGTGCTTTCTCTCCCCCTTCGACAAAAAGTTCCCAACCTACTAAATGTTTTCGCTAAATAAAATGTCGCGAGAATCTACCACTGAATCCCTACTCAAGTGAGTTACGGCATGTCCAAAGAAAAAGTGAAACAGTTCCACTCACTTTCAAAATGTCAAACATAGCTGGAAAGAAGCGCCTTGTGATGTAGATCAACGTGATATGTGTATAAAAATTTTAGGTTGTGGCTATAAGAAGTTATAGCCCAAAAATAGCCCATTACATAACATTACGATTTCGCTTGCCCATACATTGCGAGCTTGCCCTTCGCTCCGTATTCACAAAACTAAGTTGCTAACCTTTACACATATCTATCCTCCGTCCTATCCTAGATTTTTTCAAGGTGTTTAGAAAGCCCCCTCCTGGATTTAACCCTCTAAAGCTCTCTCATCTCTCCTGGGAAAAAAGAACAGCAGATAATTCCGTTGGTGGCTACCCCTGCTGCTCACATTCCTCGTATTATGCAGCCGTTTCTGGTGAGAAAATCAAGAATTTTTTTTTGCTGAGAAAAGCAAAATACGAAGCGTTGTGGCGCAATCCCGGGCAAGATTTTTGCGATTTTGTCGACGTCAGCTTTTCATAATGGGGCATTCTTTTGCAAAATCAAAACAGTCAGGAACTATTGCAAATTAGGCTATGTTCGCCGATTCTGGCCTAACTTGGATACGATGGCTTAATTAAGCCAGAAATTGTAGCCTAATTAGGCTGGAAGGAACAAAATTCCAATTTTTGACTTGGATTTCAAAATCCGCGTCAATATTTAGCTTAAAATGTCAAATTCTTATTTATTTGAATGAGTTCCGTATGTTTTTTGGGTAAAATTTGAGCGGACTGAGAAAATATTCAGTTTTTAAATATTATGCTGTTTCAGCAAAATTATGTTTACATATATACAGCAGTACAGTCGAAATTATTTCAAGATTAATGTAAACAAACGTAATCCGAACTTTGCTTTAGAAACATGTTTTATCTATCTATTTTTTATCTTCATAATAAACTTGTTTTGTACACTTTTAGATTTTATGAACAAGCTTGTCAGCTATAATACATAAAAAAACGTAAAAAAGACCTTCCTCAATTTAAATATTTAATCAATCTATCAAGTGTAACTTTAATATCTTAATAACATATCTTTAAGACCAGCAAAACCAAAAAACTATACTTTTAAAGCCCACGATAACAACAATATATTATGATACTAAGTTTTTTTCATTTTTCAGACAAAAAATGGCGCGCTGTATGTAGAACTTAAATCGGCTTAATTTGGCTATCATGGCCAAATTAAGCTAAATTTTAATAAGATAATCACATCTTTTCACTCCGCTCTAAAAAGAGAAAAGTTTTTCGCTTTAAATACTCTTCTTAGTACAAGTAACAAGTCCATGTAGTAAGATTGACGCGGATTTTACTTGTTCTCAAGATATTTAGGTTTGAATATTTCATATATCCAAATTAAGCCATTAATATCCTAACTAGGATATAAATCCTAGCCTAATTAGGCTAACATCCTAGTTTGGCCATCATATCCTAATTTGCAATAGTTCCTGACTGCAAAACAATCACACGATTCAGACGGGAGAGGATAATTACAAGGTCTCAAAAGAAGGTTGTCTACTGCTCATTCCGACATCGACTTATAACCTGACTGAAATTCGAGCCGTTACTAGCAACCCTGCGGGGCCCAAGGCGCCGAGTATGCACCCGGCACAGTGACAAGCCGTTACTAGCAACCCTGACCCTACCTAACTGTTAGTTAATCAATTCCAAACAACAAAACCCCCGGAAAATTTAAAATGTCGGAATGAGCAATAGACAACCTTCTTTTGAGACCTTGTAATTATCCTTTTCCGATTCAGACAGTCAGATTTTTTTCAAATTATTGTTGAGCCAGTGTCCAGCCAATGAATGAAAAAAAGGAAAGATTGTGGGTGGTTGCTGCAAAGTTTCAGGTTTCTATAAAAGCAATCCCTCATATCGAATACAAACATTCTAGTTTAGCGTTGAAAGAATTAGGTACAGATGACAAAATACAATATATAGAAGGAAGGAAGCGAACTACAACAAGAGCAACACAAACACAAGGTTAGCTATTCATCCTATTTTGTTTTTGCTCTTCTCTTGTACACTGTCAGTCTGCTAGTTGCAACCCTTTTTTTAAACAACCTTGGTTGTGTAATTTCAAATCGATTGAATAGACCTTTAATCAGACGGTGTCAATCGATCGAACGACTTATTGCGTCCGCCGGTGTAGCGAAAGGATACTTTTTGCCAACTGGACAAATACACCAGACAGTCCGGTGCGGCGGCAGGGTCCTGATTTTATTCGCTTTCGTACGATACTTAATAAGCGCTCGGCCGCCCGTGCTGAAAAGCTCTAACAGAGTGATCCAATTTAATTTAATCGCAATCAAACTCATCAAACATAATTGTAATCGAACCAATGGAACATAGTCAACCAATCAAACCAATCTAACGTTACTCGAACACGACCCTCGACATGGCCCGAGAATTCTCTGGCCTCTTCGGGCCATGTTCGGGCCGAGAGACCCTATCAATTCTTTTGGCCCAAACTTGACCCGAATCATTCGGGCCACGTTTCGGGCTACGACTTAAGACGTAAACTGTTCAACCTATACCTTTGTGCCTGTGTCAGAAGATTCCATTGATTAATCCAGCTTGTCCAGTCATAATAAAATTAAAACGTGAAAATGACGTTGAAAATGTGTGAAAATGTTAATTTTGATTTATTTCATCGCGTTTCATCCAGTTCATCTTGCTAAATAGACCAGGCTTCAAAGTTTAAAACCAGGACCAGTTTAATATAGCAAATATTTAAGTGAAATCAAGTTTTTCTAGAGAAAATATTGAAAAAATGCAGTCTTGAAATTACAAGCGGGTTTGCTCGGGCCATGCTTGGGCCATCCTCGGGCTTTATGCGCATTCCAATAAAAGTTTTGGCCCGAGAATTCTCGGGCCATGTCGAGGGTCGTACTCGAACGCAATCGAACACAATCGAATATTACCCAGGAATCGGCCGTTCGATTTAGATTCGATTACGTTCGACAATCGAATCGCAATTATTCGATTGCGTTCGATTACATTCGATTGGTTCGATTGCGATTTTTGTTCAAAGTTGTTCGATTGACACCGTCTGGCTTTAAGCGAAGGTGACAATCTATCTATACTGTCATCATTGATAAACAAACAAGTTAAAAGTAGGAATAAAGAACACCTGAAAAGACTTCACACTAGAATAAAGCAAAACACAGGCATATTAGGCCAGGGCTAAAGCTCTAAAACAGTATCTAATAACATGAAAACCAGAATATGATTCTTCAATGGTCGAATCAAAACTATAAAGTGCACTTACATTACAAACATAGCCTGGATATCCTAACCTGAGATCAGATTGTGAATGTTTTCTGCACACCACGGTGAAGCTCTAAAGGGATGTGTGAAAACAAACATTATAATTTTCAAGCGCCTTTATAGGTTTACCGTGCGGGTAAGAAAATTATGAACATCTGTTATCAGGTTAGGATATCCCAGACCTTATTTAAATGGGTCAGTGTGTGAGGTCTGTCAACAAGGGTTCACTCACAGGCAGTATTGGTTGAAACATGATGGGACTGTTGATCTGTATTTTCACTTACTGTTCAATCTCTTTGACAACAAATTTGTTTTGATAACTCCACCAAGTTTATCAATCATACTTTCTGTCATAACATGTTACGATAACCTTTCACTGATAGCCAGTTAGTCACACTATAGTGTCCTGCCGAAATGCGTATAAAAGATTAATGCTGCAAACTCCTAATCAGGAGGTTCACGTCTCCTAATTAGGAGACGGGTGTAATTATCTTGTGAATGAAGAAACTGCGCATAATTTGGTTGCTCCCCTTGGAAAGAGCACAAAAAATTGATTCCATATGGTGATTTTCAGAAAAATCCACCGGTGGAATCAATCACAATTCTAATAATCCATAAGAACCAATCAGAAGTAAGAATCTGTCTTCTGAACAAAAGCGTCTCAAAAAGAAAAATGGCGGACATGAAAAAAATCAAGAGGGGCTTCCTTGTAGTGCTTTATATTAGGATTGTGATCGATTGCACCGAGAAATCTTGATAATTTTTTTAAAACTTTACCAATTCGAGGCTGCTCTTTCCATTAAAACTAGTTTCAAAATGCGCGGAAAAGCCTAAAGCCCTTAAAATTGAGATCAAAGTCTTATTTCTCCTAAATAAGGCGATTGTTCCTGACTGCTAAAGGGATTCATGAAAAAATAACCCGGGGCTTTTTAATGAAATTAACATTCTCAAAAACTATGAGAAATTGCCTAAACTTTGAGCCATAGATGAAAAAATTTCAGTCAAGCCAACCTTGAGAACTAAAATAAGAAGATCAACTTCCCAAGAAAAAGATCTACGGGGGAGACCGAACCCGCCTAGATCCGCGCACTGCCGGATAGGCTATTTCCCGGAAATTTTGCCGGACCTCAAACACTAACCCATTTACATGTGCAGAATTGTTTTTACTTTAGCGTATAAACAAGGCCTTAAAAATCGAAGCGCTGTCTCTGGAATTGACAAATTTTGGTTGGTTGATTGATTTTGGCTGCTGCACGTTATATTTTGTTTCAAATTTTCAAATTTTAATTAATTGTCTTGCAAACTTGATCCAGGTAACTCTTATCCTTGTTGTTGCAAATACATCCTGTAGATGACTGATGTTGTTTTTTCTGAAAGCTTGATTTCCTAGTGTGACTAACTGATAGCGCGCCCTTTTTAACTTTTTTGTTTTCATTCAAAATGACCAGACGCTGATTGGAGAATTAGAGAACGGTCGCCGCCTAACCACCTATCACTCAATTAACGAATGTGTAACTTGCTGCGCGAGTGACGTCAAACGCTATATCGTTTTGTCACTAGTTTGGTCTTTTTCGTTCCAGACATTGGCATGTGTTGCACTACAGATTTTTTTCATATTTTGATTTAAAAGCTTACTCGGTGCGAAAGAGAAATCATGTATTTTTTAATACGCCGTTGCATTAACTCAAATCAAATTACTTTGGAGGTTCGGTGAAATGGTGGCCGAATTGCCGTCCCATGTTTTGTCAGACAGTCCCAAGTTAGAGCAGTGGACGGTATCAAACAAACTGTACCAGACTTTTTTAGTTGCACCAGACTCTATAATGTTAGAAACTTTGTATGTTGAGGTAAGAGATTTTTTTCTGAATTTTTGAGTCTGGATACCCAGGCTATTACAAACATCGATATGTTTGATCTAACAAAATTAATAACGGCAATTTCTATTTTTATTTGGTTTATCGCAGGAGGCTTTGGGGCCCATTTTCGCAACTATAGACGCTTTCAATTGTCGTCAACTGCTCTAACTTGGGACGATTGGTCAAATCTTGGGATGGTTGATTTTTGGACTGTATTTTCACTTACTGTTTAAATCTCTTTGACAAGTTTGTTTTGATACTTCAACCAAGTTTATCAATCAAACTTTCACCATCCCATAATCACAACCAAATGTATTTTTAAAGCATTTTAAAAGTACAATTCAAAGAAGTAATTAACAATTTAATCACACTCACACTGCTTGCATTTTGACGCCATTTTTTGTGTGGTTTTTCTCTACAGTAGGTACTTTTTTTCCATTGTGCACGATTGATTGACATGTTTAAGTTACAGAGTGTCGATAACAGACCTCACAATTTGTCACGGAAGAACAGACTTTTTTATATCTGTGTTTGGACGCTTGTGCGAATGCGCGCAATCGCATTTATGCGTTTCCTGTTGCAAAGATTTGTTCCTTTTGACCTGGTGAGGGTAGCGTATTTACATTGTTTGCTATCTATGATTTGTGGTTATGTTAATTAATGACTTCGGAGGTTTCGTGAAATGGTGGCCGAATGGCTGTCCCATGTTAGAGCAGTTGACGATAGCGCCCCGTCAGCACCTTGAACTGACTAGTACCCAATTCTCTTCGCATGGCATGGTTTGACCTGGTGTGTGAAGGTTCATATTCACTTGCCAAGTGATCCACTGCGAGTGCGAATTGAACCTCAGTCGCCTGTAGTCGTCTGTGCAGCAACCAAGGACAATTCCTCCGTCTCGGAAAAGGACTGGGCCCGAATTTGCGGACGTTTTCACAGTTTCACTTTCGTTTTCGGCTATACGACAGCGTTTTCAAGCAGAAAGCAGAGGAAATCTGTGAAATTATTGCAGGGAACATTTACACCAAAGCTCCTTATTGATATGTGAAGGCTACCAAAAATAGCAATGTCCTTCATCAGAACAACTTTAACATAAGGGACAAGGACAGTCAAGAAGTCTACTTTGTTGAAAATTTGCACAAAATACTTAGAGAAAATGGTACTATGGAAGCCCATTCTATACTCCTAAATAATAGTTGAAAGATCAGCAGTTGAGAGGGTTGATTAAAAAAAAACTCCAAGCACACAATAAAGTATACATGTATATTTGTCCAGAAAGAACTGGCATGTTGTTTGCTTTGTTTTGGTGTTTAAAAATATGTAAATTAGTCCTAAAAAGATATAAATTCGAATATAATGAGGGCAATGAGTCTGGTTAAATGTTACTATATTTACAAGAAAGGATCACTGAAAAAATACTACTGTATGTACTACTGATGAACTAAACTCAAAAACTAAAACTTTACCATAAATTTACATTACGACAATTTAAAAATCTATCTTTAATAGCAACAAAGAAAAAAACATGGCTCAAAGTTTTAAAAACAGAGCTAGTCAGAGCTTCAATTCAGTAGGTATAGAACTTTCAAAATTTGAAAACAGACACTGCATTGGTTACTACAAGACATACTATCCACACAGTTTTTTCGATTCATGAAAAAAATAAAGTATTTATCAAAAAAAGTTTCTCTTTTTTTTGGTAATCAATTCCAACAAACAACAATCAATATAACAGTTTTTTGAAAACCATCCCACAGTGTAAACATTATCAACCAACTAAACCCACACCGCCAAAATTGTAAAAATAAGTCAACAATGTAATTTCTATCAACAATTTCTCGTAAAATGTTTTTTTTCCAACATTCTGATACCAATCATGGCTGGAGGCATCATTTGTAGAGTGACTGTGTGGCATTTCATTGCCATACCAAACAAAACTGACGCCAAGCCAAATCTGTCGATTAAAAATTTCCATGAAAATTATAATTGAAACTTATCTCGTAAAATGCTTTTTTCAACATTCTGGAGGTGTTCAAAGTTAGAGGTATCATATGTAGAGCCAAGAAATACATGAAAAGTCATTTCCTATCCCATTTGCCATGAGATATATGAGTCAACAAATCAAACAAAAACCAACAAATCATGTCTCTTCACTTTCATGTCACATCGTGTTTATATGGGGTATCAGAAAGTCAATCCACAAGAAGAGCCATCTTCCTTTATTATGGAGTGTTCCAAAACTATTGGTAGGTTGTTTGGAAGTAAAGAAACACACACAGTTTGTTTTATTTTGAAGATTTAACTTGAAAACAAACTGCATCTTTCCAGCAGAAACTCGTGTTCCAACCTGCTACATAACATTGGTCAGTCGGGTCTGCTACTAACATGTAATAGTTTTATTATAGCTGAGATTGAGAATCCGTAGGCAGAACTTGTAACATGTATGTGTATTATTTTGTCAGTCGACTTGAATCATGATACATTACTCACATTTCACTGGATGCATTTTCGCTGTGACATTATCCGCAAAATTTTCTGACCGCGTTCTGAGACGGAGGCTAATAAAACAAAGGATTTTCTGTCAAGAGCCTTGTAAACATTCCAACAATTTCCATCAAAAAAATCTGTCACAGCTAAGTCTGCCATTTTAGTGTGGTCCGAGGATTGAGACAAGAACGCTTGTAGAATGCCCAGTAGCCCCCGCGTGGGTGAAAAACATTAATCTGTCAATCATCTCTACGGCAATGAATTTTGAAATTAGCCGTAGATATTGGGTTTGTGTACAGACAAGCGAGGAGTAGGCGAAGCAATTTTAGCTTTACGATATTTGCCGCAGATCATCAGTGGATATTCAATTATCATTATATCCCTTTATTTTCATTCCTAGAACTTTTGCAAAATAAAGGAAAATACTAAGGTTGTATTTCTTACTGCTCTATTCACATACTGAATTTGAAAGATCTTCTATGTGGCATTTTTTGCAAACTTGTAATTTTTGCATGAAGAATTAGGTGTATCAGTCAGTGAAATCCTTCACTTGTGGTATACTGCAATTGCAGTAGTTTTCATTTGTGGTTACTGTAGCCTACAAAGGCTTAAAAGGGGTAGATATTATACCGCTAGTCAACAAAGATAAACAAACATCGACTGTAAAAAATCATATGAGAAGAAGCTTGTTTTTGTTAAAAGAATCTGAACTACGGAAAAAATATTTTGTCTATGCGTTAAAAAGATATGATCAATTATGTACAAAAATTGCCTGTTTTTTCCTTGAATCTTGAATTCTGTTTCTTTTATATACTACAATTGCGGTATATAAAAAATGTAAAAGCGATGCTTATAGCGCAATTGCAATTGAATTATACTGCAATTGAGGGATTCTCTTGACTGTCTATGACTGTATAATACCGTATGGTTTCTTCCAAGAAAGAATATTATATCATTATACTTTAGCCTAGTTAATTCCCATCTAACTTATTGCATTACCTTTATGGGGTTCTCCTAAATGTGACCCCCCAAACGATTTGGAGTACATAAAAAATGAGACCGGTCTTGGTGTGGACAGGTCGATAAAATGTACAGCAAAAAAGTGGCGAAATGATTACCATGCGGTAAAATGATACCTTTTTATTGACCAGAAATTATCCAAAAATCTTTCCTTTCAAACACACTTGATTGGTCACTAAAGAGTACCATTAGAATAAGTGTGGTATCCAGTGTGGTCATGGTGCAGACATTTTTTTGTTGTTGTTTTGCTTGTTTGAACTAGAGACTGAAATTCTTACGGCAACCGAAAGAAATATAAACAAAGGGTGGGACCGCACCTTCGTCTGCTTTATTTCGCATTTTGTCCGCACGGACCATACTGTATCGTGCGGTCTTCTCAGCCATTTTCAGCTTTTAGGTGCACAATTAACCAGTCCGAAAGCGGCAGGAGCACGACATCACCAAGACCGGTCTCATTTTTAATGTACTCCAAATTGCTTGGGGGTTACAAATACTAATAGCTTAAATGTGATAAATGAATCAATCTTAAAATGTGCTAAATATAGATCATGTATGTCCCTCTGAGGGCAGTAAATTTAACCCTTTTAACACCGATAAACTCTTTAAACTAGAATTATGTACTAAACTTATCCATAAGTTCTTAAATAATGACACCTCTTCAGCCTTAAGTCACCTATTTAAAGATATAAATCAAGCAAGATCTCCAGAAAAAATTCTAAGAACAATGTTAGCACTATTCACTACGATCAATCTTTTCATCCTTTGATGTTTTATCCACCTCAATTTTGGAATCAAGGAAAATACCACAAATCTGCAGGCCTTATAATTTCTCTTTCATAAAAAAGGAGCTTGGGAAACATTAGTTTTTTGTATCTATGACATTTTATGTCCTTAGACACCCCTACCCATTCGATAGTTTGATTCATGGATGTATGTATTTTTTTCAGGTTTGAGATCCATGTGCATCATTTATCACCATGCCTAAAAGAAAATTGTCAAAAAGTGAGGAAGGTTCATCCAACTCAAAAGTTGCATTTCAAATTGAACAAACTAAGAAGCCTGTCGATGATGACGATGCATATGCTGACACAGACACTGAAATGGAAGATGCAGAGGGTGAAAAACAACCGCAATCAACTCTCTTTCGTTTGTCTAGTCGACTGGCATCTATGAAGAGAAGAGGTATATATAAGATAATAAGGAAGTTTGATAGTTAATAAGGGAACTGATTTTTTTATGGTTGATATTTTTTGTTCTAGGTTTGAATATTTCTCATAACTTTTTAGGGCTCTTATATATGGAATGTTTTATTTCAAGTCTGGGGTGAATCTTTAAAACAAAAGTAAAATCATTGTGATGCTTTTAAAAAGTTTTCATTGAATTTCAAATTTTCAGGAAAAGAAGTTGAGGTCAAAGAAGAGTACGAAGAGTTTGAATATTTTGCAGAAGATTGCGTGACGGTTCGTGCACCAGGGAAAGATTTTTATTTATGTCGCATTCTGGATGATGTACCTGAATCTACTAATGAAGAAATCAACATAGCATGGTTTGATCAAGTTGGTACAAATAGATACAAGGTAAGTCTTTGCTGACGTACTGTAGTTATATTTCAATACAAAATCGAAATGTCTATATAATGTTGTATGATAGTTTATGTGTTATTTGGAAGAGTTGCATTGGAAGAAAGAGAGGTCCTTACATTTCCAGAATGTTTTCAATTAAATGAGTCGTACTTTAAAAAGCAAGGTTGATTTATTGTACTTTCGTGGGCCATTTTAGTTTTGAAGTTATAGAGCTTATTTTGTATATAAACATTTAATAACCTTTGTTCAGTAAATATCTATTAAAACTTCTCCTGGAAATCAAACCCCGTAGGTTGACGGCTCCTAGACGGCTCAATGCAGAACCTGTGGCAGAGGAGAAGCCAGTCATCATCAGTACTTCTGCTGTTTCTAAATCTAAAGTTGTTGTCAAAATTTTATGTTAGGTTTCATACGATGACACTATTTACAAAGCGTCGATCATTTCTCATGTTGGTGTCAAAGAAGTGACAGACGAACCAGGGCTGTATTACATCACACCCAAAACGTTGAAAAACACCAAAAGTTTGTTGAAAGAAACGTTGACAAACGAAGGAGAACATTTTTCTGGTGATGATGATGACGATGTCGATGGTGCTGCTGGAGATGATGAAAGTGCTGGGGAAAATGAAGGTATTTTTTCTAAGAATTTGAACTGATCTTTTCTTAAAAAGCAGCCTGTATGAGATCTGCATCTTGTTCTATTGGGCAGGCATAAGACTATCTGTATGAATCATGAATCAATAAGCACTCTTGAAGTAATTATAATTTTTACTTGGCTTTTTCTTCATAAAACTGTCTGAAGAGGTCTCCATTTTGTTAGGTTAGGTTTAGTTTTAAGTGGAACGCAATAATTGTTAAGCTATTTTAAGAATGCAGAATTCATGATATGCACCATTGCAATGTCTTCTACGTGACCCAACAGCTGATTGGTTGAAAGTGACGTATTGACTGATTTTACGTCATTTGTACAACAAATCAGCCATTGGGTCCGTGATGTAATGGCGATGGTGCATATCATGAATAGAGGGAGTAATGATTAAAAGGCTCTCTCAGTTTTTTAAGCCATTTTACTTTTAGAGTATTGTATTGCCCGGTATAAAAAAGGAACCCCTTTTCTGGTCATGACATATAGTAATCACTTCTAATTTGCAAAATGAGTTTTCGTGCTTAATATAATATTGTCATTTGAATAATATTTACTTTAAATTTTCAGAAGCTCCAACCAAAAAGAAATCAAGAAAGAAATCAACTTCAAAGAAAACACCAAAAGCACCAAAGGGCTCTACAAAGTCAGCCTCTCCAAAGAAAAAGTCTGCAAAGCGGGGTAACAAGCTTATTCCAAATCCTGACATCAATTTATTGGAGGAAGACCCAACATACTCCAAGGACAGCACGGTTCCTCTGTCCATCGAGCGACAGGCTATTAAAGCTGTTATTACCAACGATGATGCTTTATTGGAAGCTTTGCACAAGGATGGAAAGAATTGTTATACTTTATTCCAGCAACGTAGCCCTCAAATATCACGTTCAGCTTACAAGTATGCCTTACTTCAAGAGAACTTGGACTATTGCAAACTGATGTTAAAAGATAGAGATGAAGTTACTGCCAAACCAAAAACTGTCGATTTGAGCAGAAAAGATACCGGAAAGTAAGGATTTTAAAAATATATTGGGTATAATGCATATTTTTCGACATTCAGAAATAACACTTCACCATGAGGGTTTATTTATTCTAAGTTCACTTTTCTTCAAAGCTCTAACTTACGTTTGATGTAGCGATTAGGATCCTGATTTATCATTAGCCTGGCTCTGAGAGCCGACCTTTTGATTGAAAATGCCTTATTGAATTGAAAGTTACTTTTCCTCATAAGCTACTAAAAGGCGTTTCAATCTGCTCACAAAAGCTTTTGAGCAATATCTAACGTCCATGGGGTTCATAACGTCCATGAAACAACGTTGGGTGTCAATTCTGAAAAAATTCTGATATGCAATCTTAAGCTAAAGCCCATGGCTTCGTAAGAGAGTCTGCCCAAGTTTTAGTGTTTCATCCAGATTTAAGATGAAAATTAAATAAGATTTTGAGCGTGGTGATTGGGTCAAGCAAAACGATTGCTCCAAAATCATGCTTTTAAAAATTTGAAATTTATGATATGCACTATTGCAATGTCTTCCACGGACCCAACAGCTAATTTGTTAAAAGTGACGTATCCATGATATGCACCATTGTAATGTCTTCCACGGACCCAACAGCTGATTGGTTGTAAGTGACGTAAAATCTATCAATATTTCACTTTCAACCAATTAGCTGTTGGGTCCGTCGAAGACATTGCAATAGTGCATATGAATTAATAAGAACAAGACTTGTTACCATTGCAATGGTTTCCACTTAGTTTAATATTTTCTTTATGATAAAGCAAACTTTGTTTTCAGGGGTGATTATAAAATGTTTGGACATGCAGTGCGTGAAGTTACTGTCAGTCGTGGCAACCGAGAAGGAAACAACGCTTTTCTGGCGGATGAAGTTCAAAGAAATACCGATCATCTTTACGCTGTTTCCTTTTGTATCAAGAAGAATATCTCTATTGATTTCGTGAAGAAACATTTGAAGGCTTTTGACAGGGTATGACTTATTACAATTAATCCCTTATGGAGTATTTGAGTCGCAGACGCAGACCTCTACGGAAAAGTAGAAAATCGTTGCTGAATGTCAGCAGCCTACGTTTAGACATGTGTTTTTCATAGAATTTCATGCCTCTTTTAAATTGCCTCGCTAAGGGTGATTAAAAAGAAACCACACCCTTATATTTTTTAGCGTAACTTTTTTTCTATTCATCGTATCACTGTGAACATTTTTTCTTAGTAAATTTAAAGCCTATGTGTGAAATTTGTAAGTTATACCGTAAACATTTATCAAGAATCAGAAGTTTGAAAAAAAGTAAACAGAAAAAAAGAAACTTCAAAAATTCTAGGGTTGCGGTTTTTTCTGAAAAGACCCTGTAATTGATTATATCAGTTTCTTTTCCAGGAACCTAGCTCATTGATTGACCATTTTTATGAAGCTGTTCAAACTGGTAATCGAGAGATGGCTGGTGAAATTGTCAAAATTGCAATCAAGAAGGATGGATACGGTTTCAATTTCCTTCATGATAATTTGTTGAATTTCACAAAAGAGAAACTGCCATCTTTCAAGGCTGCGTCGGTTACCAAGAAAACCCATGTCTCTTTTTCTGTAAGTACTTTTTCTATGATTTATCAACCATTTGATATTTTGTCGGGTTTTTCCCACTGACCTTTATATACCCTTTATAGACCAAGCTATATCTGCCATCTTTGATCGGATTTTTTAAAAGTGTTTCCCGCGAAGAAGCCATTGTGCAGTGTTGAAATTAACATCTAACGGGCTACATCGTCATAAGTATTCGAGGAAAAGTAAATCTAGCGCTCTCGATGCGTTTACACCGCTATTGATTAGTGCTGCCATTAGGGTACCAATTTAACTCCGATCAAAGATTTTGCTTGGCTGAGATTGAATAACTTGGTGCAGGGTATATTAACGTCGGTGGTTATTTCAGGAAAAAAATAAGCAGTTGTTGGGGATGTTTTCTACAAAAAATTAACTTTGTTTGATCATCACGGTGTGTCGTTCAGAATACAAGCGTATATGATGACTTTTTGGTTATATCCAGGCTTTTTTTATTGAATTGTTCACTTGGTTCATGACTTTCGCTTTTAGCGCTTCTTTTAAAGTAAATATTACATTAAAGATTTAAAACAAAAAATTTAAAATTATTCATATTTTCGTATTTAATTACGAGCAGATTGCACCGATGTTTTGCGCTTGTATCAATCCTAACGCCAAATACCTTCAAGAAGTGTTGAATGTCCATGATGACATCAATATGTCAGACAACGCGGCGAACAGACCTATTCATTATGCTGCTGCTTGTTCAGGCCCTGGACCATTGAAACTCCTCATTTCAAGGTTTGCTATGGATTATTTTTTTCGCCGTGTTAATAAAAATCAGAAAGTTTTCAAGTTTCAAATGTTTTAAAATGAAACTCGACGTTTTTAAGTCTTATTAACATCATTAGTAGTTCTCATCAAAAAATCAATTCCTTTAAGGAAGTCTAGGTTTGATAGCTTTTTTTAACGGTAGCAGGTCGTATGACATGTAATCCATATTTCTTTAGTGGCTTTGATAACATGGCATGGACCAGGGGTTTAGGTACCCCCTAAGAAAATAGGTACCCCCTAAGGAAATAGGTACCCCCTGAATTTTAGGTACCCCCAAACAACAGATGTTAGTAGGTACCCCCTGTGATTGGTACCCCCCTGTGACTTGACTTGTTTTTCTGTATATGTCAAGAAATGAAAAAATTGTATATTTTTATAATTAAAAAGAATAATGATAGATAGATAAAAGCAAGATATAAAATATAGTTTCCCAGCCCCCAGACCTTACTGTATAAAAGATAGGTACCCCCAGAGATCATAGGTACCCCTGGAAATTAAAAAAAATCCAGCCCCCAGCCTTTTTCAGGAAGATTTTGGTTGTAGGGGTCATTCCATGTATTCCCCATAAGAATCTAAACGTGCGATTGTCTTGCTTTTAAAAGTGCCTGAAAATGACTAAAATGTTATCTCTTAAAATCTTCTGTTCTTCCCTTTACGTCCTTCAGGGGAGCTGACGTGACCATCCCGAACGGGCAAAAATTGACACCACTCATCATTGCTGTCAAATGCAACCGTGTGGAAAACATTGCAGTTCTGATGAGTTGCAAAGTGGCTCAGAATGAAGATAGTGATGATGGTGAGGATGAAGAAGATGAAACTACTAGTGAAAAAGGTACATACAGACCATGTTCAGACGTTACGGTTTCGTATAGCTCCGGTATGATTTTCGTTACGGATCGAGAGTGTTCATACTGATTTTGGAACGTTTCGGAGCAGTTCTGTTCAGATGAAGATAGTGGAATGAAACTGATTGGATCTGTTTTGCTTTTGTAACGTCTTCATTTTTTGACGATTCAAATTTTCACATTCGCACAGTGTTTGTTCTTTTAAAAGAAAAAAGTTACCTTTGTTTGTTGTAGATAAAACTGACGAAGCAAACACACCAATGAAACCTAAGATCAACATCAACGCTAAAGACAAGAAAACATTCACTGCTCTTCATCATGCAGCTAAACGTGGATTTAACGTATGTAGCAAGTTATTAACAACCTCGTCCGATGTTTTATTTACTTTGCTTGTTGACACACAGACCTGTAAAACTCGAACGGCTAGATGGCGTGCTTTTACTGAAAATTCTGCATTGGTTCGGTAGGAAGTTACTACCGAGGTTACGCGATATTACAATAGAATTTCCAATCAGAAGCTTCGCGGCTTATCAAAAAACATTTTATTTGCGATATTCACTTATTTTTGCTTGGCAAAGCTTGAAGCACTCCTTCTAGCCCTTCGGGCTTTACAGAAATCTCGGGTTGACTTCGAATTAGACAATTCTAGAGTTGGAAAGAGTCGATAGAGTCGATTTTTTTACTTGGATATACAAATTTCAATTGCTTTCACGGGTTCCACGGCCAGCTCGCTCAGCTACTTTAATGGGATAAACTTTCGCGGGGATTAAATTTCGCGGATTTCGCGGATTTGGGTGTCATCCGTAAAATTAAGTCCCAACGGAAATTTGGAAGGGTCTCATCCGCGAAATATTTCTAAACAAAACTCAAAATATGTCAAATAAATACTATTTCAATGTCTACTTGCATCAAAGAAGCGCAAATAATGCGTATTTCAACAACCAACATGCATTATTTGACAGTAAAAGTCACAAAATCGTGAAAATATTGCCACCCAATAGTGCCAGCCGCGAAATTAAGTCCCTGCGAAATTTTATCCCGTTAAAGTATCTTTGAACTGTACGGAACATTCAGTCCAATGCAACAATATTATTGCCAAGATCATAAATTTCCTATCTTTTTTACTTTTTATCTTCTCTTAGGACTGCATTAAGGTATTGCTGGAACACAATGCTAATGTCAATATCAAATCAAGTGCTGTTCAAGAGAATATGACACCACTTGGTTTGGCTGCAGCCAAAGGACATTACGAAACAGTCAAATTCCTCCATGAAAATGGTGCTAAACCTGACCTGAAAAGTATAAAAAAATTTTCTTCCTGAAAATAGAATTTGTCTAAATCCTTTGATCCTATATGTTCTTTTTAATTTGAAATGCAAGAATGTTGTGTGGGAAACCTTTTTACAATATATTGGTTTACCGAATTTAAAGGAATTTTGATTTCCCAAAACCTATAAATGGGCTTTTCCAGAAAAGATTTGAATATGGTGGGGGGGGTGTTGGATAACATTTTTTGAAAATTCCCCCCCCCCAGACAGCAGGTCTAACCCCCTGGACTTGCATTTGTTAACCCATGGTCAACAATTACCCTCAAACAGACAAGTTTACCCCCGGACAGGGCAAATTTTGTAGATTTTCCACTAACCCCCCTCCTTGACACTATATCCTCCAGCCCCATGTACGGACATTTTCCGGAAGAGCCCAATATTCTTGTTAACTTTGATTTTTCAAAACTTATAAAATATTATTAACTTACTAAATAATATAATAATATATTCATTATATTCATGACGTAATGTTTTTTACGGAAATACCCCGGTTTTAGCCAGTAGTGACAAATTTAAAAACTAGACAAACGTTGTATAAAATTTGCCACTATTGGCAAAAACTGGGGTTTTTCCGTAGAAAACATCACGTCATGAATATCATGAATGTCCTATTCTCTACTGAAAAACATTTAGCGAACTTTAATTAATTTCCTTATCTCTAAAGTGTGCCGAAATAAGACAGCCCTTATGTATGCATGTATGAACGGACACAGTCAAATCGTGGCTTACCTCTTACGTATCGGCGTTAACCCGGATGCGCGAGATAGCTCTGACAACACGCCGATACATTATGCGGCCGCTTACGGATGGTATCATTGTGTCAAGTTATTGTTAGAGGGTGGTGCCGATGCAAACATACCAAATAATTGGAAGGTAATGCATAACTTTTACTTTTAATAGGAATTGAATAATAGACTCCTCTCAAAATCTAGTCTTGAGTTGTTTATAGTATAGTAAGCAGATATTGAATAGGTAAAAGTTGGTTATTGAGATTTATTAACCCGACTATTTGATGTAATATTCATCAAGATACATGATGAATTTTATGAAAATGTCTCTATTATTCTTTCCAAAAACGAAACCTGCCATGCTTTTTAATACAGCTGACGCTCTCTAATTCGACGTCTACTATTCGATAGGCTCCTTTATTCGATGAAATTTAAAGTCCCCGTCAGCAAGAAACTCTCATAAACGACGCTCCCTTATTCGTTAAACTCCCTTATTCGATCGAAACCAAATTTCCCTCGAAAATCGAATTAGAGAGGGGCAACTGTATCTCAAAAGCAACAATATATTATTTTTTACTCCTTTTACTTTTTCATTCTAGACAACACCTTTAGCAGTTGCGTTAATGAAACATTACATTGAAATCGGTGATTTATTGTTAGACGCTGGTGTTGATGTAAATTTTGTTGACGAGAACGGCTTGACGATCCTGATGAAACATTTAACTGGAACGCTGTGTGAAGAACAATACACACTTGTCAAACATCTGCTAGAGAAATATCATGCCAATCCTCAGTTGACAGATGGCTCAAGTTCTAATCTGGTGAGTGACGGACCGTAGTGCAGTGGTAAAGCATCCTGCTACGGTGTGCAAGGTTGTGGGTTCAACCCCCAGCCGGGTAATACCAAAGATTTCCAAAATGGTACTTGATGTCTCTCTGCTTGATGCTCAGCAATTAAGAAAATGATCAAGGGTAAGTGGAGTAATCCAGGGAGAAAGAGTGGCGCCTACCCCTACCTTCGGGTGGATAGCTATCGAAAGATGAGCCTTCGGGTCGCCTCCGGGTCGCCTCCGACTGCGATCGCAGACTTACTTAATGCTGTTTCAATGTTCATCTAACGTACATTACGTTTCTATAACGTACAAGCTGAATGTTGAAACATCATTCAATGTTTGCTAGCTGCAAAACCTCGAAAAAGTTGACGCGAAGGAAGGGTAGAAACTCTTGCCTCAAATTGTTCTACTTAAACTTCCTCTGTTTTGTTTAGAATAAAGCTTAGGCCTCTAGTACTTTTTTTTATTCTTTGATATTTCTCGGCCTTAACTCACAACCTTGCACATCGTAGCTAGATGCTCCATGATTGAGTTTAAAGCCTTTAACGGGCTAGAGATGAATCTTCAACTTTCTCAAGCAAAGAAAAATGAAACCTGAAGATTTGTGTCTCATTTAGAATGACGTTTTTAACCTATTCTTTTCTTTGTTTTCGTGCGGCAAAAATTTTCAATTTCCCATCCAGGAGTATCGTATATAACTCCTGCGGGGCGCTGAAATCAATGACCATGCTACGATTCTCTTCATATTACATCAAACTCAAATCGATCATCATTTTATTGTGTTTTCTCTTATGTATTTCAGTTCCATTACCTAGCGCGATCATCGATCTACACCAATGTTTTGTATGAGCGATATCAAACCATTGACAAAGAAATGATGAGCATCTCAATAAAAATCGCTGAACTTTTGTTAAAGGCGGGCGTTGATATCAACGGAGTGAGTGATGAGGGCGTTACGCCCTTAATTGCTGCAGTTGCTAATGTAAGTAGTATTTTTGAGATTTATTTCCACTTGATTCGGAATTTCGTTTTGTTAATGAAACCTATATAATATAGTATATACATAGTATATGTATATACTATCGGGGAAAACCGGAGAAGTGGGCGAAGAAAAGTGACGGTTTTCTCCGTTCAATTTTTGCAAGGTATTAGTGATAAAGACCATGATCAGACGATCTCGTATCGCTCCCGTATGGTTTTCGTTACGGATCGAGAGTGTTTATATTGGTTTTGGAACGTTTCAGAGCAAGAAAACGAAGCAATTCGGCTCCGCTAAAAATAGTGGAATGGAGCCTTTTCGATCTGTTTTGCTTTGTAACGTGTTTTCTTTTGGCGTTTCGAATTTTGACGTTAACACAGTGTTATGGAACGTTTTAATTTGGAACGATGTGGAGCCGTAACGTTTGAATATGGTCCAAATATATTCGAGTATTGACACCTAATTCAATTAGTATTTCTTGTTATTTTAGGAGAACTTTCCACTGGCTGATTTTCTTCTTGAGAACGGCGCATCTGCCACTGTTGGGAAAACGGAAGATGATAATAAAACTGTATTACATTTCATCGACCAAAACTATGACAAAGACCTGTCTGCTTATGTGGTGGTAAGTTTTCTCAACCTCGTCTCCGTCGCCTGTGTACACCGGTTTAATATCGAAAATAACGTTTATACAGTTGAAGCTCTCTAATTTGACGCTCTGCTATTTGATAGACTCCCTTATTCGATGAAATTTAAAGTCCCTGTCAACAAGAAACTCTCATAAACGATGCTCCCTTATTCGATGAAAATCCAATTCCCCTTGAAGATCGAATTAGAGAGCGTTAACTGTACTTGGATACGCCCGAGAACACTAAGGTTGAAGTTTTATTTAATTTGCTCTTGTTATGAGCAAAATTTTTCCTGGTGGTTCTTTATAATATTGTATGTCTGGTTTACTGTTCTCAGTTCAAATAGATGAACAATTGCTTGCCTTCTATGTTACTCAAAGATTCACTTTAAAAGCCAAAATAACTTGGTTGGAGAGACATGTTTTTTGAAAGTAAATTTATTTGATTGATTTTACATCTAAAGAAAATTAAAACAAGTGTAGTAAATCAATGCCATAAGAGTGCTCGATTAGTTAGGAACCAGAGCCATATATCAATATTTTAAAAGTTATCTTCCATTAAAACTTAAAAAGTGCATCACTCTGAGTTCCGTGCTCTAATGAAAGTTAGAAAAATCTTATATATAAGGATCAAAACACAAGTAATCACTTTCTTTAGTTCACTCATCTCTCTTAACCATACACTACACGCTTTTTTATAAGAACATCCAAAGCCTTAGGACTTTCTTAACTGTTTGAGTTTTAAGCCTAAAATTGTTCCTAACATGTTCTTATTTTCGCCAGTTTTTATTATTTTTGTCAATTTTCTTAAGAAATTCGGTGTTTTAAGATTCCACAAAGCCTTGAAATGTTCTTAACATGTTCTTAACATTCTGGCCATCAAAGCCTTATGTTCTTGTAAAAAAAAAACATGTACATACACAAATAGAAATGCAACATTCAACAAAGGCACAAATATGAATAAGGGACACGGCAAGATGAAGACAGATCCTAAAGTCAGACGCGGCCTTGTGTATGCACCACTGATCTTTATATACCATGGACCAAGTTTCTCAACCCTGGCCCAGCAAAATTTTTGATCAGAGTTTTTTGAAAATTGATACCCTAAATGGCGGCAATACTCAATAGCGGTGCAAATGTATCGAGAGCGCTAGATCTACGTTCCTTTGAATACTTATAGATGTAGCGCCGTTAAGGCCGGTTTCCACTTGCCTGCGCTGCGATCGCATCTTTTGGCTTCAATCCTTTTTGCTTGGAAAAAAGATTACGTAATAAAAATGTAGCGCGCGCTAGAAAAAAAAGTTGAACACATTTCAACTTTATCCATCCGTTACGTTACGTCAGATCGCACCAATGGAGTTGCTTCATTTTTCTTTTGACCAATAGTGGGTAAGCTCTGTTCGAAAAGTGCAATCGCAGCGCGCGCAAGTGGAGACCGGCCTTTAGACGTAAATTTTTAACACAGTCTTCTTTGCGGGTACCAATTCAATGAAAACTTCGATCAATAAAGGTCCGTGGTAAGCACTATCTGCTACTCACGAGTCATCTTTACCAGAAAATCAATGTAATGTTATAATACTGTATTACTTTTCTGTAGGATAAATCTTTCACATCAAAGTCAAACGAGGAATCCGAAAAACGTGGAAAGATGTACAACCATGCTCAACTTGAGCTTTTGAAAAACCTTCTCAAGCATGGGGCAGATGTAAACAGTATACGCAAAGACAAGCATTCGTTATTCACGTTCGCTTTATCCCAATCCTACTTAAAAATCTGTGAAATTTTGTTGGACGACCCGAACATAGACTTGATGGTGTACGAGAATAAACACGGTCAAAATGTTTTACACATGATGTTGGAAAAGCTGGAGCCAGAGGACAAGAAAACTTTTCAATTGTTTCATAATATTCTGAAAAAGGTATCTCACGTAGTCTTTCTTTCACAAATTATCTTTTATTTCAGAAATTTCAAAAACCTGTCGCGATCTTTTTCAAATTGTCGCAATCTTGAACAGCGATAGTTTGAGAATCATCGCATGCCATATAAACATTATGCTCCATACCGCGAAATTCCTATAACTCAAACAAATTTGTGTTCCCCGTGCGTGTTCGAGCTGTGGAGACTGTAAATTATATCAATTTATATTATTTTCTTTTTCATCAGTGTAATTTGACCAAGGAGTTCAGCAACAAGGTGGACAATAATGGTTTCACACCTTTGCTATCATTCGTCTACAACATTGCAAGTAAAAACCAGATGAAGAGAACTCTACCGCAGTACACCAAACTTGTTAAAACTTTGTTGACAGAATGTTTCGTTGATACCGATATTCTGGTTCAAAAGACGGCAATGGGACCTGACGACAAGGTTAGTTTTCTCATTAGATGCTGGTTAGATGCTACACGGACATTCCTCAAGGTGTCCTGTAATCTACCGGTCAATGTTCTTAGCCAAATTATTACTTTTCTAATTATTAAAAATAAATAAAAAATGTCACGGTGGAGTGTGTTGGTTTGAGTTTTCTAGAGACTTATTATTAAGCTGCGCATTTTTCTGATAGTTGATTATTATTAAAAATATTTCTTTTTCAAAAGTCTTTTGTTGATAGTTTCTCTTTCCAAATTATTTTCTCAAAAATGTTTAATTTTATTATCAGGTAGGTCCATAAAAGTATAGCTGGTGATATCAAAATCAAAATCTTCTTAATTTTATATCTTCTACTAGCCTGCTCTACAATACACTTTGTGGCCTAAACCCTCCCTGGATTACGAAAAATTAGACGAAAATCAAGAAAAGTTCAAAGGTTACAACAGTTTTGGACAAATGAACATTTTCCATTTACTTGCTATGAAGAATATCAGCCGAGAAGTTATGGAGGTGTTTTACAAACATGTGCCCAAAATTGGTGAACTCCTGAATGCCAAAGATCTTCATGGTCGCACCCCTTTACATTACAAGCTGATGAATACTACCAATTACACGCAAGACTTTTTGGATCATGGAGCGAACGTTGAAATAGGGTCAAGTAATAAGGAGAAAGATGAACTGGCACCTACTCTAGTGATTGCGATGAAATCTTGGATTAAAATCACGAAAGCAGATGAAATTGATGAGGAAGAAAGGTTAGTGTCTTTATTACTGTAAAGAAAGATTTAGTCTAGGAGAGTTTCCCCAATATTTTCACTATTGACTATCTTACAGTGGTAGATCAACTGAAACGCTTGAGTTAGTGAAACTCTAAATTCCGTGACTATTTTCAAGAAGAAATCATAAATAATTTCCTTTTTTCACCTGTTAGTTTTGGTAAAATTTTGTTGAGAAGATCTTTCATAACAAAAATAATGTTTTTGCTTTTTTTTTCATCAGATTTGGTGGTTCCTCTACAGAAGAAACAGATGACGGCTTATTAGCAGTATTGAAAGAATGCAAAAATGTCAACCTGGTTGACCAGAATGGAATGTCTGCTGCACATCACGCATCGCTTAAGAAAAAGCCTTGTAAGTTTTCCTATACATCGTTAAAAGCTTCCAGATTTATCAATTGAACTCTAGACATTTTCAAAACACCAAAAAGTAAGCAATTTTAAAAGATACGTCACGCATCTGATCATAGATCTACCGTATATGATATCCCCTTCAGCAGCATTGATATCATAAGGACAAAGTTCCAGATATGCTTAGATATTCAGTTTCCATCATTACTTTAACCCTATTATTATCAGGCTTTTTCGGGTTTTGTATTCTCAAGGGTCACCCCCCGGTGTTTTCCACCAGCCTTGCATAACTTTTGATCTAGAAAAGATTTGGACTTGAAACTTGGCAGAAATGTTTTCTACCATAAAAGGAGTTAATAGAAAAAAATTTGGGTTGATGACGCCATCATGAAGCTGATGACGTCATCACAAAGTTTCACAATTATCGCTGACCAATGAAAAAGTACTATTCAATAAATTAGCAATTAAAGTTGAACGAATGGAGATTTTGCAAGCCTGTTTTGAATTTCTAAAAGCAAAAAAGAATACCTTTAACATAATTTGCCGGTTTTTAACATACTAATAAAATTAGGGTTATATTAAAAGTCAGAAACTTTCAGAGTGTTACAAAACATTTTCAATGAGCTTATTAGCAAAAGAGTGCCAGCCTGGTGGAACCCCCCCCCTGATAAAAATAGGGTTAAGGAATAATCAGATGGTTTGTACAATTTTGCATGTGGGATCCTTCTATTGTCCTGAGCAAAATTCTTAAAATATTTTTACCTAACTATTTTCCAAAGGTTAGATATTTAAGTTACAAGTGTTTGGCTTTTAGGATGAAAACAATAGAATTTGAACGTAAGAAACGTGTAAGAACAAGAACCCATTTGCAAAAATATCAAATTTGGAAAATTGTTACACAATTAAATACTTTGAAGTTTTACTAAGGACCACAGAAGATTTCTGTAATCTAAATATCTCAAACCATCTGATTATCCCTTTAAAGACTCCAGAATCTTTTATCAATTGGATCTTGAACATTTTTCGAGATACCGAAAAGTTTGCAAATTGAAAGAAAGTCAATCTATAAATGAATCTTCATATTTTCTTATAGCTGTCAGCAAGAAAATTGCTATTTTCAAACGTCTCTTGAAAGCTGGTCTCGATGTGAACGCGCAAGATGACAAAAATGGTCGCACAGTGTTACACAATCTAGTAATGCTGGCATCAGGTGATTATGAAACAACCAATGAACTTGAAATATTGCTGATATCTCATGGTGCACTATTAGATGTTGAGTGTTCGCGCGGCCGCTTCCCGATTCATTACGCATTCTTTGACAAATCAAACAGGTAAGGGGGTAATTGCTTTTTATTATAAACATACTTTCGTGTTTACGTACGTGTTTCACAAAGCCGATTTTTCGTAAAAGTAAACTTTTTATAAGGCTGGTGTCATTTGATGGTCCTGTATGATCCCTTATATACATTTAAACGCTAAGAATCGATATAATGGAAAAAAGCGGGTAGAGGAAATTTCGTTTCGAATAGTGCCCGACGTTTTTGACATTTGTCTGCTTGGTCAAATAATTAATATATAAAGTTCTTCCGTCTCAGTCAGACGGATTTCCGTTTCCAGGAAGATACAAATAAGGCTTCTCTTTCTTCAAGCTCCACAAAATTATGCAAAGTTTTAAAAATTGTTGTTTAAAGTCCGATTTCCAGCCTGGGTCAAAAAAATGTGCTTTTACCACTATATAATCAAAGCGATGCGAAGCTTTGGATATTTTTCAAAGAAGTATTCTACTTGGTTGATTCTTGATTTTATTTCAGCAAGAAATTGGACTCGACAAACATTTGCGATCCCATGTCTCTCATTCATCTTTTGTGTACTGAATACAACCAATCTAAATTCAACATGAAAGATTACGTCAGTCATCAAGACAATGAGGGGAATACGCCGCTGCATTATGGGTGCCAACGTGGTGCGACTATCTCATGCATGCAGTTGAAAAAGGTATTTTTGAGAAATTGTGGAGTAGGTAGGCCGGTTGGCGGACGGGGTTATTCAACAAAATTTTAAGAATGTGTTCGTCAATTTTTTGCGTAAAATTCCGTCTCAGACGAAAAATGTTGTTTTGACTACTGGTGATGATGCCTTCTGTCATTGCTCTATCAGTGGATCAGAACCTTTTCGCACGTTGGTCTTGACTTTTATCTTCGTGTCCCTTACAAATGGAAGACAACCCCCGTCCCCTTGTTTTAGCTAGTTTATGTATGTGTGTTTTCCAGCGACTGAGACGGTTAGGGTTCGACTTGGCTAGATCATGACAACTGAGGACGACGCTTAATCAGCATTTTTACCGTCCTCGATTTTGCGGGTCAAAAGCTTTAAGTGGACACTAGGCTAGTCAAAACTGAGTTTCATTCCAAATCGCTTCAGTCAATCTGCTGTCCTCGAAAAGTGCAAATACTTAAACTCGCTAATATCTGCCACCTGGACAGCACATGGGAAATTTTGTTTGCTTTTTCTTAGCTTGGTGCAGACGACAAGCTGACAGATAAGAATGGAAACACGCCTTTGGCTATTGCATTGAAAAACAAGCATCATGGGTAAGAATCAGTCGGAGATCAATTTTCTAAAATTGTTTTCTATTATTAGTTTAGTATCGCCCGATTCAAAAGTCAGTTTGATACCATTTTTGAGAAAAAGTCACCCTTGCTTCTAGAACGAAAGATAAAGCGGGGGTTCGTTTTATAAGCAAAGCTGATATTTCCAGTGCCGGGTATGTCATGCCTAGCTTCCCAGTTAGCCTGTAGACAATATTGTGATGCAACACGACGGCTTCAGAAAGCCCGTTCTTCATCGAGAAATATATTCCGATACTTAACTTCGCTAACAAGAGTGGCTTGACTATTATTTTCTTAGCACTGCTATGATGATGCTTCAAGAGGGTGCTGACCCACAATGCAATATATACAAACGCGTAACCAAGGAACAGATAAAACAATACGAAGAAGGCATATCATCCAACAAATATAAATGGGATTATTCGGCTGAAAAACCTGAAGACTTTTTAGTTTCTGCTTTTGTTTTCGTTTTGATTCAAGACTGGAAAGATTTGGCTTACATCATGTTGGAAGTGTCAAAATTGCCAATGTTCGATGCTATTCAGGTAAACCATTGTGTACACATTTTAGCGGGCGCTGTTCTATTCACTGATCTCTAACTATTTGACTGGATCGGGCTTCCCATTTTTAAAAGAAGCATGTCAAGTTTTAGAACTGGATAGTCCGCTATCTTGTGTTGAATTCTATTTTGTTCGAACTGAGCAAGCAAGGAAAGAAGGCCATATTAAACGCTAATTGTAATTCTCAATACTCGAAATGGGCTTTTCTAGAAATAGTCCGTGCCCCCCCCCTGTTGAGGATATCGGATATCCAGGGGGTTAACGATTTTTGTTCAAAAGTAGATATCCAGGGGGTTAAATATCTACAAGGGAGTAGATATCCAGGGGGTAAAGTGTCTTTATAAGTAAAAAATACGATATCCAGGGGTAAGCATCTTTATAAGAATAGATATCCAGGGGGGTATTTACTAATAAAGTATACTTCGAAAAATCAATATCATCAACAGTGGGGGAAAAGTTTTTTCTGGAAAAGCCCATTGTGATATATTGGGGGCTACGTTGGCTCCTTTGCTGTGATAGTTGATTCCCCGTTTAAAATGAAAACTTTGCTTTGACTGTTTTTAATAGGCTGGTATTTCGGAAGAGAAATTACACTTGATTTGGACGCTCCTTGCAAAGCATCGAGAATACAAGGCTACGGGTGTAGACGAGGAACGAAGAAACCTTTTACATCTGTTGTGTATACACGTCTCAGATAAAAGTCTAGCTTTGGATGACGAGGTGAATACCTATATCTATATTGACGATACCTTTAAAGGCTTAAAGGGAGGGAGGAAACTTCTACGGGGAAAGCTTTCGTCAGGGAAATGTTTGTCATTTTTTGTAAAAATCTTTTACGCATGATCAGAAAATGTTACCGTCCGGAAAACTTTATCAGAGAACGGAACGAATGAAATATTTCCATATTGTACGTTGAAATTTTAATAGGGGTGGGTGTCTACTTGGTGCGCCGCAACAACTATAGCAACGTTGTACAAAATATTATTTCTTTTTCTCGTAATTTACCCTTCTTGGCCCCGGTCCAGTTGAGATGACCAAAATTTCAATCAGGAGTTATATAGATAAATTGAAAGAAGAGAATTAGAGAGTGGACTAATTCAAATTTTTGAAATGTATTTTCTTTCAGGACTTTAGCGGCTTCTCTTTCAACGAAGAAACAGGTTTATTGGAGAAGGAGATACCTAATAGAAAGAAAACATGGCTTGATGTATGTATATTATCAAAAAATCGTCATTAAGTCTTTATTTTAGTCGCCAAAGCAAAAAAACCGTATATTTTGTCCTTCATTTCTCTATTGCTCTCTACTTCATTGTCACCATTATTTTGACTTAGTCATCTAGTCAAAGGTTAAAAATGTTGTCATAATTTTTTTTCGGAAATAAGGCTTTGGGACATCCCTGTCTCACAGTCCCGGTGGAATTCCATAAAAGTTCCTATTGAAATCCCAATTTGGATCGAGATTCTTTTGTTCCAAGGTTGAAAAATCCAATGGGGATGGTTTTGGAGTGCAATTTTTAAACATTGAATGCCGAGTGGGGATGAAATCAAAGTCAATTTCCCAGTGGGGCTGAATTTCCAGGGTATTTTCTCACCGGGGACGAAATCTTTGCCAAATATTCCAGTGGGGGCTTGAGTCTCAGCAGGTCTGTGACACAGGCGTGTTTTGGGGGTTGTATGTCTACTGAGACAGATAAAGTCTAACACTTATCGAGAATTAAATTTTCCAAACAGGTTGCCAAATACTTAATCAATTGTGGTATCAATATCAAATCTGCTGACTCAACGTCATCCTTACCCATTCATTACGCTGTTGAAAACAATTTCCCGTCAGCTGCTCTCCTGGTTAAACTAGCACCCAGTCTGCTCAATGTTCAAGATGGACGTGGACGAACGCCCATCGTTCGGGCGTTATTAAATGGAAATGTAAAAAGTTCTTATCCTATCTCTCGGTATGCTCTTTTTTACTCTAGACGAGGAAAACTTCCTTGATTACTTTGCTGTATCTCCTATTCTTGCAAATTGCTAACTTTGAACTTTTCAAGGCATTTTTAATCTGCTGTCGTTAACGTTCCATCACAGAAAAAAATTGATATCTCTTGGCTATGCATTTAGAAGTTTTGAGACCTCTTATGGTTTTGAAACATCCATGGCTAAACGAAAACAAATGTTATTAAATTATAACTTATTTCCAAATTCGAGATATGACCAATTTCTAAACACTGTTCCAATTGCTAGTGTGAAGGTTTCGATCACAGAAACATTGCACCGCAATGGACTGTGTTCGAATCCCAAGCACTTCCAGGCAGGCTGATAATCGAAGTATGGGTTGACGCAAGTGAGCTTAGTAAAGCTCAAATTGCAGATGAAGAACGATAAACTCCCCACACGATTTTTTTTTTAAACATCCAAATTTTTTGAAGCCTTCGGAGTTCTTCGGTACTTTTGAGATATAAGCCTTAAAAATGTTCTTAACATGTTCCTATTTTCACCATTTTGTGGGTATTTTGTCTGTTTACCTAAGAAATCGGGTGTTTTGGATTCCCCGAAGCCTTGAAATGTTCTTAACATGTTCTTGACATTTTGGCCATCGAAGCCTTATGTTCTTATTAAAGTTTGTTCTTCTAAAATACAATGTGTGCACGGTTCTTTAAGTACGTTACTTGAATATCTCAACTCCGACAACCAGATATATTAAACGTCAGATAATTCCTTATCACAGATATCTTATATAAAACACTAGATAGAGCTACTCCGCCCCTATTTGAATCAAAATAATTCGCCATCTTTGATAAGTAGACCATAGTTCGGTGCCGGCAATTTGATCCATCAAGCTTATCTTTCGCCTCGTCGCTTCGCGCCATTCAGGTTTTTTTGCTTGGTTGAAGAAATTGCCGGTACCGAACTGTGACCTAGGGTGACATTACTTTCAGCAAAGATGGCACATTATTTTGCTTTACGTACCGTTGCTTGGGAAATACGGAGTAACTCTATCTAGTGCTTTATATAAGATATCTATGTTCCTTATACTTTAGGTTCCTGATTGAAGATCAGAAAGCTATTTTGAACGTGGCTTTCAGAAATGAAAAGGGTGAGGCGACAACGTTGATCAATGAATGTGTCTTAAAACAAGACACAGTATTATACGTGGGAAATCATGATAAGGAAATCGGTTGTTTGGAATATATTTTAGAACATGGTGCTGACGTTGATTTTGTTGCCGGTGACGCCGATGTAAGTTTGATTAATTGGGCTCTTCCAGAAAATGTTCGTACATGGGGTGGAGGATATAGTGTCCGGGGGTAGTAAAAAATCTTCGAAATTTGCCTTGTCCGTGGGATAAACTTGCTCTGTTTGAGGGTAATGCTCTGTTTAAGGGTAATTTTGTGTGTCCAGGGGGTCAACTAATAATGCTTCTCCGGGGGTTAGACCTGTTGTCCGGGGGTCAAAAGTCACAATGCTCGAGGGTAATTTTCCAAAAAATGTTATATCCTCCACCCCTCATATTCAAATTTTCTTTGAATAATAATTTCTTTCTGGAAAAGTCAATTGGGTCTATGGATTATAATAGGTGGTTAATGTCTCCTGTTGCTCCCAAAAAAAATTCATTGTCTTCCTGCCTATTGTCACATAAAATATATGTAAGGGATTCTTAGTGTGCACTCCTCGTTTTTTGTTGTTTCTATAAGAAAATTTTTCGAATTCAATAATTTTTTGCTTTTGAATACAAAAGTATCGCATATATTATGGAAATATTATGTCGATTTCGAAAATATTTTAAATTTCACTTTTATTATCAATGAACGCTAAAGCATTGTTACCTTTTGTCTATGAATTTTGTCCAAATTTTTTAAAGTATGGTCTAAAAACAGCTAAAAACCTCTTATAACGAGTCACTGATGGATTGCGTACCGATGATAGAAGACTTATTTCGAATCGAAAAAATAAATTTTCAAAATATTTTACTTCCTTTACATTTGATATTTTAAGGGTTGAAATGAGGGACTTTCTTAAGGCCGGTCTCCACTTTCGCGCGAAATGGGCGACAGTTTTTTTGTTAACCTTTTTTGCCTGAAGAAAAGATTACGTCATAAAATAGTTTCGCGCAAACAAAAAAGTTGAAGGAAGTTCTACTTTTTTCACCCGTTACGTCAATTTCGACCAATAAAATTGCTTCATTTTTCAACCGACCAATAACCTTACAAAAACGTCAAAAAGTTTTCGCTCATGTTGCGCGAAAGTGGAGACCGGCCTTTATTTGAAATATACCACATGACACAACATGACGAATAGCACTGTTGATAGTAAGATAGTAAAAGAAATATAGTTTTTTAATCCACATAATTGCGAAGATGGTACCATGGGTCTCTACAACAATCTAAACGTTATAAGCTGGATGTTATTTCCCGGGGTACTAGGGTTGCAAGATGACCGAGGGTTGCCGCCCGATTTTCGACCCTAGGACCCCTACCGGGACTAAAAAGGAGAAAACTAAGGAAAATTTTGTGAATTTCATGACCCTTATTGGGACAAATTTGACCAATTTTGAACAAATTTCGATATTTCCATTTAAAAATAATTTGAAATTTTCCGATATCTCCAACCCTTAGTGGGACTGAAATTTAATTTTCTGATTTTCCGGACCCTTAGCGGGACTTTGGAAATCCAAAAAGGTACCCTTAAGGGCGGCACATACCGTACCCTCCATTTGCCTAAGAACCCCTCCCCCCCCCGGTGTCATTTATACCAATGTGTTGTCTTTTAACTTTCAGCATGATTGTACGGCATTGATGTTAGCGATCAAACTGAATTGTAAATGGACGGTGGGGGTTTTATTGAAACATGAACCAAACCTCGATCATCAAGATCAGAAAGGATTTTCTTACATTCACGCATGCGTACAAACTTCTGACGTAAGTGACCAAATGGCTTGGGAGTTTCTTTGTGGCTTTTTATTTTTTTATGTACTGTATTTACGGAGCTTAAATATAGCAGTAGTTATAAAAAGTAGAAAAAAAGGTCTAATCTAACAAGATTTTCGAACAAATACATTCGAAATTATAGCACGAAAGCGGCCGTAAATAGTCAACCTCGTCTCCGTGTATCCCAGGCTTTAATAAAAAGTGGATTTGAATAAAAAATGACTCAGTAAAGAAATTATCATTATTCTCAACTTCAGTTAGAATCTGAGAGTGTGTTTGTGTCAAAACGAGGCTTAAAACTTAGGGACAGGCTGGTGATTTAAAAAATGGTCAAAATTTTGCACACTTGCGTTCCTTGGGTGAATATCTGGGGAGGTTTTATTCATTTTTTTTTTAAATTTTCATTTTAAGGGTGTTTAGCCCAAAACGAAGCTAAAACATTTTTTATATATCAAAGATTTTCTGTCACAACAATTTTTTAAGAACATGAGATTAAATTTTGGCCAAAACCGAATAACAGGTTAAAAACAAATCTATCCTCAGACTAGATAATAATCAATAAGTGAATAAGGGAATCATCTTAAGAACGTTTTAAGAATATTTTAAGCCTGAAAATCACGACCAACCGAGACTCAAAAATTAACTGATTTTCAAGAAAATGCACTCTAATTATCCTTCCGTTCACCTTAAAAATTTTTGTTTCTCCATAGTACGCCTCCCATGAAGATGTCGAGATGTTGAAAATTCTGGTCAAAGCCGGTGCACCAATGAACTTGACCAACAACGAAGGTCAAACACCATTTGATATGGCAAAACAACAGCCGTCAGGTATCATGGCTAATAAACTGGCAAAGTATAAAGCAGTGGTATGTAATTTCTAGAATAAACAGTTAAAACTCGAAACAAATTCTCGAGAAACTCAAAAAGTTATCAAGAAGAATATTCAATATATCCTCCACCCCTCCCCCGATGTACCGCCCACCGCCCATGTACCGCCCACCGCCCATGTACAAAAGTTTTCTAGAAGAACCCAATAGTTGATATTACGATTTACTTTCTAAACCATCATCAAGACTCAGAGACATCATTATACACCTTTTCGAACGTAGTCGCGCGGTCATGTGCATGCCACTTAATTATTTAATTATCCCCCTAAACTAGATCCAATCTTTTTTTGACACATTTTTCTATTGTCTATAAGTGCGAAAAAAGGACTGGGACGGTTTTAGTGGGATAAAGCGGACAAAAAGAACGGTACGCGGCAATTAGCGGCTATGGTCGAAAAGGTGTATTGAGAGGTGGAAACTAACATTTAAATTATTTTCTGGCGAGGAGCTAAGTTTTTTTTTTCTCGTGTGTTGATAAAGTCTTTTAAAACCAATCAGAAAGCTTTATTTATCATCCCCGTTTCGGTTTCTCAATAATGGTTTCAACTAACGAGGGCACGGTTTACGTGAATACGTGCATGATTGGGTATTTTTTGTTGCATGAATGCGTAAAAATGGAAAGGAAAATTCGGTGAATATGTTAAGTGAAATAAATTGCGTGAATTTTTGAATTTTGTGAAATTTTAGAACAATCCACGATTGTCACGAAAATTTCTCTCTGACTTTGAATTTGAAAATCATTGTGTGAATAGTGTGAGTTTTTGGTCACATGAAAAATATTTTTGAAATCTTTGAACTACGAACTACGTACAAAATTCTTAGCCCCTTCTGAGAATTCGAATTACATGGGTTTTAAAGAGACATAAAAGTAGTAAAAATGTAAACATTGCGTGAACCACGTGTCATTAAAGAGAACAATTACAATCGTGTGTCCAAAAAAAACTTTGTAAAACAATAGAAACAATCAAAATCAGCCATATTTGTTTTCATTTTGACATGTGACATTTCGTTAGTACTTTTATGTCCCTTTAAACTGTATATGCATTTATTAATTTATTAAGTGAAGGAATTGTTTTTGAATCATAGTGTACACAAGACCTTATGGAAACAGACAAGAATTACGATCGAGGTTTCAAATTCACCAAGGAAGATCCATTGAAGGATATGACCTTTGATTACAAAGCAGATCACAAAGCAGAAATTGAAGACAAAATTGAAAAAATCGTGGAGGATTATCAAGAGTGGAGTGAAGTGGATCATGAAGCTAAAAGCAACATTGAAGGCACTGATATGTAGGATTCTTTCAAATTTTTTTCATTTGGCACCTTGGGTGGATTAAATTTGAACTGGTGAATTATTCCATGCCAATTATTTTGAGATTAACAACTTTTATAAAACTGTGCTTTCTCGGTCGAAGATTCGTTAATGAAAATATTTGTGGAAAAACCTTCCAACACTTGACAGAAAACTCCTCAACTTCTCTTCTATTGCCCAATTTCCTACGGTGAAGGCTTCTTCGTAAAAGCGAAAGACATGTATCTATTTTTCGGATCCGGCATGCGGTAATAGTGTCAGGACCTGCAGGCGACCTGGTAGGGTTGGGTATGGGTGTGGTTTGGGTGTGGTTACGTATCAGATTGGCTAGGAATTTGGTTATTATCAGTTAGGGTTAGGGTCGGAGCTCGAAAAAAGCACTCTTTTGTGATTTTCTCTTAATACAGTCTGGTCTATAGTTTGTACAATATAAATAGCCGTCAGAAACGCTCTTTCGGCATGAATCTGTGGCGCAGTGGATAAGGCATTGGGTTTCAAAACATCGGAACTTTGCATTTAGTGGGTTCGAATCCCACCAGTGGCGATCTGTCGGTAAGTCATTCAGTAAGTTAGAAAACATAGTAAATAACTCACACAGAACCAGAAAGTCAGAAAAACTACGAACAAGAGACTGTAAAGTACGAAATAAGTCCAGATCTGTCTTTCGTCTTTACGAAGAAGCCACCACCATTTCCTACTGATAGATTTAAATTTGGATAAAAATAATTTTTTTCTTTCTTTTCTTTCTTTCATGCAGTGAAGTATACATCGACCCAGTCAACAACAAACCTTACGATACAACTTTGATCAAAGTGAATATTGAATTTGGTCGATATGGACTCAATTCATTCTACAAAATGCAGGTACTTCCAAACTGAAAATATATCAAAGTATATAATGTAGACCAAATAATCCTAGATAAATGTTAGTTTTTTCTAAAGATAGTGTTTATTGTTTTTTTAATATTGGTCTTTTCCAGACATAGTGCGTGCCCTCCCTGTTGAGGATATCGGTTATCCAGGGGGTTTAATGCTATCTGGATATCAAGGAGGTAGCACCTCATGAATATCCAGGTCGTACAGGATAAAATGTCTGAATATCAAAATGCCTGGCTATCTATCCAGCGAGTACAGGACAAAATGCCAGGATATCCAGTGGGTGCAGGACAAAAAATGCCTGAATATTCAGGTTGTACAGGACAAAAAGGCTGAATATCCAGCTGGTGCAGGACAAAATACCTGAATATCCAGGTTGTACAGGACAAACAGCCTGGATTTTCAGAGGGGGCAGGACAAAATGCCTGGATATCCAGTGGGTGCAGGACAAAATGCCTGAATATTCAGGTTGTGCAGGACAAAATGGCTGAATATCCAGCTGGTGCAGGACAAAATACCTGAATATCCAGGTTGTACAGGACAAACAGCCTGGATTTTCAGAGGGTGCAGGACAAAATGACTGAATATTCAGGTTGTACAGGACAAAATGCCTGAATATCCAGGTTGTACAGGACAAAATGCCTGAATATTCAGCGGGTGCAGGACAAAATGCCTGAATATCTCTAGGTTCTACAGGACAAAATGGCTGAATATCCAGGAAGTACAGAACAAAATGCCTGGATATCCAGGTTGTACAGGACAGAAAGCCTGAATATCCAGCGGGTACAGGACAAAATGTCTGAATATCCTGGTTGCACAGGACAAAATGCCTGAACATCCAGCGGGTGCAGGACAAAATGCTTGAATATCTCTAGGTTCTACAGGACAAAATGCCTGAATATCCAGGTTGTACAGCACAAAATGCCTGAATATCCAGCGGGTACAGGACAAAATACCTGAATATCCAGGTTGCACAGGACAAAATGCCTGGATATCCAGCGGGTGCAGGACAAAATGCTTGAATATCTCTAGGTTCTACAGGAAAAATGCCTGAATACCCAGATTTTACAAGACAAAATGGCTGAATATCCAGGAAGTACATAACAAAATGCCTGGATATCCAGGTTGTACAGGACAAAAAGCCTGAATATCCAGCGGGTGCAGGACAAAATGCTTGAATATCTCTAGGTTCTACGGGACAAAATGCGTGAATATTCAGGTTGTACAAGACAAAATGGCTGAATATCCAGGAGGTACAGAACAAAATGCCTGGATATCCAGGTTGTACAGGACAAAATGCCTGAATATCCAGCGGGTGCAGGACAAAATGTCTGAATATCCAGGTTGTACAGGACAAAAAGCCTGGATATCCAGCAAGTGCAGGACAAAATGCTTAGGTTCTACAGGACAAAATGCCTGAATATCCAGGTTGTACAGCACAAAATGCCTGGATATCCAGCGGGTGCAGGACAAAATGTCTGAATATCCTCAATGCTTCTATCCACTTGGAGATCCAGGATATTAAGGGGGTTATTTTTAACCCAGACATCCAGGGGGGGGGCTATGGAACTCGAAAAATGGATATCCTCAACATGAAGGTATGGAAGATTTCTTGAAAATCCCGTTCTCTATTCAGTGATGACACTAGGACCTGGTTGTTGAAAAGTAGATCACTTTAAATCCCGGTTACCGCTAGTCGCTATTATATTTCGATAAGTTTATCTCGGCGATTAACTTCCGCTGTTCGAACGTCAAATTAGATTAGCGTGGATTTTTGCCTATGTTTTCACGAAGCTCAACATAGTCAACTACTCTTGTTTATTCAGAAATGAGAAAGATGTCTCTCTATCCTTGCATCCAAATTCGTTTGGTCTTTTCTTACAGGTCATTCATCACAAAGCGAAAGGATTGTACATCTTATTCAACCGATGGGGGCGTGTGGGCTTATCTAATGGACAACACCAACAAACTCCCTTCGACACTGCCGAAGCAGCCACGAGTGAATTCAAAAAGATTTTCCGCTCTAAGACGGCTAACGAGTGGAGCAGAACCGATACGTAAGTCAAATTTCTTTTTTCACAATGATATATCAATTTCAGAAAAGTAGAGTCTAAATCAAATCTACTAATAGGGCTATTCCAGAAAAATATTTACGCTCATGTAGAGGAGGTCATTTTTGGAAGGCCAGACCCTTTGGATTTTTGCCAAAATATTCATGTCCACCCTTTGATTTTTAAGCCAATTTTTGAGCTACCACCTTGGATTTTTGCTGAAAATTCAAATACCACCTGGATTTTTCACTCATTTTCATTGACCCCCACGGATTTTCTTTAATTTAAGGGGTACTCTCCTGGAATTTCAAACTTCCAGACCCCCTGGACGTCACTCCTCCTCAATATAGGGGGTACGGTTGTTTTCTGAAATAGCCCATTATAGGTGAAACCAATCTCGTATCCAGAGCATCAGTTTTTAATTTTAAATAATGGACGTACATTTTTTCGTGAGAATCGTCAAATCAAAAAGCGAGCTAAAGGATTGGATACGAGTTTGGGATGAAACGATAGGAACGGCTCTACTCTACTCTACTCAACTGTTATGACGCCCCACTGAAAGGGTGGTGGTACACCTTTCACACCATTTTTTATTACCCTTCCACCCGGTTATTAATTTTTAAAAGATTTTCGGATCCGCCCTCCTCCCCCATTTTTATAAGGACCACCCCCGCCCAGTTTATTTATTTATTTATTTTTGGACCTACCCCAGTGGGGTGGAGGTCCTATAAATTAACGTCCGTTCGTCCGTCCGTTCGTCCGTCCGTTCGTTACCAGCTTTTCTCGAGATTTTCAAAAAACAATTTTTTTGGGCAAATTTGGGCCAAAAAACGGCTAAAGAACGGGTTTTTTGGACTTTGTGAAAAATTGAATCATTAACTTTTTTAGATTTTTTGCATGAAAGTAGGGTACCATCATAGGTAAAAGATGGCTCAAGTAGATTTAAAAAAAAAAAAATTTGTTGACTCAAAAAACGTATGTTTATTTATAAGAATCACTATTGATAAGCATACATCAATGTTCTTAGCCAAATTACTCAATTTTTTGATGAGATAGATGTTTTTTTGCTCACAAAGTCTTGAATATGAAAGAATATTTCAAGAGCATGAAATTTTGGTTTTTAAACGTTTTTTTTTATAAGAATCAAACGACTAATTTTAATAGATTGTCACTATTTGTGTTCTGAATGATTGTTTAACGTTCATGCTCACGTAGATATCAATTATATATGGGTTAATTGCATAACCAGGTAGGTCCATAAAAGTATCACTTGTTATTTTATTTATTTCTTCTAAATACTTCGACCTGGGGGGGGGGTACATAGGCAAAAATAAGGGTCGGTTTTTCACCTTTCAAAGTCTCTCTAAGGGTCGGAAAAAGCAGAAATTTTTAAATCAGTCTCTCTAAAGTTCGGAAAAGTCATGATTTTTAGGAATTTTTTTTTTATTCTTGAGAGAAAAAAATCGTAACAAAGTCTCTCTAAGGGTAGGATTTTTTTTTAAAGTGGAAAATTTTTTTCAAAAAGTCTATAAGTAAAAATCAGTCTCTGTAAGGGTCAAGGTTTGGAGGTCCAGCACGCACATACCCAGTATCCCTCAACTTTAGTACCCCCACCCCGGGGCTTCAACAATCACTCTCGTTCCTACTGTCCATTACTTTAGGCGTACAAACTTTCGCGAGCAGAAACTTTCGCGAGTACGAAAAATCGCGAAATTCACGACATTTACTTTCGCGAATTTAACGGAAAAATAATTTTCGCGAGCATAAACTTTCGCGAATCAAGACGTAAAATTGAGAATTTTCACATAAAACAATGGCTTAGAGGGACAAATACTTCTTAAATTGGCTTGAAACATTTGTCCTTTGACTTAATAGTCTTTTAGCAGGCAAAAAAGTACCATAAAAGTTACATTTTATTCAAAGTTTGAAGTTTTACAGATTTTCTATTTTTTCAAGAATTTTTCGCGAGCATAAACTTTCGCGAATGGCCCTACCTAGAATTTTTAAATACATTTACTTTTGCGAAAAGGGCCAAAATTCGCGAAAATCGCGAAAGTTTCTGCTCGCGAAAGTTTGTACGCCTAAAGTAGTTGATAGCGTTCTTCAGTAAAATCTAACGAAAAAGTGACGCAAGTGGCTTTGGTACGAAACCCGCTACTTCTAGGGGCCGTCCACATAGTACGTACGCACTAAGGGGGGGGGGGTCTTCTCAGAAGCGTATGCTTGCGTACATGGGGGAGGGGAGGGGTCAAAGGAAAATGTACGTACGCAGAGAAAAAATTTTCATAGCCCTTTTTTGCTTGTTTTTTACACTTCTTATACGCATCAAGGAAAGGAAAAAGTTTCTTAATAAACATTGAGTTTGATGTATGAAATAAAGGTCTGAACCAAACGATTTGAATTAAAAATTTTCTTAAAAGTTTTTTTATCATCAACAGGTTCGAGAAGAAAGCTGGGAAATACAACTTGCTGGCCCGAGAAAAGAATCCGGAACGAATGAAACGGTTCCACAAGCAAGTCCTGAAACCTTTCTTAGACAAATCGTATTTGAAACAACCGAATGTTGAAGATGGTCTTGTGGAAAGTCGATTGGACGAGCATGTTTATCGCTTCATGAAGGACATTGTAAGTTTTGATTTGTTGCATAGAGTTTAGAAATTGGAAGAAGTGGCAGCTAAAAGTTATTATTTTTGCTTTTAAAATTTAGCGCGAAAAGTTATTATTTTTGCTTTTAAAATTTAGCGCGAAAATGTTACAGTAAGTAGGCCCATGAACATATAAATGACTAGACGTCCATTTTTTTGTATTTTTGTAGAAAGCTATGGTAGTCTCGTCGTTGCCACGTTAAAGTCTTAAAATTAAACTATAGATTTCGAAGATGAACCTCCGGGGACGACTTTACTAACTAACAGCGACAATACTTTCGCTAAAAACCTCAGTGACTTAGCTATTTTCAACTCTTTTATTTACGTTTTGAGAAAAATAAGAGAGGCAAAATACTTCGTCAGCTTTGTAGTAGCAGTATAAGTAGTAAAGAAGCTGATTGTAAAAACATCTCAGCCTAAATATTCAAACTTTTAACCAAAAATCTGCTGGTGTCTGTAAAAAAGAATTTTCAAATACGAAGTTGATGAACTTGTATGTTGGACCTACCCGGAGGTCCTTTAGATTAACCTTCCTTCGTTCGTTTGTTTATTACCAGCTTTTCTCGAGATTAGCTCATTAGTTTTTTCTGATTTTTTATGCAAAATGGCAATGCCTAAAATGTGACGGAGCCCGATTTTTCGAAGCAAGTTTTTTGGCCAAATTTGGTCCAAAAACCACCCAAAAATAAGGATTTTTGGACTTTTTGCAAGATTTGGTCATTAGATTCTTCAGATTTTTTTCCCGAACGATAATAAGGTAATGGCCAAAAGAGGGTAATGTGTTGTAAGTAATGGCCGAAACGATTTTTCCCGGAAATTCTTATTCGCAGTAAAAAACCCTACGTGGCTTTTCTCCAAGCTTGCTTCAAGTCAAAATTACGATATTCTGAAATCATGAGCTACTGAAAATTCATGGGGATGCGTGCAGCCTAGTGAATTGTTTAGACCTAAACCATAGATCAAACAAAGCACATTCAAAACTCGAAGATAAGCAATTCTACTCTCTGCAGTTCTCCAATTATTGTGTGTGAAAACAAGGAAATGACTTTTTTTAAAGCTAGCTTCAAGCCAAAATCACGAGCTTCTACTGCAAGTAGATTTTTCTCGCTAAGATAGTAGATCAAACAAAGCACATTTCCAATTCGAAATTTGCTTGCGGACAAAAGTATTGTTTTTTTTATCACCATTTAACCATTCAGTGATGACGTGACGTGCTTTTTATTTGATTTTGTGTTGGACATTATTATCTTTCTTTTTTACAATCAGCACCGAAATAATTGGCACAAAAGGAGGCACAAAACTTTGAAACTGCAAGTGATTTTTAAGTGCTTTGAAGTACAGTTTGGAAGTAGATTTTTAACTTTTTAATTTTAACACTAGACTTAAACCTTAGGACCTTAGGATCTCAGGATCCAAAAGCTCAAAATATTCCAATAAGGCTGAGAATATAGCCTGGAAGCCACTTAACCCCTCCCAAATCGAAAAATCCAATGAAGCAAAGTGGAAATACTGAAACTGCAATTCTCGCCCGACCTTTAAATTCTGAAAAACGTTAAAATACCCAAAATTGCCAATATATATCGGCGCTGATTGTAGTTCTATTTTTATCTAACTCTCGTAATCAGATAGGTCCATTCAGCATGAGGCTTGTTTACGTTTCAATCTTCTTCTTTTTTTATCTCTACAGACAAATTACAGTGAATTAAAGGCCATTGAATCATTCTTCGATAAAGATCGAACACCATTTGGTTTGATTTCTACCGAATCCATCCAAAAAGGAAAAGAAATCCTCCAAAAGATACAGTATGTGTCCTTCATTTTAAAAAGGATTATCAGATGGTTTGAGATTTTTGGCTTGTAAAATCCTTTCATGGTCCTAACTAAATCCTAAAAATCTCTTTGGGGCCAATTGATTTACAAAGTTGAGATATTAAAATTTGAAATATCAAAAAAAAATGGTTGTTTTCTTGCTAAAAGTCAAAAACTTGAACATATCGAATGTGAAAATATTTGGAGGTTTTGCTTAGGACCCTGGGAGAGATAAACAGTCAATGTAATAATATGGTAATCCTTGTCAATACTATACTGGAATTTCTCTTCTTTAATGTCAAAAATTTTCGCGTGTTTTAACAGACTGGAAGTAGTTAGTAAAATCGTAACCAACTTCAAAAGGGTCTAGGGTGGTTCAAAAAAAAATACTTTGGATGTTTTTTAGCTTCTTCAGACCGTATAAATTCTTAAATGACCCTGAAAATACTTTTATTACTTCGAGGATCTCAAAATTTAAGTTAGACTATCCTCTATCTGATAAAATTGTTTTCTTGGTCGTTCAAGAATTTATTCGGTCTCACGAAGCCAACAAACGTTTGAAGTTTTTTTTGAACCACAACCCGGTACTAACTCCAAGTATTAATTGTATCATGAGCAGTATAGGTAGGATTACAAAATCCGAAAGACTTTCCAATTTGTGAAAAGTAAAACATTCAAGGAAGAAAACATAGGACGCAATTATTTGGTGTTGTCAGGAATCAAGTAATTTTTGGTTGATTCGCGAAAGTAAATCCAAATTTGGCGATTTTTTAGCTCGCTGAATAAAAATCTCTCCAAATTTAAACTGGTTAAAATAGGGAATGAAATACAGCTCATCCTGCATCTTACTTCATTATTATCATAGAGAAGAAAACGAAATTCAAATTCCCCGTGATGACGAAGATGAAAATCAAAAGAAACAAGATAAGGTGAGAACTTAATTATCAATAAAATTCTTCATACTCAATGTTATAGGTTTTTGTTTTAAATAAGAGTGATATCGTTTGCTTATATTCATCAATTTTAATTCGCAAGCTCTTTCACATTGGATTGACACGGATATTGAGCAAGATTGGCAAGAAAGAGGAATGGAAAAGCACTTTTTTGCTTATATCAGCATAATATAACACAGGAAGACACTGGCCTGATATAAAATATGTGCCTGATATGAAACGGGGACACTTATGTAAAAACAAAACCTTTAATTATCAATATTCACTAATAAAATTCTTCATACTGAATGTTAATCAACTTAAAAAGGGAAAAGGGTACCTTTTCAGCCATATTGAACTGCACTGTAAGGGTACGATTTTGAAAAGAAGATTTTGCGCGGCACATATCGTCGTTTCGAAATCGAGTGCCCCCCCCCCCCGGACTCATCCCACAATGCATCGCATTTTTAGAATAATCAAAAACTCCGATAAGATCTTTTCGTCCCTTTCAGTACGAAAAGTTGACCAACTTAACGAACGAATTCTATTCCATCATCCCATTCACAAATTTTGACATCGAAGACACTGGTATTATAAAATCACACGAGCTCAATTCTTGGGAGGACCGTCTTAAGCAAATTTCAGACGTCAGTTTTGCTTTCTCCGTACTTTTAGCTGCTCAACACCGCATGCAAGGTATTTACTAATTTCCTTGGCTACCCACATCTTCAGTGATTCTCTCATACTAAGACCATATTTAGACGTTACGGTTCCGTTTCGCTCCGGTGTGATTTTCGTTACGGATCGAGAGTGTTAATATTAGTTTCGGAACGTTTTGGAACAAGAAAACGGAGTAGTTCTGTTCCGATGAAAATAGTGGAGCGAAATCGTTTCAATCTGTTTTGCTGTGCAACGTCTTCTTTTTTGACGTTTCGAATTTTGACGTTCCGTAACGTCTGAACATTATGGTCTAATACCATGGTCAGACGTTACGGCTCCGTTCCGAAACGGTTCCGAAACAGCTGTGAACGTCAAAAAAGAAGACGTTACAAAACAAAACAAATCGCAACGGTTTCGCTCCACTTTTTTCATCGAAACGGAACTGCTCCGTTTTCTTGCTCCGAAACGTTCCGAAACCAATATAAACACACTCGATCCGTAACGAAAATCATACTGGAGCGAAATGGAACAGTAAAACGTCTGAACATGGTCTAAGAATAAAAAAAGACACTTGTTTAATTTTTTCTGGAGTGTGTAAATTCGTCTTATTTTTTTTATTTTCCAATTTATTTATTGTTGGTCTGCCATAGTAATAATAAAATACTAATTAATACCAACCGTAGAGAATAAACTAATTATATAATGAAGAATATAAGATAAAAAATTATATAGTGAAATTATATATTATTGCCCCCGCAGGAGCGTAGCGACGAGGAGGCACTCATAGTTTCACGCATAGATATTGGACTGGAATCTCAAAATTTTGCGAATTGTTTTGTTGTTGTTGTTGTCGCGTAAGCACATCCGTAGTTAGTCTCTTCCGTAAATGTTCGGTTCTTTTCCTGGACGGTAGTATACATATTTTCATATTACGTTATATGGTATTATCATTATTACATATTACAATTTTAGTTTTGATTTAGCTTTGAAAAGCTGAAGCGAGTGTTATAAATGCAAATCAAAACAGTGTATGATATAACACGAATTACAATATTACTTGTGCAAATCAAAACAAACAAAATGGCAGACTGGTTATGATGATGATGATGAGCTGATTCATTGACTAGAAAAAGTGTTTTGTATTTCAAATTTTGTTTCTTGTCTTTGAAACTGAATACTAACTACTGTAATTTAGTCAGAAGTTCACTTCAGCAATGATTTCAATTCTTTTTCCAGAATCTTTAAAGAAATTTGCTTAAGTTTTCAAATGTACATTTGATATTTTTGTTCAAACTCTAATTTATTTTTGTCTGTCATTTTATTGATAACTACCTTTATTGTTTATAGGGCTTCTTGAGCTTTAAATACCATCATATGGTCGTAACTCGAGAAAGTCCTTCTTAACTTAGTAAAACAACCGGCAAAGTACAAAAAAGATGAATGTACGCATATGTAAAGTTGAAACGTAGTTGACTTTTTCTTTTGGTCTTCAAAATAATTTACCTCACTTAGAGTGTTTTTACGTCTTTTCAGTGTGGTAAATATTTTTCAAAAACCTGAAAAAAGTTTGTCTACTCGTTAAACTTTACATGCGCATGTTAAACTTTTTCATGCAGTTGTGATATAGCCTAAATAACTTACGCTCCAGTGGTTTGGTGAAATAGCTCCAAATTCTGGCTTTCTAAGTCAGGAGAGACCTTCCCGAAGGCATTTGACGGTGGTTAGACTAGGTAAACAGACAGTCATACAGAAACACCATAAAAGGAAAGTATATCGCTAGCTATGAACTCAAAAAGTCTAGCTTCCTGAAGGCACGTCTCTTCATTGTCTGCGCTGCGATTAGCTTGAAGAAAAGATTGCATCATGAAAAAGGACTATGCACTTGAAAAGAAATTTAGGCGCATTTTAACTTTTCTCGACTGTACGTCTGAATGAACCACAATGGCATTCCTTTACTTTTCTTTTGACCAACAACATAGAAGATTTAGCTTGAGAAGTGCAATCACAGCGTACGCTAGTGGAGCCCGGGTCTTAACTAGGATAAGTGAGTTTCTATTTCACCCAACTTAAGATGGCGCAGAACTTTTTGATAAATTTTATACGCAGTATCCTCTTGACTATTGTTTATTAGGCAAAGTAGCAATAGAGAAATGTTGAAATATAGCAGCCAATGAAAAAAAAAAAAGCTATTTCTGATTGGTTACCTTGTGGATTTATTCACTGCGTATGTCCATATATTTTGCCTACAATCTAAGATGTCTGCTACATTATTAGAAAAGGTCTATTTAGTGAATAATAATCATGACATATATCGTTATAAGAAAGAAACTAGGAGAAAAAACAAACAAACAGGAGATGTGAAAATCAGTAAGATAATGATACCATAACTTTTTAATTATATTTTTGAGACGCTTTTCCAGCTTTTCCTTAAATTTTATTAAGTTATCAAGCTGCATGAATTCTTCAAGTATGTATTTTTTTATAATGGAATATAATTTTTTTTTCAAGCAAACGCCTCAATCAATAAATCAATCAATCAATCAATCAATCAATCAATCAATCAATCAATCAATCAATCAATAATTAAATCAATCAATTATTCCTGATTATTTTTTAATGTTTCATCTTTAAAGCATTAAAGCTTTATAAGTGCATGACATGATCTTTATGTGGGGGCATTTAGTGAAAGCTATGACTAGTATATTATATATCATACAGTGTTACAACTTTACCATTCATAGACGGAAATCAATTCAGTTAAGTTACAAAGGGTTCTTCCAGAAAAATATATTTTTGGAAATTTACCCCCCCCCCCAGACATTGTGACTTTCGACTCCCCGGTCAGCAGAACTATCCCCCGGGACAAGCATCACTTGACCCCCTGTACATTCAAAGTTACCCTCGAACAGAGTAAAATTACCCCAAAACAGAGCAATTTTATCCCCCGGACAAGGCTAATTTTGATGATTTTTTTCTGACAGCGGGCACTCTATCATCCGACCCCATATACAAACATTTTTTGGAAGAGCCAGGAAGAGCCCAAATACATGATTTTTGTCTTCTCGTCATTAAGACGGATCTCAGCAATGTACAAATGATTTCGGTCAACTAATACAGGAAACATTATGACCTGGTTGCCATACGTTCTAAAATATTTAACGTTATATTTCTGACTGAAGACTGCCTGAAACGGCACTGAAACTCCGAGTATCGGAAAATAATTTTGTCTCTATTCTTGACTGATAACGTTATATTTTATATTTTCAAACTTTACAGAGGTGAACCCCTACGATTACTGTTTGGGTTCACTGGATTGCCGTATCGAACATATGTCTGCTGAAAGCGATGAAGCTAAACTTATCTCAAAATACATATACAGAGAAGGAAAAAGCTGTGACGCAAAAGGTATTATTTTTTCAAAATTTTATTCATCAGTAATTTAATTACTCTACTCAATGGTCGCCTCAGCTAGTCTAGATTCAATTATATTTAAATTGACCCACCAACGATTTTGAGTTCTTCAAAATCTTCAGTTTCCAGCTCATAATCCTCTGGCTACTGGTTCTCTATGTCCAATGTGCTATGAGCCATTGTTGAGTTGTAGTTTATGTTGTTATAAAAATAACAGTTGTATATGTTGTTGTAAAAATAACAGTTGTGAGCAATGATTTGATGATAATAGTTTGAATTTCAGAGATACTTCGAGTCAGTCAGTCCTTGTGTTTTTGTACTGAAACCGCCATTTTTAAAAATCGGGACATTGCTAGCCTCGTTTTCAAGTATTACGCAATAATTTATGAAAAGCCGTATTATTCAGCTGACAAACGATGTCATTCAACTCTCATGTGATCTTGAGGAAGACCCTGGATGTTAGACGTTAGGTAAACGATATTTGATACTTGATGGAGCGGTAGAATGATTTTTAGCTTAATCTTGATTCTGATGTAATGTTGTACTAACTGCTTTTTGTTTTGGTTTGTTTTAAATTGCATCTTGGAGAAAGAGAAGATGAGACTGAAGAGGAGGAAGATGATAGGAATGAAAATAAGGAGAGTGATATATTTGACAATCAAGATGATGATTCCACAGATGTGGAGAATTACGAAGGCATATTCTCATTTCCTTGTTATTGTTTTCACTGGTGCAATTTACTAAATTTAGCGTTTCAGTCGTAAAATTGTAATATTAACTTATTAGCAGTCTCATTAAATACACAATGGAGTATGAAAAACTATAGAATAACACGTTAGTCGTGAGAAAAGCCCCACATGTTTTCTTTTATAAGAACAAGCTATATATAAGAACAGAAGGCTTCGATGTCCAAAATGCTAAGAACAAGTTAAGAACATTTTAAGGCTTTGCGGATTCGAAAATACCCGATTCTGAAAACGGGTCGAAATGGCCAAAAAATGAAGAAAGTAAGAAACATGTTAAAAACATTTTTAGGCTTAAAATCCAAAAAGTTAAGAACGTTCTTAAAATAAGAAAAACTGTCATTTTACCATTCTTGACACTGGATTAATTCATAACTCAAGAACGCTTAATAAATTTCAAGAAAAGATCTTGGTTATCTTTTTCAGGTGAGGCACAAAATTTTGAAATTAATATGGTTTTAAACTTGCTGTCTCTTCACAAGGAAAATAAGTAATAATTTCAATCTTGCGCGCACGAAAATTTACCATCTCTTTCTCTCGTGTTTCTTAGTGACCGGAATGTTCCGCGTGGCATGTCAAGAAGACACTAAAAATTACCGAACAGATCTCAAGAACAAGCGTTTGCTATTTCACGGAACTAAAATGGCGCATATCATGAGTATTTTAAAGAATGGTCTGCAAATTGCACCCGAAGGATCGATCCGAAGCGGCAGCGCTTATGGAAAGGTAACAAACACGATACAGATTGTCCCAGCTGGCACACAAGGTTGTTTCAACGTTTCTTTAACGTTCACAACGACCATTAAACGTTAGATGAACGTTGAAACAACGTTGTGTGCCAGCTGGGACGTAGTATGTTTTGGACTTTTAGTGACTGTTTTGTTTAAACTTTGGTTCAATAACCTGAAATGTTATTAAAGAATTGGAGCAATGTGCTGTTCCATTAAAAATACATCAAGGAGGGGGGGGGTAAACAAACCTTTTCAAATAAAAAATAATTCGTGGAAATGTGTGGCAAAATGGCAACATTTATAAAGAAACTCTTGGAAAAATTAACTTCATACTTTGAGGTGACGGTGGACGAACTAAAACCAGTCTTTTACCCTCTGGAGATTTTTGAATTGGTTTTAACCCCTAGAAAAATTTTAAAACATTTCTTTGACCCCTGGAAATTCTTCTCTCGCTGTTTGGATACAAAATGGGATGGCAAGAAACATGGGAAATCCAATCCTTTATTTCATCGATGCAATACACCTAACAACCCTTACAATGCGGTCAGTGTTTGAGAGGATTGGTAATGAATGTGCAAAGGTTTGTGGGACGGCAAGTCTACTGATGATATGATCTCTCTATTTTCCAGGGAATTTATTTCAGTTATGATTTTGAGACATCGAATAATTATGCACAAGGCAAACAGAACAAGTACATGTTTTTATGTGAGGTAAGAATCTTCAAACAGTATAAGGCCAAAATATTAAGAACAAGTCAATGAAATTTAAAGTCCCTGCCAACAAGAAACTCTCATAAATAACGCTTCCCCTTAAAGATCGAATTAGGGAGCGTCAACTGTAATTATTTTTTTGATTATCGGACTTTTTGATAGAGTGGTTTCAAGATACCTTCTCCAAAAAAGAGTCTCCGCGACCTTTTCCCTTGGATCTTAAGCGACACAAGAAAGCCTAAGCAGCGTAAAGGCCCAGCAGTGTTGGCAGTGTCAATATATTTTTCGTCGCAGAGTATCGCCATACAACTCAATTTACAGGAGTGAAATTTTTCAATGCATAGACTCGAGTCGGGAGAGAAATAAAGATTTAGTTGCATTGATTTTTTTAGATAACTCTTACTAATCAAGAAAGGAAGATTTGAACATATAACTTAAGCATGCGCACAGTAGAAAATTAGATAATTCGTCAATTGATAATTGCGCGCATAGGCCCCGACAAAGTCAAATCTTTTCGACCAGTTGCGTTTTAAAGGCCCATCCCGCTGCGCGCTGGGCCAATTACGGTCTATCATTCTTCGGCCTCTTAAGGAATGTTCTTATTCACTGTACTATGCAGGTATCACTCGGCAAATCGTACGACAAGGGGAGAAATCACAGAGGAGAATCATATCCAATGAAAAAAACACAAAGTACTTGGGTACAGACACAAGAAATTCCTAACCCCGACAAACATGTGACCATGCCATACGGAGCTAGTCTATTGTTAGGAGAGAATATTCAAAACCCTGACATAATCAATCGATATCATTATTCCTACAATCAACCAGAAATCATTGTGTACGATGCGAAACAAGTTAAGATTAGATACATCATCCAATACAAATAAACATGGCAAATTTGAGCCTTTGACCCTTAGGACCCATATAGATATATAAAACTCTTAAGAAGAATTCTGTGTTCACATTTTTTGTACATGTACAATTTTTGAGAGGTAGGAAAAAGTCATCAAATCACACCGGTGTGAAAGTGAAAATCACACGGTGTGAAAGTATACATTTCACACTGCTATCCCACGCGTGGGAATCGGTTCATTTTTACGCCGGTGGGAAACGCAAAATCACACCCCTCAAAATCACACGTGTATAATTGAATTTCCGACGTGGTTAACGCAGGATCAGACGTAGCCTGAGAATCCAAGCGTTAAACTTTTTTCACAGTCTAGTTTATGATATTTTTGCTGCTGGTTTAACGCTTGGCGCAGGTAACTCGCCTGCAGGGAGATTTTTCCCTGCAATGCAGGTTCGGCCTGATTGGCCAGCTTTCGGCGTATTACTTAGCAGTACTTTCGCGCGCATTTTGATTATTTCGATGCGCGCGCATAATTTATGGAAAAAGCTGACTCTGCAGAAAAAAGGAAAACAAATGAAAATGAAAACATAGATTCATTTCAAAACAAAATGGCTGTTGGCTGGAAGTCTAAATACATGTGGCTGATGTTTTGATGTTGTTTTTAGTAGTTTTGAAAGTCTTTAGAGCTTGTGAAAGAGTTTTTATGGTAAGTTGATTATGTGTGTTTGCCTGGGTTTCCAAAGTTCAGAAAGTCTGTCAACAAGGGTTCACACACAGACTGTTTATAACATTCTGTGTCAGACTAATCTACCTGCACCAAGCTCTATAATTTTAGAACTTTGTGAGGTGAGGTATTTTTTGTTTTTTCTAAAATTATGAGCTTGGATTCCCAGGCTAGATCAGACGCTTTAAACATTGTGTGCTGAATCGAACAATACACTTGTTAAATCGAAAATCCCACGTGTTAAATCGAAAATCCCACGTCGAATTTCGTACTTCAGGCCCTCTCTCCTCGCGTGTTAAATTGAAAATCCCACGTCGGATTTAGCATTTTGCACTCGCTTATCTTATCGAAAACCACACGCAGAAATTTTGATTCCCCACCAAGTTTTTGGAAAATGGCTTTGATTTGTATTTGATAAATTGTTAAATGTATTCGATCATTCGTGAGCATTGGCTCGATAGCTCGCATTCGTTCTGTCATGTACTTGCGCTACTTTGAGAATCCCGGCACTTTTGTCACAACAGTGGAGCTGCACTAGAGAGCCAATTTAATGACCTCAAACCCGTCTCACCGATCCACTGAGCCCTTGCGACGCAAGTCCATTGCGAACGAATGAGGCCGCCCTTGCGGGACGCCTCGCCTTTAGCGTTGTGTTACACTCTGATCGAATACACCCTTATAATGTTATTATTTGAATGCAATCTGAACAGTTTTGGCCCAATTTTCACTTGTGGTTTTCTTTACGCATGCGTAGTACAAGGGTGGGAATTGTACCTTCCCACCGTGTTAATTTGACTTTCCCACCCGGGGGAACTAATGACTGCGATTTCTTGTTTCTATCTTGTCTTTCTACGTTTTTAGAGTTTTGTAGTGTAAGTTTTATACTTCTTGGACTATAGTTGCCAGTGTTTGACAAAGTGTTAAATTGGATTTCACACGCCGAAAATTTATAGTGTACAACATACTGAAAAGTTTTATTTGCCTGCGGAAATTAGAATTAACACGTGTGATTTTGATGAAGCCTTTTCAGTGAAGTTTTAAAGTGTTAAATTGGATTTCACACGCCGAAAATTTAAAGTGTACAACATGCTGAAAACGTTATTTGCCTGCGAAAATTAGAAATCACACGTGTCATTTCAATAAAGCCTTTTCAGTGAAGTTTAAAAGTGTTGAATTGGATTTCACACGCCGAATTTAAAAAAATAAAAATAACTATTTGAAAAATTCCGCAGTGTGATATCGGAAATCACACTGCCAAAACAATCACACCTTATCAGTTTATAAAATCACACGCAAAAATTGATTTTTGAAAATTACACCGTCGGAATTTAAGTTTTCCCACCCGTGTGATCTGATGACTTTATCCTGTGAGCATGCTCTTACTAAGTCAGTATATATCATTGTGCTATCATTTTCATGATGTTTTGATTTAACGAGTTTAATTCCTGATATGCGTAAGTCAAGATGACGTCATATTTTTTAACGAAAGCACCCAAAAAAGCCGGTTTTTGACCTCTGTGTTTCTATTTTTAGTAACAGAGAGAGGTCAAATTACGGCTTTTTTAGGGTGTTTCCGCTAAAAAAATGGCTTACGCATATCAAGAATTCAATGTAATCTTCAGTACTTCTGTTCAGTACTACAAAATATTTTTTATAATACCGTATTACTTCGAATAAACGCCCCGGTCGTTTAAATTTTTTGGAGTTCAGGAGGGGTGTTTATTGGAGAGGGGTGTTTATTTGAAGTAATATATGGTATTCATTTTAGCCATTCATTATTTTTCATTCATTCGTTTTTTTCATTTTATTCATTCATTCATGATGTTTTGTAAGTTTTTATCACTTATTTCATTTTTAATAATTTTTGTACTTGATTTAATGTTTATGCTGTCCTTAATTTATACAAATTTGATGATATTGTAATTTTGATATTATTTTGTAACTTAAATTAATAATTTAACTTTCTTATCTGTAGGAAAAGTTTTTGAATTTGAATCAAAATTTCCAATTTTAATACAGCCTTGAGATCCTTTGAAGTGTTAAAAAATGATATACCGTTATCACGTGATGATATGACTCTCTCTCTAATTCGAACTGGAACGGGCAATCTTATTCGTTCGAATTACCGAGAGCCTCAAATTTTAGAAAGTATTTTAACTTTAAGAGAGTTTTTCCTTGACGGGGGACTGTGGATAAGTTTGATTCGTAGGAAGATTCAAATAATAGAATTTCGAATAAGCGAGATACTACTGTACTTACATTTTGTCAATCAATAAGTCATGCGAGAATATAATACTTTTAAAACCTAAACAATAGTACAGTTGACGCTCCATTATTCGATAATATTAAAAGTCACCGTCAACAAGAAACTCTCATAAACGACATTCTACTTTTCGAAGCGCTCCCTTATGCGACAAAAATTCTATTCCCTTGAAAATCGAATTAGAGAGCATCAACTGTATGTAATTATTTTAAATGGTACAAAGTTATTATGAATGCTAAACGCTTGAGCTAAATTGATAAATCTGATTATATCTCTCGTTTGGAAATAAATTAGGGACCGAGCCCTGCGGTACCAATTTTTTCACACTACAAAATACCAAAACCAAAAAGTCCATACTACCGGGATTGGTTCCGTTATATAGACTGGAGTCGTTTATAATGCGTGTAATACTAATAATATCAATACTACTAATAATAATACGGGATTTAGTTTGTATAAACGACTGGAAGAATCCGGTGTTCCAGCCTTATAGATACAGGGGCTAGCTACGCAGAAACTTGCGTAGTGAGAAAACAATTTATCAAGCAATTACAAACTCTCAAAACGAAATCAACTCAAATGAAAAACTTTCAATACACAAATCCACACATATTTTTTTTCTCAAGAATTATTTTGAGCAGTAAAAAATTATAATTGCAATATTGACACCTTTCTTTTGTTTGGAGTTAGTGCACAAAGGTTTCTAGACGACTAAAATTGTTCCATTCATTACTTTTTGCTTTATGATGAACACGCATTCGCATACATTTCAACTAAAAATTTGTCCGAGTTTCAATCTCAGTTCATTTCAAGATGATGGGAAAACTGTGAAAGTTACCCGGCGGGGGTCCTCGTTCTGAAAATGTTTGGGCCAAAAATTAACTTTTAAAATCGAACCTTAAGAATGCAGAAATAAGCTACGAAATTTGTCACCTTTACAGTGCAAAATAAGCCGACAAAAAGTACACCCTTACAGTGCACCACTCTCTTTTATTAGACCTTTTCAATGGAACACATCCCTTTCAAAAAGATAATTTTGCTACATCCTATAAAATAAAAAGCAAATCGTCTTGACGAGGTTGTGTAATTGATTATCGTGTACTCTCGGGTACCTAATAGCCGGGGGGTTGGAATAAGCAGGGGGTTGGAAAAAATCTCAAAATTTAATAAGCGGGGGGGTTGGAATAAAAATGTCCTGGGTGGAAAATGTTTGAAAAGGAGGCTAATATAGCAGAATTAAGACCAAAAAAGGAACTTTCAAAAACATTTTCCCAAAAATTAATAAGCGGGGGGGTTGGAGTAAGAATGTCCTGGGTGGAAAATTTTCGAAAAATTAATTAGCGGGGGGGGGACGGCTATTAGGTACCCGAGAGTAACTGTAAGCAATTAACGCAAAGGAGGGTGGGATCGCAATTCGTACATACAAAAATAAATTTGCGTAGAGCTGTTCCTATCTATTTTTAGATTCGGTGCATTGCGGCTATTGGAATAGACGATATCGCGTTTAGATAAATGCAATGCATTCTGGTTTCTCGGGGACTCTCAAAGGAATTATAATGTCGATTATATAATGATCTGGAATAGATTATGATTCCCTTGAGGGTCCCCGAGAAACCAGAATGCATTGCATTTATCTAAACGCGATAATGTCTTTTGTTGAAAAACTTTAGAATGCCGAAAAAAACGTTGGTGTTGAAAAAGTTCTTACTTCTACTTAGAAGGTTGTAAGGTATCGTTATTGAAGGGACGAGAAAACTTTTTCGAGTTAAGGAAAAATTGAAGGTTCGAATTAAAGAGTTTCTACTGTATTGTATTGAAAAAAAATATGGTACACAGTACCCTCTTCTGCGGATCCTTTCTATTATTCGATCGCGTATCTGTCTAGATTCTTTCGAACTAATTTTGAATTCCCTTCAAAGAGAAACATTCGTAAAATGCCTTCTACAATTCGAACATTTCGAATCTCAAGTCTGAAACTATTGTATTGCATATATAAAGAAAATTAAAGGCTTGTGTACTTTTTAAAGCTATCTTTCACCTAGACTAAGATAAAGCTACCCCTGTGAATAGCAATTTTTGCCCTATGATACAAATTCCCCTTTTTAACAATTTTCTTCAGGTGATCAAGTGATATAATTGTAACTTTCCAATTATACTTTCTTCCAAAGAACATTTTAAGCCTAATTTGAGGTTTGTAGCACCAACAGAACAGATTTTAGGTTTTATTTCCAGACAAAACCCCGTTTTTCCCCGATTTCGGTTAGTTTTGGCCTAAATACCTAATTCTTTGAATTTTATATGCATGGTAGAGGTATGTAATTGTTACATTCTCATCCTACTTTTTTCCTAAGAACATTTTAAGCCTAAGTTGAGGTTTATAGCACCATCAGAACAGATTTTAGCTTTTATTCCCAAGCAAACCCCGTTTTCCCTGTTTTCGGTCAATTTTGGCCTAAATACCTGAATTTCTAAATTTTATATTTATGCTAGAGGTATATAATTGTTACATTCCAATCCTACTTTTTTTCAAGGAATATTTTAAGCCTAATTTGAGGCTTGTAGCAGCAACAGAACAGATTTTAGATTTTTTCCCGGGCAAAACCCTGTTTTTTCGTGGTTTCGGTCAATTTTGGCCTAAATACCTAATCATTTGAAGTCTATGTATATGGTAGAGGTATACAATTGTTACATTCTAATCCTAGTTTTTTCCAAGGAATATTTTAAGTCCAATTTGAGGGTGGTAGCACCAACAGAACAGGTTCTAGGTTTTTTATCCAGGCAAAAATGCCCGAAATTGGCCCATTTCGGGCATAAAAAAGGCCGGAGAACCGTCAAAAATTGAAAAAATCAAAAAATATCCCAGATTTGTGTTATTTGGGTCCCAACGGACCAAAATAATTATGCAAACTTAATTTTGAAAAAAAAGTCTCTAGTGGGCTATAGAACACTGCTACTAACACTTTCGGTGTTTTTTTTTTGCTATTGCTTTCCACATGTGACATTCGGGCTACGGCAACAATGTCAAATATCCGGATCTGGATCGTACGTACTTATTAAGGCTAACTATTCAAAAGTCCAACAGTCGACCAAACAGGGGCTAAACACAATCAGATCAATCTGATTGGCAGAATTTTAAAATCATGATGTACTTGAGCCAAATTGACGAATCAGTGCCCAGAATATATCGTTTGACTGTTGTTGCGCAGACTTTTGGATAATTAGCGGTTAGCCGTAAATACGATAAGCAGTATCTAACTTCATACGGTTAGGGCTGACCGTGTCTTCGACGTTTCCAAAGTTTTCAAAAACGAGCAGTAATTATGGGGCGCCAAAAGAGTTTTTAATAAACAGTTTTCTCTCGCTAAATTGGAACTCAATCGGGGAATCTAATTTGTTCGAATTACGGAGAGATTCGAAATGTTCGAATTGTAGAAGGCATTTTACGAATGTTTCTCTTTGAAGGGAATTCAAAATTAGTTCGAAAGAATCTAGACAGATACGCGATCGAATAATAGAAAGGATCCACAGAAGAGGGCACTGTGTACCATATTTTTTTTCAACACAATAAAGTAGAAACTCTTTAATTCGAACCTTTAATGTTTCCTTAACTCGAAAAAGTTTTCTCGTCCCTTCAATAACGATAACTTACAACCTTCTAAGTAGAAGTAAGAACTTTTTCAACACCAACGTTTTTTTCGGCATTCTAAAGTTTTTCAACAATAGACGATATCGCGTTTAGATAAATGCAATGCATTCTGGTTTCTCGGGGACCCTCAAGGGAATTATAATCTATTCCAGATCATTATATAATCGGCATTATAATTCCTTTGAGAGTCCCCGAGAAACCAGAATGCATTGCATTTATCTAAACGCGATATCGTCTATTCCAATAGCTGCAATGCACCAAATCTAAAAATAGATAGGAACAGCTCTACCCAAATTTATTTTTGTATGTACGAATTGTGATCCCATCCTCCTTTGCGTTAATTGCTCTTACAGTTACACGATAATTAATTACACAACCTCGTCAAGACGATTTGCTTTTTATTTTATAGGATGTAGCAAAATTATCTTTTTGAAAGGGATGTGTTCCATTGAAAAGGTCTAATAAAAGAGAGTGGTGCACTGTAAGGGTGTACTTTTTGTCGGCTCATTTTGCACTGTAAAGGTGACAAATTTCGTAGCTTATTTCTGCATTCTTAAGGTTCGATTTTAAAAGTTAATTTTTGGCCCAAACATTTTCAGAACGAGTACCCCCGCCGGGTAACTTTCAAAGTTTTCCAATCATCTCGAAATGAACTGAGATTGAAACTCGGACAAATTTTTATTTGAAATGTGTGCGCATGCGTGTTCATCATTGCGAAAATCAATTTTATTAACGGAACTACTCTAGCAAGCTAGAGGACTAATTTATACATAGTAGAAATAAAGCAAAAAGTAATGAATGGAACAATTTTAGTCGTCTAGAAACCTTTGTGCACTAACTCCAAACAAAAGAAAGGTGTCAATATTGCAATTATAATTTTTTCCTGCTCAAAATAATTCTTGAGAAAAAAAATATGTGTGGATTTGTGTATTGAAAGTTTTTCATTTGAGTTGATTTCGTTTTGAGAGTTTGTAATTGCTTGATAAATTGTTTTCTCACTACGCAAGTTTCTGCGTAGCTAGCCCCTGTATCTATAAGGCTGGAACACCGGATTCTTCCAGTCGTTTATACAAACTAAATCCCGTATTATTATTATTAGTAGTATTGATTTTATTAGTATTACACGCATTATAAACGACTCCAGTCTATATAACGGAACCAATCCCGGTAGTATGGACTTTTTGGTTTTGTTATTTTGTAGTGTGAAAAAATTGGTACCGCAGGGCTCGGTCCCTAATTTATTTCCAAACGAGAGATATAATCAGATTTATCAATTTAGCTCAAGCGTTTAGCATTCATAATAACTTTGTACCATTTAAAATAATTACATACAGTTGATGCTCCCTAATTCGATTTTCAAGGGAATGGAATTTTCGTCGCATAAGGGAGCGCTTCGAAAAGTAGAATGTCGTTTATGAGAGTTTCTTGTTGACGGTGACTTTTAATATTATCGAATAATGGAGCGTCAACTGTACTATTGTTTAGGTTTTTAAAGTATTATATTCTCGCATGACTTATTGATTGACAAAATGTAAGTACAGTAGTATCTCCCTTATTCGAATTTCTATTATTTGAATCTTCCTACGAATCAAACACAGTCCCCCGTCAAGGAAAAACTCTCTTAAAGTTAAAATACTTTCTAAAATTTGAGCCTCTCGGTAATTCGAACGAATAAGATTGCCCGTTCCAGTTCGAATTAGAGAGAGAGTCATATCATCACGTGATAACGGTTTATCATTTTTTAACACTTCAAAGGATCTCAAGGCTGTATTAAAATTGGAAATTTTGATTCAAATTCAAAAACTTTTCCTACAGATAAAAAAGTTAAATTATTAATTTAAGTTACAAAATAATATCAAAATTACAATATCATCAAATTTGTATAAATTAAGGACAGCATAAACATTAAATCAAGTACAAAAATTATTAAAAATGAAATAAGTGATAAAAACTTACAAAACAACATGAATGAATGAATAAAATGAAAAAAACGAATGAATGAAAAATAATGAATGGCTAAAATGGATACCATATATTACTTCAAATAAACACCCCTCTCCAATAAACACCCCTCCTGAACTCCAAAAAATTTAAACGACCGGGGCGTTTATTCGAAGTAATACGGTATTATAAGAAATATTTTGTAGTACTGAACAGAACCCAAACACCTATTCGCTTATCACTAAAAGATTACATTGAATTCTTGATATGCGTAAGCCATTTATTTAGCGGAAACACCCTACAAAAGCCGGAATTTGACCTCTCTCTGTTACTAAAAATAGAAACACAGAGGTCAAAAACAGGCTTTTTTGGGTGCTTTCGTTAAAAATATGACGTCATCTTGACTTACACATACCAAGAATTAAACTCTTTAAATCAAAACATCATGAAAATGATAGCACAATGATATATACTGACTTAGTAAGAGCATGCTCACAGGAAAAAGTCATCAGATCACACGGGTGGGAAAACTTAAATTCCGACACCGTCATTTTCAAAAATCAATTTTTGCGTGTGATTTTTTAAACTGATAAGGTGTGATTGTTTTGGCAGTGTGGTTTCCGATATCACACTGCGGAATTTTTCAAATAGTTATTTTTATTTTTTTAAATTCGGCGTGTGAAATCCAATTCAACACTTTTAAACTTCACTGAAAAGGCTTTATCGAAATGACACGTGTGATTTCTAATTTCCGCAGGCAAATAACGTTTTCAGCATGTTGTACACTTTAAATTTTCAGCGTGTGAAATCCAATTTAACACTTTAAAACTTCACTGAAAAGGCTTCATCAAAATCACACGTGCTAATTCTAATTTCCGCAGGCAAATAAAATTTTTCAGTATGTTGTACACTATAAATTTTCGGCGTGTGAAATCCAATTTAACACTTTGTCAAACACTGGCAACTATAGTCCAAGAAGTATAAAACTTACACTACAAAACTCTAAAAACGTAGAAGGACAAGATAGAAACAAGAAATCGCAGTCATTAGTTCCCACGGGTGGGAAAGTCAAATTATCACGGTGGGAAGGTACAATTCCCACCCTTGTACTACGCATGCGTAAAGAAAACCACAAGTGAAAATTGGGCCAAAACTGTTCAGATTGCATTCAAATCATAATATTATAAGGGTGTATTCGATCAGAGTGTAACACAACGCTAAAGGCGAGGCGTCCCGCAAGGGCGGCCTCATTCGTTCGCAATGGACTTGCGTCGCAAGGGCTCAGTGGATCGGTGAGACGGGTTTGAGGTCATTAAATTGGCTCTCTAGTGCAGCTCCACTGTTGTGACAAAAGTGCCGGGATTCTCAAAGTAGCGCAAGTACATGACAGAACGAATGGGAGCTATCGAGCCAATGCTCACGAATGATCGAATACATTTAACAATTTATCAATACAAATCAAAGCCATTTTCCAAAAACTTGGTGGCGAATCAAAATTTCTGCGTGTGGTTTTCGATAAGATAAGCGAGTGTAAAATGCTAAATCCGACGTGGGATTTTCAATTTAACACGCGAGGAGAGAGGCCCTGAAGTACGAAATTCGACGTGGGATTTTCGATTTAACACGTGGGATTTTCGATTTAACACGTGTATTGTTCGATTCAGCACACAATGTTTAAAGCGTGTGATCCTGCGTTAACCACGTCGGAAATTCAATTATACACGTGTGATTTTGAGTGGTGTGATTTTGCGTTTCCCACCGGCGTAAAAACAAACCGATTCCCACGCGTGGGATAGCAGTGTGATTTGATGACTTTCCTGTGGCTATCATCACCTCTCAAGAATTGTACATGTACAAAAAATGTGAACACAGAATTCTTCTTAAGAGTTTTATATATCTATATGGGTCCTAAGGGTCAAAGGCTCAAATTTGCCATGTTTATTTGTATTGGATGATGTATCTAATCTTAACTTGTTTCGCATCGTACACAATGATTTCTGGTTGATTGTAGGAATAATGATATCGATTGATTATGTCAGGGTTTTGAATATTATCTCCTAATAATAATAATAATAATAATAATAATAATAATAATAACATATGTTTTAAGTGGCATGCTCCGAAAAATTCAAAAGCTTTTAGGCAGCTGGAGAATTGTTTCCACGAAGGGCCACTGTGAACAGAACAAGAACGAATACGGAAACTGAAACAAGAACGATAGGCAACAAAGAATGACTTCGCGAATATTTAAAAAAAAAGAAAAAAAGATATACATAAAAAAAGACATACATCCTAACAATAGACTAGCTCCGTATGGCATGGTCACATGTTTGTCGGGGTTAGGAATTTCTTGTGTCTGTACCCAAGTACTTTGTGTTTTTTTCATTGGATATGATTCTCCTCTGTGATTTCTCCCCTTGTCGTACGATTTGCCGAGTGATACCTGCATAGTAAAGTGAATAAGAACATTCCTTAAGAGGCCGAAGAATGATAGACCGTAATTGGCCCAGCGCGCAGCGGGATGGGCCTTTAAAACGCAACTGGTCGAAAAGATTTGACTTTGTCGGGGCCTATGCGCGCAATTATCAATTGACGATTCCAGGCTAAAATCGAATTATCTAATTTTCTACTGTGCGCATGCTTAAGTTATATGTTCAAATCTTCCTTTCTTGATTAGTAAGAGTTATCTAAAAAAATCAATGCAACTAAATCTTTATTTCTCTCCCGACTCGAGTCTATACATTGAAAAATTTCACTCCTGTAAATTGAGTTGTATGGCGATACTCTGCGACGAAATATATATTGACACTGCCAACACTGCTGGGCCTTTACGCTGCTTAGGCTTTCTTGTGTCGCTTAAGATCCAAGGGAAAAGGTCGCGGAGACTCTTTTTTGGAGAAGGTATCTTGAAACCACTCTATCAAAAAGTCCGATAATCAAAAAAATAATTACAGTTGACGCTCCCTAATTCGATCTTTAAGGGGAATTGAATTTTCACCGAATAAAAGGGAGCTTATCGAATAAGGAAGCATCATTTATGAGAGTTTCTTGTTGGCAGGGACTTTAAATTTCATTGACTTGTTCTTAATATTTTGGCCTTATACTGTTTGAAGATTCTTACCTCACATAAAAACATGTACTTGTTCTGTTTGCCTTTTGCATAATTATTCGATGTCTCAAAATCATAACTGAAATAAATTCCCTGGAAAATAGAAAGATCATATCATCAGTAGACTTGCCGTCCCACAAACCTTTGCAAATTCATTACCAATCCTCTCAAATACTGACCGCATTGTATAGGTTGTTAGGTGTATTGCATCGATGAAATAAAGGATTGGATTTCCCATGTTTCTTGCCATCCCATTTTGTATCCAAACAGCGAGAGAAGAATTTCCAGGGGTCAAAGAAATGTTTTAAAATTTTTCTAGGGGTTAAAACCTATTCAAAAATCTCCAGAGGGTAAAAGACTGGTTTTAGTTCGTCCACCGTCAACTCAAAGTATGAAGTTAATTTTTCTAAGAGTTTCTTTATAAATGTTGCCATTTTGCCACACATTTCCACGAATTATTTTTTATTTTAAAAGGTTTGTTTACCCCCCCCCCTCCTTGATGGATTTTTAATGGAACAGCACATTGCTTCGTGTTTGTTACCTTTCCATAAGCGCTGCCGCTTCGGATCGATCCTTCGGGTGCAATTTGCAGACCATTCTTTAAAATACTCATGATATGCGCCATTTTAGTTCCGTGGAATAGCAAACGCTTGTTCTTGAGATCTGTTCGGTAATTTTTAGTGTCTTCTTGACATGCCACGCGGAACATTCCGGTCACTAAGAAAAACGAGAGAAAGAGAGGTAAATTTTCGTGCGCGCAAGATTGGAATTTTGCTTATTTTCCTTGTGAAGAGACAGCAAGTTTAAAACCATATTAATTTCAAAATTTTGTGCCTCACCTGAAAAAGATAACCAAGATCTTTTCTTGAAATTTATTAAGCGTTCTTGAGTTATGAATTAATCCAGTGTCAAGAATGGTAAAATGACAGTTTTTCTTTTTTTAAGAACGTTCTTAACTTTTTGGATTTTAAGCCTAAAAATGTTTTTAACATGTTTCTTACTTTCTTCATTTTGTGTCCATTTCGACCCATTTTCAGAATCGGGTATTTTCGAATCTGCAAAGCCTTAATGTTCTTAACTTGTTCTTAGCATTTTGGACATCGAAGCCTTCTGTTCTTATATAGCTTGTTCTTATAAAAGAAAACATGTGGGGCTTTTCTCACGACTAACGTGTTATTCTATAGTTTTTCATACTCCATTGTGTATTTAATGAGACTGCTAATAAGTTAATATTACAATTTTACGACTGAAACGCTAAATTTAGTAAATTGCACCAGTGAAAACAATAACAAGGAAATGAGAATATGATGCCATTCAAAAATTGTGTGAGGTTTTCAAAAACAGCAAAAAAAAAGAAATTTGAATATCCTTTTTAAAAATAACTCTTTTCAAACGAAACTTCACAATATTGGTTCTAGCCTGGGAATCCAAGCTCATAATTTTAGAAAAAACAAAAAATACCTCACCTCACAAAGTTCTAAAATTATAGAGCTTGGTGCAGGTAGATTAGTCTGACACAGAATGTTATAAACAGTCTGTGTGAACCCTTGTTGACAGACTTTCTGAACTTTGGAAACCCAGGCAAACACACATAATTACCTTACCATAAAAACTCCTCCACAATCTATAAAAGACTTTCAAAACTACTAAAAACTACATCAAAACATCAGCCACATGTATTTAGACTTCCAGCCAACAACCATTTTGTTTCGAAATGAATCTATGTTTTCATTTTCATTTGTTTTCCTTTTTTCTGCTGAGTCAGCTTTTTCCATAAATTATGCGCGCGCATCGAAAATATCAAAATGCGCGCGAAAGTACTGCTAAGTAATACGACAAAAGCTGGCCAATCAGGCCGAACCTGCATTGCAGGGAAAAATCTCCCTGCAGGCGAGTTACCTGCGCCAAGCGTTAAACCAGCAGCAAAAATATCATAAACTAGACTGTGAAAAAAGTTTAACGCTTGGATTCCCAGGCTATATTGGTTCTAAAGTAGGTTGAAGTAGGTTGAAAAAAAAATTTTTGTAAAATGGGCCAAAATTGCGGCACAAATCAAGAAAAACACTATGTTGATAAAACAGCAGCCACAAATTTGTTCAATGAGTAAAAATCATTTTTTTCAGATGAAACTCGTAGCAAAAGGGTTTATCCACAAAATATCAAAAATGGAACCAAAATTATTGGGTCATTGGGCTAGAATTGCGGCTCAAAGTTGACGATTTTTTTCATATATGCTTTGATTGAAGCCACATTTCAAGCCCATTGAAAAACCTGCAGCCACAAATTAAACCCATAAGTATCTTAAGACCTTAAACTACCAATTTCAAGAAAAACGGTTGAAAAATATTCAAGTCTTAAAGCAGGACAGCACATAAGCCAACCCTAAAAATGCCAACTAATACCTAATGTAACAGCTCAGAAGGTTATAGTTACAAAAAATGGTATTTGCAGCCACAAAATGTACACTCTTTTTTAAAATAACACTGTATTGTGTCAGATTGTCTTTGTTTTGCTTTAGGCTTTGCAAATATTCATGTTTCGAAAACAAAACCCAACCTGGAATGTGTAAATTGATAAAATAGTGATTGAAGTACCATTGAAGCCACATTTTAAACCTATTGAAAACCCTGCAGCCACAAATTTAACCCATAAGTATCTTTATCAGACCTTAAACAACCAATTTCAAGAAAAACGGTTAAAAAATATTGAAGCTTTAAAGCAGGAGAGCACATATAAGCCAACCTATTGAGTGAGCCACATGACATACAGCCACAAAACCTGCCCTCACTTTGCCATCTTATATTTCAAGACTGAATCACTCAACTTCAAAGAGGGCCACATTTTTGGAAAGCTCATCAATTTCCTTGTTCTATGGAATTTTGTACTACACAGCAGCCACAATAATGTCAACGCTGTGGGCTAAAAAGTAGTTGTGATTGAAAACCTCACTTTTTGGGGTTCTATTTTTGAATGCAATCATATGCCTTCGTAATTCTCCACATCTGTGGAATCATCATCTTGATTGTCAAATATATCACTCTCCTTATTTTCATTCCTATCATCTTCCTCCTCTTCAGTCTCATCTTCACTTTCTCCAAGATGCAATTTAAAACAAACGAAAACAAAAAGCAGTTAGTACAACATTACATCAGAATCAAGATTAAGCTAAAAATCATTCTACCGCTCCATCAAGTATCAAATATCGTTTACCTAACGTCTAACATCCAGGGTCTTCCTCAACATCACATGAGAGTTGAATGACATCATTTGTCAGCTGAATAATGCGAATAATGCGGCTTTTCATAAATTATTGCGTAATACTTGAAAACGAGGCTAGCAATGTTCCGATTTTTAAAAATGGCGGTTTCAGTACAAAAACACAAGGAAAACTAGCTGACTGACTCGAAGTATCTCTGAAATTCAAACTGTTATCATCAAATCATTGCTCACAACTGTTATTTTTACAACAACATATACTACAGTACTGTTATTTTTATAACAACATAAACTACAACTCAACAATGGCTCATAGCACATTGGACAAAGAGAACCAGCAGCCAGAGGATTATGAGCTGGAAACTGAAGATTTTGAAGAACTCAAAATCGTTGGTGGGTCAATTTAAATATAAATGAATCTAGACTAGCTGAGGCGACCATTGAGCAGAGTAATTAAATTACTGATGAATAAAATTTTGAAAAAATAATACCTTTTGCGTCACAGCTTTTTCCTTCTCTGTATATGTATTTTGAGATAAGTTTAGCTTCATCGCTTTCAGCAGACATATGTTCGATACGGCAATCCAGTGAACCCAAACAGTAATCGTAGGGGTTCACCTCTGTAAAGTTTGAAAATATAAAATATAACGTCATCAGTCAAGAATAGAGACAAATTTATTTTCCGATACTCAGAGTTTCAGTGCCGTTTCAGGCATTTTTCAGTCAGAAATATAACGTTAAATATTTTAGAACGTATGGCAACCAGATCATAATGTTTCCTGGATTAGTTGACCGAAATCATTTGTACATTGCTGAGATCCGTCTTAATAACGAGAAGGCAAAAATCATGTATTTGGGCTCTTCCTGGCTCTTCCAAAAATTTTTTGTATATGGGGTCGGATGATAGAGTGCCCGGGAGTAGAAAAAAATCATCAAAATTAGCCTTGTCCGGGGGATAAAATTGCTCTGTTTTGGGGTAATTTTACTCTGTTCGAGGGGTCAAGTGATGCTTGTCCGGGGGGATAGCTCTGCTGACCGGGGAGTCGAAAGTCACAATGTCTGGGGGGGGGGGTAAATTTCCAAAAATATATTTTTCTGGAAGAACCCTTTGTAACTTAACTGAATTGGTTTCCGTCTATGAATGGTAAAGTTGCAACACTGTATAAGACGAATTTACACACTCCAGAAAAAATTAAACAAGTGTCTTTTTTTATTCTTAGACCATTTTCAGACGTTACCGTTCCATTTCGCTCAAGTATGATTTTCGTTACGGATCGAGTGTGTTTATATTGGTTTCGGAACGTTTCGGAGCAAGAAAACGGAGCAGTTCCGTTTTGATGAAAAAAGTGGAGCGAAACCGGTATTAGACCATAATGTTCAGACGTTACGGAACGTCAAAATTCGAAACGTCAAAAAAGAAGACGTTGCACAGCAAAACAGATTGAAACGATTTCGCTCCACTATTTTCATCGGAACAGAACTGCTCCGTTTTCTTGCTCCAAAACGTTCCGAAACTAATATTACACAACACTCTCGATCCGTAACGAAAATCACACCGGAGCGAAACGGAACCGTAACGTCTAAATATGGTCTTAGTATGAGAGAATCACTGAAGATGTGGGTAGCCAAGGAAATTAGTAAATAAGAATTCTACAAACCTTGCATGCGGTGTTGAGCAGCTAAAAGTACGGAGAAAGCAAAACTGACGTCTGAAATTTGCTTAAGACGGTCCTCCCAAGAATTGAGCTCGCGTGATTTCATAATACCAGTGTTTTCGATGTCAAAATTGGTAAATGGGATGATGGAATAGAATTCGTTCGTTAAGTTGGTCAACTTTTCGTACTGAAAGGGACGAAAAGATCTTATCGGAGTTTTTGATTTTTCTAAAAATGCGATGCATTGTGGGACGAGTCCGGGGGGAGGGGGGTACCCGATTTCGAAACGACGATATGTGCCGCGCAAAATCTCTTTTCAAAATCGTACCCTTACAGTGCAGTTCAATATGGCTGAAAAGGTACCCTTTCAGTCCATTTTCTCTTAATTTACCCAACCCTTAAAGTGCACTATATTTCTCAGCTGGAAATCTGCGTGAAAGAAGAAGCTTGGGAAATTTTCTGTTTCAAGGAAAAACCTGAGAAAATTATTCTTGTCAGCTGTAATTATCAGACAATAGAAACTTTTTCAAACAAACGAGAAGTAAAAACCTTTTTAACAATTATTTTGAATTTGTTTTAAAATCGACCCTTGCAGTACAATCTCACAGAAACACCCTTACAGTGCATTTTGGGATACTGAATGAATTAAAATTGATGATTAAGTTCTCACCTTATCTTGTTTCTTTTGATTTTCAAAAATATTAATTTGAATTTCGTTTTCTTCTCTATGAAGTAAGATGAGCATGAAGTAAGAAGATGAGGATGAGCTGTATTTCATTCCCTACCTTATGTAACCAGTTTAAATTTGGAGAGATTTTATTTAGCGAGCTAAAAGTTCGCCAAATTTGGATTAACTTTCGCGAATCAACCTAAAATTAATTGAAAGTGGCTCTGAAAACACCAAAATTTGCGTCCTATATTTTCTTCCTTGAATATTTTACTTTTCGCAAATTGGAAAGTCATTCATACCGGGTGTGTCAAAAAAAAACGGGCCTATGATTGAAATTTTGACGTAGCTTTTTCTACTTATGCTACTTATGCTAGGCTCATAATATTTTGCAAATATGACATTGAGCCTATTATAAAAATTTTATGAGCCTAGCATAAGTAGAAAAATCTACGTCAAAATTTCAATTTTAGGCCCGTTTTTTTTTGACACACCCGGTATTTTTTAACCCTATCTATACTGCTCATGATACAATTCAATACCCAAAGTCAATAGTTTCAAAGTTAAAATTCACTTTTCCAAAAGTAGAAAAATATGCCAAAAAAGGGGATCAAATTAGGCTTTTTTCTTCGTTTTTATCTAGAAATCTTTTGGAATTTTAGGCAATTCATTTAAGTACTGCCAGATTTGTCAAGAAAATATTCTGTTGTGCGCAAATATTACTTTTTAAGTATTTAGATAGTTAATAAGGTAGTAAAACTCATTAAATGTGTCAAATTGTGTGCCTTTTATCAATTGATTTATGATATCTTATCCCTCTTTTTTGACGTGTTTTTGCACATTTTGAAAAGTGAATTTTGACTTTGAAAAGCTATAACTCCAAAACCACTCATCCAAATTTAAAAAATTATACCTCAAAGTTCAAGTTAGACTTAAGTTAGATCTTCTTCTATCTAATAAATGTATTTCAAGGTTGTTTAAGAATTCACACGGTCTCAAGAAACAAACAAACGTCCGAAGTTTTTTTTTGAACCACCCTAGACCCTTTTGAAGTTGGTTGCGATTTTACTAACTACTTCCAGTCTGTTAAAACACGCGAAAATTTTTGACATTAAAGAAGAGAAATTCCAGTATTATTACATTGGCTGTTTATCTCTCCCAGGGTCCTAAGCAAAACCTCCAAATATATTCACATTCGATATGTTCAAGTTTTTGACTTTTAGCAAGAAAACAACCATTTTTTTTGATATTTCAAATTTTAATATCTCAACTTTGGAAATCAATTGGCCCCAAAAAGATTTTTAGGAATTAGTTAGGACCATGAAATGATTTTACAAGCCAAAAATCTCAAACCATCTGATTATCCTTTTTAAAATGAAGGACACATACCGTATCTTTGTGAGGATTTCTTTTCCTTTTTGGATGGATTCGGTAGAAATCAAACCAAATGGTGTTCGATCTTTATCGAAGAATGATTCAATGGCCTTTAATTCACTGTAATTTGTCTGTAGAGATAAAAAAAGAAGAAGATTGAAACGTAAACAAGCCTCATGCTGAATGGACCTATCTGATTACGAGAGTTAGATAAAAATAGAACTACAATCAGCGCCGATATATATTGGCAATTTTGGGTATTTTAACGTTTTTCAGAATTTAAAGGTCGGGCGAGATTGCAGTTTTCAGTAGTTTCCACTTTGCTTCATTGGATTTTTCGATTTGGGAGGGGTTAAGTGGCTTCCAGGCTATATTCTCAGCCTTATTGGAATATTTTGAGCTTTTGGATACTGAGATCCTAAGGTCCTAAGGTTTAAGTCTAGTGTTAAAATTAAAAAGTTAAAAATCTACTTCCAAACTGTACTTCAAAGCACTTAAAAATCACTTGCGGTTTCAAAGTTTTGTGCCTCCTTTTGTGCCAATTATTTCGGTGCTGATTGTAAAAAAGAAAGATAATAATGCCCAAAACAAAATCAAATAAAAAGCACGTCACGTCATCACTGAATGGTTAAATGGTGATAGGAAAAAACAATACTTTTGTCCGCAAGCAAATTTCGCAAATTTCGCATTGGAAATGGTGCTTTCTACTATCTTAGCGAAAATAAAACAGTGGTAGATTTATCAGAAACTCGTGATTTTGGCTTGAAGCTAGCTTGAAAAAACTTCCTTGTTTTCACACACAATGATTGGAGAGAACTGCAGAAAGTGGAATTGCTTATCTTTGAATTTTGAATGTGCTTTGTTTGATTGATGTTTTAGGTCTAAACTAGACTGGAGTCGTTTATAATGCGTGTAATACTAATAATACCAATACTAATAATAATAAAACGGGATTTAGTTTGTATAAACGACTGGAAGAATCCGGTGTTCCAGCCTTATAGATACAGGGGCTAGCTACGCAGAAACTTGCGTATCGAGAAAACAATTTATCAAGCAATAACAAACTCTCAAAACAAAATCAACTCAAATGAAAAACTTTCAATACACAAATCCACACACATGTTTTTCTCAAGAATTATTTTGAGCGGGAAAAAATTATAATTGCAAATATTGACAATTTTCTTTTATTTGGAGTTAGTGCACAAAGGTTTCTAGACGACTAAAATTGTTCCCTTTATTACTTTTTGCTTTATTTCTACTATGTATGAATTAGTCGTCTAGCTTGCTAGACTAGGTCTAAACACTTCACTAGGCTGCACGCATACCCATAAATTTTCAGAAGCTCATGATTTCAGTAGCTCGTGATTTTGACTTGAAGCAAGCTTGGAGAAAAGTCACGTAGGGTCTTTTACTAGTATCAGAACGAAAGAGTATCCGGGAAAAATCGTTTCGGCCATACCATTTTTTACAACACTTTACCCTATTTCTGGAAAAAATCTGAAAAATTTAATGAGCCAATCTCAAGAAAAGTTGGTAACAGACGAACGAACGAACGAACGAACGAACGAACGAACGAACGAACGAACGAACGAACGAACGAACGAACGAACGAACGAACGAACGAACGAACGAACGAACGAACGAACGAACGAACGAACGAACGAACGAAGGTTTTGAAAATTCTTTTTTACAGAAACCAGCTTATTTTTGGTTAAAAGTTTGAATATTTAGGCTGAGATATTCTTACAGAGTGTTTTACAATCAACTTCTTTACTACTTCTACTGCTACTACAAAGCTGACAAATTATTTTGCCTCTCTTATTTTTCTCAAAATGTAAATAAAATAGTTGAAAATAGCTAAAGGGTTGGGCACAGGAGAAGTTTTTTTCACGTTGGTGTAATGCAACATGCTCCATCTCACCAACACAAGAATAAAAGTCACTGAGGTTTTTATCGAAAGTATTGTCGCTCCTAGTAAAGTCTTCCCCGGAGATATGATCGAAATCCATTGTTTAATTTTATGAATTTAACGTGGCAACAACGAGGCTACCATAGCTTTCTACAAAAATACAAAAAAATGGACGTCTAGTCATTTATATGTTCATGGGCCTACTTACTGTAAGATTTTCGCGCTAAATTTTAAAAGCAGAAATAATAACTTTTAGCTGCACTTCTGCCAATTTCTAAACTCTATGCAACAAATCAAAACTTACAATGTCCTTCATTAAGCGATAAACATGCTCGTCCAATCGACTCTCCACAAGACCATCTTCAACATTCGGTTGTTTCAAATGCGATTTGTCTAAGAAAGGTTTCAGGACTTGCTTGTGGAATCGTTTCATTCGTTCCGGATTCTTTTCTCGGGCCAGCAAGTTGTATTTCCCAGCTTTCTTCTCGAACCTGTTGATGATAAAAAAAAACTTTTAAGAAAATTCTTAATTCAAATCGTTTGGTTCAGACCTTTATTTCATACATGAAACTCAATGCGTATAAGAAGTGTAAAAGTCGACAAAAAAAAAAAACAAGCAAAAAAGGGCTATGAAAATTTTTTCTCTGCGTACGTACATTTTCCTTTGACCCCTCCCCTCCCCATGTACGCAAGCATACGCTTCTGAGAAGACCTCCCCCCCCCTTAGTGCGTACGTACTATGTGGACGGCCCCTAGAAGTAGCGGGTTTCGTACCAAAGCCACTTGCGTCACTTTTTCGTTAGATTTTACTGAAGAACGCTATCAACTAATGAACAGTAGGAACGAGAGTGATTGTTGAAGTCCCGGGGTGGGGGTACTAGAGTTGAGGGATACTGGGTATGTGCGTGCTGGACCACCAAACCTTAACCCTTATAGAGACTGATTCTTACTTAAAGACTTTTTGAAAAAAATTTTTCCACTTTAAAAAAAAATCCTACCCTTAGAGAGACTTTGTTACGATTTTTTTCTCTCAAAGATAAAAAAAAATTCCTAAAAATCATGACTTTTCCGAACTTTAGAGAGACTGATTTAAAAATTTCTGCTTTTTTCGACCCTTAGAGAGACTTTGAAAGGTGAAAAACCGACCCTTAAGGCACGCACATACCCAGCACCCATTTTTGCCTATGTACCCCCCCCCCAGGTCGAAGTATTTAGAAGAAATAAATAAAATAACAAGTGATACTTTTATGGACCTACCTGGTTATGCAATTAACCCATATATAATTGATATCTACGTGAGCGTGACCGTTAAACAATCATTCAGAACATAAATAGTGACGATCTATTAAAGTTCGTCGTTTGATTCTTATAAAAAAAACGTTTAAAAACCAAAATTTCATGCTCTTGAAATATTCTTTCATATTCAAGACTTTGTGAGCAAACAACATCTATCTCATCAAAAAATTGAGTAATTTGGCTAAGAACATTGATGTATGCTTATCAATAGTGATTCTTATAAATAAACATACGTTTTCTGAGTCAAAAATTTTTTTTTTGAAAAAATCTACTTGAGCCATCTTTTATCTATGATGGTACCCTACTTTCATGCAAAAAATCAGAAAAAGTTAATGATTCAATTTTTCACAAAGTCCAAAAAACCCGTTCTTTAGCCGTTTTTTGGCCCAAATTTGCCCAAAAAAATTGTTTTTTGAAAATCTCGAGAAAAGCTGGTAACGAACGGACGGACGAACGGAAGTTTATTTATAGGACCTCCACCCCACCGGGGTAGGTCCAAAAATAAATAAATAAATAAACGGGACGGGGGTCCTTATAAGAATGGGGGAGGAGGGCGGATCCGAAAATCTTTGAAAAATTAATAACCGGGTGGAGAGGTAATAAAAAATGGTGTGAAAGGTGTACCACCACCCTTTCAGTGGGGCGTCATAACAGTTGAGTAGAGTAGAGTAGAGCCGTTCCTATCGTTTCATCCCAAACTTGTATCCAATCCTTTAGCTCGCTTTTTGATTTGATGATTCTCACGAAAAAATGTACGTCCATCATTTAAAATTAAAAACTGATGCTCTGGATACGAGATTGGTTTCACCTATAATGGGCTATTTCAGAAAACAACCGTACCCCCTATATTGAGGAGGAGTGACGTCCAGGGGGTCTGGAAGTTTTAAATTCCAGGAGAGTACCCCTTAAATTAAAGAAAATCCGTGGGGGTCAATGAAAATGAGTGAAAAATCCAGGTGGTATTTGAATTTTCGGCAAAAATCCAAGGTGGTAGCTCAAAAATTGGCTTAAAAATCCAAGGGTGGACATGAATATTTTGGCAAAAATCGAGAGGGTCTGGCCTTTCAAAAATGACCTTCTCAACACGGGAGTAATTTTCTTTTCTGGAAGAGCCCAATTAGTAGATTTGATTTAGACTCTACTTTTCTGAAATTGATTTAGACTCTACTTTTCTGAAATTGATATATCATTGTGAAACAAGAAATTTGACATACATGTCTGTTCTGCTCCACTCGTTAGCCGTCTTAAAGCGGAAAATCTTTTTGAATTCACTCGTGGCTGCTTCGGCAGTATGGAAGGGAGTTTGTTGGTGTTGTCCTTCAAAGAAGCCCACACGCCCCCATCGGTTGAATAAGATGTACAATCCTTTCGCTTTGTGATGAATGACCTGTAAGAAAAGACCAAACGAATTTGGATACAAGGATAGAGAGTATCTTTCCGGTGATGTCACATTTCTGAATAAACACGAGTAGTTGACTCTGTTGAGCTTCGTGAAAACATAGGCAAAAATCCACGGTAATCTAAATTTGACGTTCGAACAACGGAAGTTTTAATCCCCGAGATAAACTTATCGAAATCTAATAGCGACTAGCAGTAAATGGGATTTAAAGTGATCTACTTTTGAAAAATCAGGCCCTTTGGTGTCATCACTTAAAATTACCATGGAAATCCCTTTAACGTGTATCAGACGAACTGAATGGAAAACGGGATTTTCAAGAAATCTTCCATATCTTTATGTTGAGGATATTCATTTTTCGAGTTACACAACCCCCTGGGTTAAAAATAAAGACCCCCATAATCTTGGATCTCCAAGTGGAAAGAAGGATTGAGGATATTCAGGCATTTTGTCCTGTACCTGCTGGATATCCAGGCTTTTTTTTTCCTGTACGACCTGGATATTAAGACATTTTGTCCTGCACCCGCTAGATATTCGGGCATTTTGTCCTGCACTCGCTGGATATCCAGACTTTATGTAATGCATTATGTAGACCCCCTGCATAACCGATATCCTCAACAGGGAGGGCACGCATCACTATGTCTGGAAAAGACCAATGTTAACAAAACAATAAACACTATCTACAGAAAATCTACATTTATCTAGGAATATTTGGTCTTTTATGGGAATATCATATACTTCAGTATACTTTGATATATTTTCAATTTGAAAGTACCTGCATTTTGTAGAATGAATTGATTCCATATTGACCATGACCATGAATATTCACTTTGACCAAAGTTTTGATCAAAGTTGTATCGTAAGGTTTGTTGTTGACTGGGTCGATGTATACTTCACTGCATGAAAGAAAGAAAAGAAAAAAAAAATTTACTTTCTTATTCTTATCCAAATTTAAATTCATCAGTAGGAAATTGGCCAATAGAAGAAAAGTTGAGGAGTTTTTTGTCAAGTACTGGAAGTTTTTTCCACAAATACTTTCGACCTAGTCTACACAATAGACAGATCCAGGCTTTTAGGCCTTACTCTTGGTCTATAGGCACTGCTATAGGCGGCCACTAGTGAGCCCCACCGGGAATTGCTTATTAATAGGTTTAAACATAATAGACAACATTCACAAAAGATGTTTATCAATAGAGATTTTAAATAAAAGAATTTTTAAACACAGCTGATTGGCTTAGGTTTCGACACTTTCTATTGTTTCATTAAAACCTCAGTGCGCATGCGATTTATCCGGAGAATTTCAATATTCAAAACAAGAGCAGTGCTCATAGCCCGAAGAGTGGGAGTTTTACGCTCGAAACGAAGGAAGATATGACGTAGCCTACTTTCGACCGAGAAGGCACAGTTTTATAAAAGTTGTTCATTTCAAAATAATTGGCATGGAATAATTCACCAGTTCAAATTTAATCCACCCAAGGTGCCAAATGAAAAAAATTTGAAAGAATCCTACATATCAGTGCCTTCAATGTTGCTTTTAGCTGCATGATCCACTTCACTCGACTCTTGATAATCCTCCACGATTTTTTCAATTTTGTCTTCAATTTCTGCTTTGTGATCTGCTTTGTAATCAAAGGTCATATCCTTCAATGGATCTTCCTTGGTGAATTTGAAACCTTGTTCGTAATTCTTGTCTGTTTCCATAAGGTCTTGTGTACACTATGATTCAAAAACAATTCCGTCACTTAATAAATTAATAAATGCATATACAGTTTAAAGGGACATAAAAGTACTAACGAAATGTCACATGTCAAAATAAAAACAAATATGGCTGATTTTGATTGTTTCTATTGTTTTACAAAGTTTCTTTTGGACACACGATTGTAATTGTTCTCTTTAATGACACGTTGTTCACGTCTCTTTAAAACCCATGTAATTCGAATTCTCAGAAGGGGCTAAGAATTTTGTTCGTAGTTCGTAGTTCAAAGATTTCAAAAAAATTTTTCATGTGACCAAAAACTCACACTATTCACACAATGATTTTCAAATTCAAAGTCAGAGAAATTTTCGTGCCAATCGTGGATTGTTCTAAAATTTCACAAAATTCAAAAATTCACGCAATTTATTTCACTTAACATATTCACCGAATTTTCGTTTCCATTTTTACGCATTCATGCAAAAAAAAATACCCAATCATGCACGTATTCACGTAAACCGTGCCCTCGTTAGTTGAAACCATTATTAAGAGGTGGAAACCGAAACGGGGATGATAAATAAAGCTTTCTGATTGGTTTCAAAAGACTTTATCAAAATACTAGGGGGGGGATGTTATTTTGCAAAAACGGCATAAATTCTTAGCCCATTTGTCAAAAGTTGCCTTTGGGTATAAAAAGAAAAAAAAATCATGTTAAAACCCTGTGGCACCCTTTTCAAGGCTGCCACGGGCAGGGTGCCACCGTCGCTCCGCCAGCAAAATCGAAATTTCAAAAAAAATTTAAACATAGTGAAGTGACCCCTCATTTGAAAGGTATTTTCATGCTGATTAAGAAAATCAAGATTGTAAGGGTGAAAAACACTGTCACAAAAAGAAATTTCCGACAGTTGGCAAAATTTTGAGGATTTTTCTAAAAACGCAATTTTTTGATCGTTTTTCTTAAGTTACTTCTTGTTAGAGTGTTTTTCACCCTTACAATATTGATTTTCTTAATCAGCATGAAAATACCTTTCAAATGAGGGGTCACTTCACTATGTTTAAATTTTTTTTGAAATTTCGATTTTGCTGGCGGAGCGACGGTGGCACCCTACCCGTGGCAACCTTGAAAAAAGTGCCACAGGGTTTTTACATGAATTTTTCTTCTTTTTATATCCAAAGGCAACTTTTGACAAATGGGCTTAAAAAGTTAGTCCTAACAACCCCCCTAAAAATACGAGAAAAAAAATCTTAGATCCTCGCCAGAAAGTAATTTAAATGTTAGTTTTCACCTCTCAATACACCTTTTCGACCGTAGCCGCCAATTGCCGCACGGGCATTTTTTTGTCCGCTTTATCCCACTAAAACCGTCCCAGTCCTTTTTTCGCACTTACAGACAATAGAAAAATGTGTCAAAAAAAGATTGGATCTAGTTTAGGGGGATAATTAAATAATTAAGTGGCATGCGCCTGACCGCGCGACTACGGTCGAAAATGTGTATAATGATGTCTCTGAGTCTTGATGATGGTTTAGAAAGTAAATCGTAATAACTATTGGGTTCTTCTAGAAAATTTTTGTAAACGGGCGGTGGGCGGTACATCGGGAGAGGGGTGGAGGATATATTGAATATTCTTCTTGATAACTTTATTTTTTGAGTTTCTCGAGAATTTGTTTCGAGTTTTAACTGTTTATTCTAGAAATTACTTACCACTGCTTTATACTTTGCCAGTTTATTAGCCATGATACCTGACGGCTGTTGTTTTGCCATATCGAATGGTGTTTGACCTTCGTTGTTGGTTAAGTTCATTGGTGCACCGGCTTTGACCAGAATTTTCAGCATCTCTACATCTTCATGGGAGGCGTACTATGGAGAAAGAAAAATCTTAAGGTGAAAGAAAGGATAATTAGAGTGCATTTTCTTGAAAATCGGTTAATTTTTGATTCTCGGTTGGTCGTGATTTTCAGGCTTAAAATATTCTTAAAACGTTCTTACGATGATTCCCTTATTCACTTATTGATTATTATCTAGTCTGAGGATAGATTTGTTTTTAACCTGTTATTCGGTTTTGGCCAAAATTTAATCTCATGTTCTTAAGAAATTGTTGTGACAGAAAATCTTTGATATATAAAAAAATGTTTTAGCTTCGTTTTGGGCTAAACTTTGTGACCACACCCTTAAAATGAAAATTTTGAAAAAAAATGAATAAAACCTCCCCAGATATTCACCCAAGGAACGCAAGTGTGCAAAATGTTAACCATTTTTTAAATCACCAGCCTGTCCCTAAGTTTTAAGCCTCGTTTTGACACACACACTCTCAGATTCTAGCTCAACTGAAGTTGAGAATAATGATAATTTCTTTACTGAGTCATTTTTTATTCGAATCCACTTTTTATTAAAGCCTGGGATACACGGAGACGAGGTTGACTATTTACGGCCGCTTTCGTGCTATAATTTCGAATGTATTTGTTCGAAAATCTTGTTAGATTAGACCATTTTTTTCTACTTTTTATAACTACTGCTATATTTAAGCTCCGTAAATACAGTACATAAAAAAATAAAAAGCCACAAAGAAACTCCCAAGCCATTTGGTCACTTACGTCAGAAGTTTGTACGCATGCGTGAATGTAAGAAAATCCTTTCTTATCTTGATGATCGAGGTTTGGTTCATGTTTCAATAAAGCCCCCACGGTCCATTTACAATTCAGTTTGATCGCCAACATCAATGCCGTACAATCATGCTGAAAGTTAAAAGAGAACACATTGGTATAAATGACACCGGGGGGGGGGGGGTTCTTAGGCAAATGGAGGGTACGGTATGTGCCGCCCTTAAGGGTACCTTTTTTGGATTTCCAAAGTCCCGCTAAGGGTCCGGAAAATCAGAAAATTAAATTTCAGTACCACTAAGGGTCGGAGATATCGGAAAATTTCAACTTGTTTTTAAGTGGAAATATCGAAATTTGGTCAAAATTGGTCAAATTTGTCCCAATAAGGGTCATGAAATTCACAAAATTTTCCTTTGTTATCTCCTTTTTAGTCCCGGTAGGGGTCCTAGGGTCGAAAGTCGGGCGGCAACCCTCCGTCAGCTCGCAACCCTAGTACCCCCGGGAAATGACATCCAGCTTACAACGTTTAGATTGTTGTAGAGACCCATGGTACCAATCTTTGTAATTATGTGGATTAAAAAACTATATTTCTTTTACTATCTTACTATCAACAGTGCTATTCGTCATGTTGTGTCATGTGGTATATTTCAAATAAAGGCCGGTCTCCACTTTCGCGCGACATGAGCGAAAACTTTTTGACGTTTTTGTAAGGTCATTGGTCGGTTGAAAAATGAAGCAATTCCATTAGTCGAAATTGACGTAACGGTGGAAAAAAGTAGAACTTCCGTCAACTTTTTTTCTGTTTGCGCAAAACTTTTTTATGACGTAATCAGTCTGTGCCACTAACTCGATCGGGAAGATTCTTCCAAAATTGGAAGATTCTTCCGAAATGGGAAGAACTCTCCCGAACGGGAAATTAACTTAACACCCAAACGGGTTAACGGACTTCCAGATCGGGAAGAAGCGAGAAACTAAGGAAAACTCGATCGGGTTGGAACTTCCCATTTGGGAAGTTTACGCAGTTTTTTCACAATTTAACAAGATTTCTACGGTAAAGTTTACTTATCTTTCGGTGAAAAACCTTAAAATTTGATGCTTCTTCACCTCCAAAAAGTTTCAACTTTCGCCGGTCATCGTACAGCTTCGCCGAGATTCAGTCAATTTTCAACTTCCCAAAGAGGAAGAATCTTCCAAAACGGGCAGAAAAAAATAGAGTAAGTTCTTCCCGTTCGGGAAGGTTCTTCCCATTTCTGAAGAATCTTCCCGATCGAGTTAGTGGCACAGACTGGTAATCTTTTCTTCCGGCAAAAAAGGTTAACTAAAAAACTGTCGCCCATTTCGCGCGAAAGTGGAGACCGGCCTTAAGAAAATCCCTCATTTCAATCCTTAAAATATCGAATGTAAAGGAAGTAAAATATTGTGAAAATTCATTTTTTCGATTCGAAATAAGTCTTCTATCACCGGTACGCAATCCGTCAGTGACTCGTTATAAGAGGTTTTTAGCTGTTTTTAGACCATACTTTTAAAAATTGTGACAAAATCCATAGACAAAAGATAAGAATGCTTTAGCGTTCATTGATAATAAAAGTGAAATTTAAAATATTTTCGAAATCGACATAATATTTCCATAATATATGCGATACTTTTGTATTCAAAAGCAAAAAACTATTAAATTCGAAAAATTTTCTTATAGAAACAACAAAAAACGAGGAGTGCGCACTAAGAGTCACTTACATATATTTTTATGTGACAATAGGCAGGAAGACAATGAATTTTTTTGGGAGCAACAGGAGACATTAACCACCTATTATAATCCATAGATCCAATCGACTTTTCCAGAAAGAAATTATTATTCAAAGAAAATTTGAATATGAGGGGTGGAGGATATAACATTTTTTGGAAAATTACCCTCGAGCATTGTGACTTTTGACCCCGGACAACAGGTCTAACCCCCGGAAAAGCATTATTAGTTGACCCCCTGGACACACAAAATTACCCTTAAACAGAGCATTACCCTCAAACAGAGCAAGTTTATCCCACGGACAAGGCAAATTTCGAAGATTTTTTACTACCCCCGGACACTATATCTTCCACCCCATGTACGAACATTTTCTGGAAGAGCCCAATTAATCAAACTTACATCGGCGTCACCGGCAACAAAATCAACGTCAGCACCATGTTCTAAAATATATTCCAAACAACCGACTTCCTTATCATGATTTCCCATGTATAATACTGTGTCTTGTTTTAAGACACATTCATTGATCAACGTTGTCGCCTCACCCTTTTCATTTCTGAAAGCCACGTTCAAAATAGCTTTCTGATCTTCAATCAGGAACCTAAAGTATAAGGAACATAGATATCTTATATAAAGCACTAGATAGAGTTACTCCGTATTTCCCAAGCAACGGTACGTAAAGCAAAATAATGCGCCATTTTTGTAGATATTTGTAGGTCACAGTAGGTCACAGTTCGGTACCGGCAATTTCTTCAACCAAGCAAAAAAAACCTGAATGGCGCGAAGCGACGAGGCGAAAGATAGGCTTGATGGATCAAATTGCCGGCACCGAACTATGGTCTACTTATCAAAGATGGCGAATTATTTTGATTCAAATAGGGGCGGAGTAGCTCTATCTAGTGTTTTATATAAGATATCTGTGATAAGGAATTATCTTACGGTTTAATATATCTGGTTGTCGGAGTTGAGATATTCAAGTAACGTACTTTAAGAACCGTGTACACATTGTATTTTAGAAGAACAAACTTTAATAAGAACATAAGGCTTCGATGGCCAAAATGTCAAAAACATGTTAAGAACATTTCAAGGCTTCGGGGAATCCAAAACACCCGATTTCTTAGGAAAACAGACAAAATACCCACAAAATGGTGAAAATAGGAACATGTTAAGAACATTTTTAAGCCTTATATCTGAAAAGTACCGAAGAGCTCTGAAGGCTTCAAAAAATTTGGATGTTTAAAAAAAAAATCGTGTGGGGGGGGGAGTTTATCGTTCTTCATCTGCAATTTGAGCTTTACTAAGCTCACTTGCGTCAATCCATACTTCGATTATCAGCCTGCCTGGAAGTGCTTGGGATTCGAACACAGTCCATTGCGGTGCAAGTCTGTGATCGAAACCTTCACACTAGCAATCGGAACAGTGTTTAGAAAATTGTAATATCTCGAATTTGAAAATAAGTTATAATTTAATAACATTTGTTTTCTTTTAGCTATGGATGTTCCAAAACCAAGAGAGGTCTCAAAACTTCTGAATGCATAGCCAAAAGATATCAATTTTTTTTTCTGTGATGGAACGTTAACGACAGCAGATTAAAAATGCCTTGAAAAGTTCAAAATTAGCAATTTGCAAGAATATGAGATACAGCAAAGTAATCAAGGAAGTTTTCCTCGTCTAGAGTAAAAAAGAGCATACCGAGAGATAGGATAAGAACTTTTTACATTTCCATTTAATAACGCCCGAACGATGGGCGTTCGTCCACGTCCATCTTGAACATTGAGCAGACTGGGTGCTAGTTTGACCAGGAGAGCAGCTGACGGGAAATTGTTTTCAACAGCGTAATGAATGGGTAAGGAAGACGTTGAGTCAGCAGATTTGATATTGATACCACAATTGATTAAGTATTTGGCAACCTGTTTATAAAATTCATATCATTTATTTTTTTTAAATTCTCAATAAGCGTAAAACTACATCTGTCTCAGTAGACATACAACCCCCAAAACACCCGGGTCACAGACCTGCTGAGATTCAAGCCCCCACTGGAATATTTGGCAAAGATTTCGTCCCCGGTGAGAAAATACCCTGGAAATTCAACCCCACTGGGAAATTGACTTTGATTTCATCCCCACTCGGCATTCAATGTTTAAAAATTGCACTCCAAAACCTTCCCCATTAAATTTTTTGCTTTGGCGACTAAAATAAAGACTTAATGACGATTTTTTGATAATATACATACATCAAGCCATGTTTTCTTTCTATTAGGTACCTCCTTCTCTAATAAACCTGTTTCTTCGTTGAAAGAGAAGCCGCTAAAGTCCTGAAATATAATAGATTTCAAAAATTTGAATTAGTCCACTTGATTTATCTATATAACTCCTAATTAAAATTTTGGTCATTTCAACTGGAAAGTCTTTTTAAAAAAATCAGCAATTTTGCTCCCCCCGGGCCAAGAAGGGTAAATTACGACAAAAAAAGAAATAATATTTTGTACAACGTCGCTATAGTTGTTGCGGCGCATCAAGTAGACACCCACCCCTATTAAAATTTCAACGTACAATATGGAAATATTTCATTCGTTCCGTTCTCTGATAAAGTTTTCCGGACGGTAACATTTTCTGATCATGCATAAAAGATCTTAACAAAAAATGAGGACCATTTCCCTGACGAAAGCTTTCCCCGTAGAAGTTTCCTCCCTCCCTTTAAGCCTTTAAAGGTATCGTCAATATAGATATAGGTATTCACCTCGTCATCCAAAGCTAGACTTTTATCTGAGACGTGTATACACAACAGATGTAAAAGGTTTCTTCGTTCCTCGTCTACACCCGTAGCCTTGTATTCTCGATGCTTTGCAAGGAGCGTCCAAATCAAGTGTAATTTCTCTTCCGAAATACCAGCCTATTAAAAACAGTCAAAGCAAAGTTTTCATTTTAAACGGGGAATCAACTATCACAGCAAAGGAGTCAACGTAGCCCCCAATATATCGCAACGGGCTTTTCCAGAAAAAACTTTTACCCCCACTGTTGATGATATTGATTTTTCGAAGTATACTTTATTAGTAAATACCCCCTGGATATCTATTCTTAAAAATATGCTCAACCCCCTGGATATCCTCTATTATAAAGATGCTTACCCCTGGTTATCGTATTTTTTACTTATAAAGACACTTTACCCCCTGGATATCCAATCCCTTGTAGATATTTAACCCCCTGGATATCTACTTTTGAACAAAAATCGTTAACCCCCTGGATATCCGATATCCTCAACAGGGGGGGGGGGGGGTTCGGACTATTTCTGGAAAAGCCCATTTCGAGTATTGAGAATTACAATTAGCGTTTAATATGGCCTTCTTTCCTTGCTTGCTCAGTTCGAACAAAATAGAATTCAACACAAGATGGCGGACTATCCAGTTCTAAAACTTGACATGCTTCTTTTAAATGGGAAGCCCGATCCAGTCAAATAGTTGGAGATCAGTGAATAGAACAGCGCCCGCTAAAATGTGTATACACAATGGTTTACCTGAATAGCATCGAACATTGGCAATTTTGACACTTCCAACATGATGTAAGCCAAATCTTTCCAGTCTTGAATCAAAACGAAAACAAAAGCAGAAACTAAAAAGTCTTCAGGTTTTTCAGCCGAATAATCCCATTTATATTTGTTGGATGATATGCCTTCTTCGTATTGTTTTATCTGTTCCTTGGTTACGCGTTTGTATATATTGCATTGTGGGTCAGCACCCTCTTGAAGCATCATCATAGCAGTGCTAAGAAAATAATAGCCAAGCCACTCTTATTAGCGAAGTTAAGTATCGGAATATATTTTCTCGATGTAGAACGGGCTTTCTGAAGCCGTCGTGTTGCATCACAATATTGTCTACAGGCTAACTGGGAAGCAAGACATGACATACTTTGCTTATAAAACGAAACCCCGCTTTATCTTTCGTTCTAGAAGCAAGGGTGACTTTTTCTCAAAAATAGTATCAAACTGACTTTTGAATCGGGCGCTACTAAACTAATAATAGAAAACAATTTTAGAAAATTGATCTCAGACTGATTCTTACCCATGATGCTTGTTTTTCAATGCGATAGCCAAGGGCGTATTTCCATTCTTATCTGTCAGCTTGTCGTCTGCACCAAGCTAAGAAAAAGCAAACAAAATTTCCCATGTGCTGTCCAGGTGGCAGATATTAGCGAGTTTATGTATTTGCACTTTTCGAGGACAGCAGAGTGACTGAAGCGATTTGGAATGAAACTCAGTTTTGACTAGCCTAGTGTCCACTTAAAGCTTTTGACCCGCAAAATCGAGGACGGTAAAAATACTGATTAAGCGTCGTCCTCAGTTGTCATGATCTAGCCAAGTCGAACCCTAACCGTCTCAGTCGCTGGAAAACACACATACATAAACTAGCTAAAACAAGGGAATGGGGGTCGTCTTCCATTTGTAAGGGACACGAAGATAAAAGTCAAGACCAACATGCGAGAAGGTTCTGATCCACTGATAGAGCAATGACAGAAGGCATCATCACCAGTAGTCAAAACAACATTTTTCGTCTGAGACGGAATTTTACGCAAAAAATTGACGAACACATTCTTAAAATTTTGTTGAATAACCCCGTCCGCCAACCGGCCTACCTACTCCACAATTTCTCAAAAATACCTTTTTCAACTGCATGCATGAGATAGTCGCACCACGTTGGCACCCATAATGCAACGGCGTATTTCCCTCATTGTCTTGATGACTGACGTAATCTTTCATGTTGAATTTAGATTGGTTGTATTCAGTACACAAAAGATGAATGAGAGACATGGGATCGCAAATGTTTGTCGAATCCAATTTCTTGCTGAAAATAAAATCAAGAATCGAGTAGAATACTTCTTTGAAAAATATCCAAAACTTCGCATATCGCTTTGATTGCTCAGTGGTCAAGGGTGGTGTCAATTTTTTTGCTCCAAACGGGAAATCGGACTTTAAACAATAATTTTTAAAACTTTGCATAATTTTGTGGAGCTTGAAGAAAGAGAAGCCTCTTTTTTTATCTCCCTGGAGACGGAAATCCGTCTGAGACGGAAGAACTTTATACATTGATTATTTGACCAAGCTGACAAAAAGTCAAAAACGTCGGGCACTATTCGAAACGAAATTTCCTCTACCCGCTTTTCTCCATTCTATCGATTCTTAGCGTTTAAATGTAGATAAGGACCATCAAATGACACCAGCCTTATTGAAAGTTTACTTTGACGAAAAAACGGCTTTGTGAAACACGTACGTAAACGCAAAAGTATGTTTATATATAAAAATTATCCCCTTACCTGTTTGATTTGTCAAAGAATGCGTAATGAATCGGGAAGCGGCCGTGCGAACACTCAACATCTAATAGTGCGCCGTGAGATATCAGCAATATTTCAAGTTCATTGGTTGTTTCATAATCACCTGATGCCAGCATTACTAGATTGTGTAACACTGTGCGACCATTTTTTTTATCTTGCGCGTTCACATCGAGACCAGCTTTCAAGAGGCGTTTGAAAATAGCAATTTTCTTGCTGATAGCTATAAGAAAACATAAAGATTAGTTTATAGATTGACTTTCTTCAATTTGAAAAATGTTCAGGATCTAATTGATAAAAGATTCTGGAATCTTTAAAAGGATAATCAGATGGTTTGAAATATTTAGATTGGTCCTTAGTAAAACCTCAAAGTATTTTTGCGTGACAATTTTCCAAAATCGAGATATCAAAATTTGAAATTTTTGAAAATGGGTTCTTTACACACTGTTCTTACGTTGAAATTCTATTGTTTACATCCTAAAAAACCAAAACTTGTAACTTAAATATCTAGACTTTGAAAAGTTAGGTAAAAATATTTTAAGATTTTGCTCACAAGCTAAATTATGACGTAACTTCATTCAAGATGGCGAGTTATTTTGCTTCAGATAGGGAAGACAAAGCTCTATTTAGTGTTTATATAAGATATCTGTGGTTGCAATGACATCCATCAAGCAAGATGTCTGGAGTTGTTGCAATGACTTTCTCAAGGACAAAGATTTTGACGTCATTCTTTCCTGATAATGAAACTCAGTTTTGACTAGCCTAGTGTCCACTTAAAGCTTTTGACCCGCAAAATCGAGGACGGTAAAAATACTGATTAAGCGTCGTCCTCAGTTGTCATGATCTAGCCAAGTCGAACCCTAACCGTCTCAGTCGCTGGAAAACACACATACATAGACTAGCTAAAACAAGGGGACGGGGGTTGTCTTCCATTTGTAAGGGACACGAAGATAAAAGTCAAGACCAACATGCGAGAAGGTTCTGATTCACTGATAGAGCAATGATGGTTTGAAATATTTAGATTGGTCCTTAGTAAAACCTCAAAGTATTTTTGCGTGACAATTTTCCAAAATCGAGATATCAAAATTTGAAATTTTTGAAAATGGGTTCTTTACACACTGTTCTTACGTTGAAATTCTATTGTTTTCATCCTAAAAAACCAAAACTTGTAACTTAAATATCTAGACTTTGAAAAGTTAGGTAAAAATATTTTAAGATTTTGCTCACAAGCTAAATTATGACGTAACTTCATTCAAGATGGCGAGTTATTTTGCTTCAGATAGGGAAGACAAAGCTCTATTTAGTGTTTATATAAGATATCTGTGGTTGCAATGACATCCATCAAGCAAGATGTCTGGAGTTGTTGCAATGACTTTCTCAAAGACAAAGATTTTGACGTCATTCTTTCCTGATAAAGCTTGTCTCGACGCTTTGAGGATTGATAATTGCGTTGGCTCTCGAGAAAGAACCATACCCACCAGAAATCGCAACTTAAAATGCCTTTTATATAATGTTGTTCCAACAAGAAAGACCGGGCAATCACTAACAATCGTGCAACCTTTTGATAGAAAAACATATTATAAAGCTTTTTGCACCCTCTAACTTTTATGAAATTATCAAACTTAATTTCTGAGAATGGAACTTTGTCCTGATGATATTAATGCTGTTGAAGGGGAAACCTTACTACATCTTTGATCAGATGCGTGACGTATCTTTTAAAATTGCTTACTTTTTGGTGTTTTGAAAATGTCTAGAGTTCAATTGATAAATCTGGAAGCTTTTAGCGATGTATAGGAAAACTTACAAGGCTTTTTCTTAAGCGATGCGTGATGTGCAGCAGACATTCCATTCTGGTCAACTAGGTTGACATTTTTGCATTCTTTCAATACTGCTAATAAGCCGTCATCTGTTTCTTCTGTAGAGAACCACCAAATCTGATGAAAAAAAGCAAAAACATTATTTTTGTTATGAAAGATCTTCTCAGCAAAACTTTACCAAAACTAACAGTGAAAAAAGGAATTATTTATGATTTTTTCTTGAGGTACGCAAGTGCATGAAACTTTTAGTTATGTTTTTAACATTTTTGTGCACTCTTTGGATGTTTGCTACACATTCTTTATTGATTTCTTCTTGAAAATATGTCACGGAATTTAAAGTTTCACTAACCCAGACGTTTTAGTTGATCTACCACTGTAAGAAATATTGGGAAAACCCTAGACTAAAGTTTTCTTTACAGTAAAGACACTAACCTTTCTTCCTCGTCAATTTCATCTGCTTTCGTGATTTTAATCCAAGATTTCATCGCAATCACTAGAGTAGGTGCCAGTTCATCTTTCTCCTTATTACTTGACCCTATTTCAACGTTCGCTCCATGATCCAAAAAGTCTTGTGTGTAATTGGTAGTATTCATCAGCTTGTAATGTAAAGGAGTGCGACCATGAAGATCTTTGGCATTCAAGAGTTCGCCAATTTTGGGAACATATTTGTAAAACACCTCCATAACTTCTCGGCTGATATTCTTCATAGCAAGTAAATGGAAAATGTTCATTTGTCCAAAACTGTTGTAACCTTTGAACTTTTCTTGATCTTCGTCTGATTTTTCGTAATCCAGGGAGGGTTTAGGCCACAAAGTGTATTGTAGAGCAGGCTAGTAGAAGATATAAAATTAAGAAGATTTTGATTTTGATATCACCAGCTATACTTTTATGGACCTACCTGATAATAAAATTAAACATTTTTGAGAAAATAATTTGGAAAGAGAAACTATCAACACTATTGAAAAAGAAATATTTTTAATAATAATCCACTATCAGAAAAATGCGCAGCTTAATAATAAGTCTCTAGAAAACTCAAACCAACACACTCCAGCGTGACATTTTTTTTTTTTTAATAAGGCGAAACCAATTTAATTTGTTGTTCTACGGGCCCGACCGACCCTATTTTTGCTAAAATCAAAAAATAATAATATTGAATTTCCTCTACAATATATTTTACATACTAGTTATTTGTAAGGATCAAATTTGAATGAAGCTGAAAATTAATTCAAGAAATTGAAAAAATTAATAAATCGGAATGCTTGATACACGATTTTATTTTTTTTCATCGAAGATAACAAAGTGAATTTTTGAACCAGACATTTTTTGGAAACCCTGATAAATGAAAAATTTGTTCTTATTTCACCGACCGACCGACCCATATTTTGCTAACGATCTGTCCGTAGAACAACAAATTAAATTGGTCTCGCCTAAATTAGAAAAATAATAATTTGGCTAAGAACATTGACCGGTAGGTTACAGGACACCTTGAGGAATGTCCGTGTAGCATCTAACCAGCATCTAATGAGAAAACTAACCTTGTCGTCAGGTCCCATTGCCGTCTTTTGAACCAGAATATCGGTATCAACGAAACATTCTGTCAACAAAGTTTTAACCAGTTTGGTGTACTGCGGTAGAGCTCTCTCCATCTGGTTTTTACTTGCAATGTTGTAGACGAATGATAGCAAAGGTGTGAAACCGTTATTGTCCACCTTGTTGCTGAACTCCTTGGTCAAATTACACTGATGAAAAAGAAAATAATATAAATTGATATAATTTACAGTCTCCACAGCTCGAACACGCACGGGGAATACAAATTTGTTTGATTTATAGGAATTTCGCAGTATGGAGTATAATGTTTGTATGGCATTGTTAAGGCCAGTCTCCATTTTCGCGCAAAATGAGTGAAAACTTTTTATCGTTTTTGTAAGGTCATTTGGTTGGTTGAAAAATGAAGCACTTCCTTCAACTTTTTTTTTGTTCAAGCGAAACTTTTTTATGACGTAATCTTTTCTTTAGGCAAAATAGGTTGAGGAAAAAACTGTCGTCCATTTCGCGCGAAAGTGGAGACCGGCCTTTAACTGAAGGGACCAGGAGACTTGTTCGAGTTGAGAGACATTCAAGTTGTAGAGGTTCGAGTTAAAGAGCCTTCACAGTACTTTGTTTGATTCTTTCAAAAAATCAATAATAGAGGTTTTCATGTTCTAAGTTACGTAGCCATTATGGAAGTAAACGTTCGAATCTGTAGAGGGCAATCCCTTAGGCAAAATCGAACGTTTGCTTCCATAATGGGGGAAGTTATAGAAGGTGAGAAGTGTAAGCGTGCGAAATTTTCTAGAACTTGTCGCAATATTTTTCAAGCCGTCGCGATGTTTTTAAAACTGTCGAAATGTTTTTCAAGCTGTCGCGTTGTCAAAACTGTCGCGTTTTCAGAAGTTGTCGCGAGATTTTTCAGACTGTGGCATTTCCAGAAGCTATCGCGATATTTTTCAAGCTGTCGCTGTTCAAGATTGCAACAATTTAAAAAATATCGCAACAGGTTTTTGAAATTTCCGCGCACTGACTTTTCTCGGCTTCCATAGGAAGTTACATGAAAAAAATAATTTGTGAAAGAAAGACTACGTGGGTACCTTTTTCAGAATATTATGAAACAATTGAAAAGTTTTCTTGTCCTCTGGCTCCAGCTTTCCCAACATCATGTGTAAAACATTTTGACCGTGTTTATTCTCGTACACCATCAAGTCTATGTTCGGGTCGTCCAACAAAATTTCACAGATTTTTAAGTAGGATTGGGATAAAGCGAACGTGAATAACGAATGCTTGTCTTTGCGTATACTGTTTACATCTGCCCCATGCTTGAGAAGGTTTTTCAAAAGCTCAAGTTGAGCATGGTTGTACATCTTTCCACGTTTTTCGATTCCTCGTTTGACTTTGATGTGAAAGATTTATCCTACAGAAAAGTAATACAGTATTATAACATTACATTGATTTTCTGGTAAAGATGACTCGTGAGTAGCAGATAGTGCTTACCACGGACCTTTATTGATCGAAGTTTTTTTTTGAATTGGTACCCGCAAAGAAGCCTGTGTTAAAAATTTACGTCTAAAGGCCGGTGTAACCGTAAATCTTTACTCCCCGGAAAAAATCACTCCCTCAGTTATAATTTCCCGGGAAAAAATGACCCCCGGAGTAATAATTACCTGAGAAATTATTACTCCCCCGTGGAAAAAATTACTCCCCTTCAAATTGCAAATTAATTTGCTCTAATTAGGGGGGAGTGTTATTTTCCCAGTAAATTATGACTCCCTGGTGAATTCCGACGTTTTAAAAATGTATGCATACTGTAATCCATAAACTTTATTGTTGTGGTTGCTGTAAAAGGAAACCTAGCCATAAAATCATCTACAAGTTAAAGTGACTCGTTGTTACCCCCACCCATCCCGTTGAACTGTACCCCTGGTGACGCAAGAACATTTTCATCCGTTCGGGGAAAAATCAAAGAATGCTATCCCCACTGTAGCGATTTTTTCTTCATTTTCCTGTTGAAATATTCCACTTTAATGGACCCGAATAATAGAGGGGTCCAAATATAAAAGGGGGAGGGGTCCGAAATTTCTGTAAAATATAATAGACGGGGGGGGGGAGGTTGAACAACCCCCCGGGTTCGAAATCAGTATAGTCGAGAAAGATGCCTTTTTATTAGAATTTTTATTGGGCCAAGAAAAAGCTCTACGAACAAGAATTTTTTGAATTAAATTTCAAGAATTATTTGAAAATAAAGAAAACAGTGTTGCAGTGTCAAGATGTAGCCAGGTTTTTTAAATATCTCTCAATTTTCTAACCCAAGCAAATCACACTCAAGAAAAAAGTTTAAATTCAATTTAAATGTCAAAATAACAGTAAAAGTTTCCATATTGTTTTTGTTATTTAGTCATGATAAACAGGAAAAAAAAGATTAGGAAGCCGAATGTTGATCGTGATCTATGCCAGTTTTTTGGTATACTATCAGGGGAGTAAAAATTTCCCGAAGGGAGTCATTATTTTCGCGTAAATTTATACTCCCGGAAGTAATAATTTCCTGGGAAAAGATTACTGGGGAGTAATTTTTTCCCAGTAAATAATGACTGGAGAGTATAAATTTTGGGGAGTAATATTTTACTGTGACACCGGTCTCCACTTGCGCGCGCTGCGATTGCACTTTTCGAACAGAGCTTACCCGCTATTGGTCAAAAGAAAAATGAAGCAACTCCATTGGTGCGATCCGACGTAACGTAACGGTTGGATAAAGTTGAAATGTGTTCAACTTTTTTTTCTAGGGCGCGCTACATTTTTATGACGTAATCTTTTTTCCAAGCAAAAAGGATTGAAGCCAAAAGATGCGATCGCAGCGCAGGCAAGTGGAAACCGGCCTTAACGGCGCTACATCTATAAGTATTCAAGGGAACGTAGATCTAGCGCTCTCGATACATTTGCCACGCTATTGAGTATTGCCGCCATTTAGGGTATCACTTTTCAAAAAACTCTGATCAAAAATTTTGCTGGGCCAGGATTGAATAACTTGGTCCATGGTATATAAAGATCAGTGGTGCTTACTCAAGGCCGCATCTGACTTTAGGATCTGTCTTCGTCTTGCCGTGTCCCTTATTTATATTTGTGCCTTTGTTGAATGTTGCATTTCTATTTGTGAATTTATTCCTTAATGCTTTTTTTTTGTCGATGTGCCTCCTGTTCAAGCGTTTGTTTCATTTGTGTATGTACATGTTTTTATTTTACAAGAACATAAGGCTTCGATGGCCAGAATGTTAAGAACATGTTAAGAACATTTCAAGGCTCAAGGCTTTGTGGAATCTTAAAAAACACCGAATTTCTTAGGAAAATTGACAAAAATACTCAAAAATGGCAAAAATAAGAACATATTAAGAACATTTTTAGGCTTAAAACTCAAACAGTTAAGAAAGTCCTAAGGCTTTGGATGTTCTTATAAAAAAAGCGTGTAGTGTATGGTTAAGAGAGATGAGTCAACTAAAGAAAGTGATTACTTGTGTTTTGATCCTTATATATAAGATTTTTCTAACTTTCATTGGAGCACGGAACTCAGAGTGATGCACTTTTTAAGTTTTAATGGAAGATAACTTTTAAAATATTGATATATGGCTCTGGTTCCTAACTAATCGAGCACTCTAATGGCATTGATTTACCACACTTGTTTTAATTTTCTTTAGATGTAAAATCAATCAAATGAATTTACTTTCAAAAAACATATCTCTCCAACCAAGTTATTTTGGCTTTTAAAGTGAATATTTGAGTAACATAGAAGGCAATTGTTCATCTATTTGAAATGAGAACAGTAAACCAGACATACAATATGAAGAACCACCAGGAAAGATTTTGCTCATAACAAGAGCAAATTAAATAAAACTTCAACCTTAGTGTTCTCGGCGTATCCAAGTACAGTTAACGCTCTCTAATTCGATCTTCAAGGGGAAATGGATTTTCATCGAATAAGGGAGCATCGTTTATGAGAGTTTCTTGTTGACAGGGACTTTAAATTTCATCGAATAAGGGAGTCTATCAAATAGCAGAGCGTCAAATTAGAGAGCTTCAACTGTATAAACGTTATTTTCGATATTAAACCGGTGTACACAGGCGACGGAGATGAGGTTGAGAAAACTTACCACCACATAAGCAGACAGGTCTTTGTCATAGTTTTGGTCGATGAAATGTAATACAGTTTTATTATCATCTTCCGTTTTCCCAACAGTGGCAGATGCGCCATTCTCAAGAAGAAAATCAGTCAGTGGAAAGTTCTCCTAAAATAACAAGAAATACTAATTGAATTAGGTGTCAGTACTCAAATATATTTGGACCATATTCAAACGTTACGGCTCCACATCGTTCCAAATTAAAACGTTCCATAGCACTGTGTTAACGTCAAAATTCGAAACGCCAAAAGAAAACACGTTACAAAGCAAAAGAGATCGAAAAGGCTCCATTCCACTATTTATTGCGTAGCCGAATTGCTTCGTTTTCTTGCTCTGAAACGTTCCAAAGCCAATATGAACACTCTCGATCCGTAACGAAAACCATACGGGAGCGATACGAGATCGTCTGATCATGGTCTTTATCACTATATACCTTGCAAAAATTGAACGGAGAAAACCGTCACTTTTCTTCGCCCACTTCTCCGGTTTTCCCCGATAGTATATACATATACTATGTATATACTATATTATATGGGTTTCATTATCAAAACGAAATTCCGAATCAAGTGGAAATAAATTTCAAAAAATACTACTTACGTTAGCAACTGCAGTAATTAAGGGTGTAACGCCCTCGTCACTCACTCCGTTGATATCAACGCCCGCCTTTAAGAAAAGTTCAGCGATTTTTATTGAGATGTTCATCATTTCTTTGTCAATGGTTTGATATTTCTTATAAAAGACATTGGTGTAGATCGATGATCGCGCTAGGTAATGGAACTGAAATACATAAGGAAAAACACAATAAAATGATGATCGATTTGAGTTTGATATAATATGAAGAGAATCGTAGCATGGTCATTGATTTCAGTGCCCCGAAGGAGTTATATACGATACTCCTGGATGGAAAATTGAAAATTTTTGCCGTCATTCTAAATGAGGCACAAATCTTCAGGTTTCATTTTTCTTTGCTTGAGAATGTTGAAGATTCATCTCTAGCCCGTTAAAGGCTTTAAACTCAATCATGGAGCATATAGCTACGATGTGCAAGGTTGTGAGTTCAAGGCCGAGAAATATCAAAGAATTAAAAAAAGTACTCGAGGCCTAAGTTTTATTCTAAACAAAACAGAGGAAGTTTAAGTAGAAAAATTTGAGACAAGAGTTTCAACACTTCCTCCCCGTCAACTTTTCCGAGGTTTTGCAGCTAGCAAACATTGAATGATGTTTCAACGTTCAGCTTGTACGTTATAGAAACGTAATGTACGTTAGATGAACATTGAAACAGCATTGAGTTTTATCCCTCACTTACTAAGTAAGTAAGTCTGCGATCGCAGTCGGAGGCGACCCGGAGGCGACCCGAAGGCTCCTTTTTCGATAGCTATCTTCCCGAAGGTAGGGGTAGGCGCCACTCTTTCTCCCTGGATTACTCCACTTACCCTTGATCATTTTCTTAATTGCTGAGCATTAAGCAGAGAGACATCAAGTACCATTTTTGAAATCTTTGGTACTACCCGGCTGGGGGTTGAACCCACAACCTTGCGCACCGTAGCAGGATGCTTTACCACTGCACTACGGTCCGTCACTTACCAGATTAGAACTTGAGCCATCTGTCAATTGAGGATTGGCGTGATATTTCTCTAGCAGATGTTTGACAAGTGTGTATTGTTCTTTACACAGCGTTCCAGTTAAATGTTTCATCAGGATCGTCAATCCGTTCTCGTCAACAAAATTCACATCAACACCAGCGTCTAACAATAAATCACCGATTTCAATGTAATGTTTCATTAACGCAACTGCTAAAGGTGTTGTCTAGAATGAAAATATAAAAGGAGTAAAAAATAATATATTATTGTTTTTGAGATACAGTTGCCCATCTCTAATTCGATTTTCGAGGGAAATTTGGTTTCGATCGAATAAGGGAGTTTATATAATAAGGGAGCGTCGTTTATGAGAGTTTCTTGCTGACGGGGACTTTAAATTTCATCGAATAAAGGAGCCTATCGAATAGTAGACGTCGAATTAGAGAGCGTCAACTGTATTAAAAAACAGGTTTCGTTTTTGGAAAGAATAATATAGACATTTTCATAAAATTCATCATGTATCTTGATGAATATTACATCAAATACTCGGGTTAATAAATCTCAATAACCAACTTTTACCTATTCAATATCTGCTTACTATACTATAAACAACTCAAGATTTTGAGCGGAGTCTATTATTCAATTCCGATTAAATTAAAAGTTATGCATTACCTTCCAATTATTTGGTATGTTTGCATCGGCACCACCCTCTAACAATAACTTGACACAATGATACCATCCGTAAGCGGCCGCATAATGTATCGGCGTGTTGTCAGAGCTATCTCGCGCGTCCGGGTTAACGCCGATGCGTAAGAGGTAAGCCACGATTTGACTGTGTCCGTTCATACATGCATACATAAGGGCTGTCTTATTTCGGCGCACTTTAGAGATAAGGAAATAATTAAAGTTCGCTAAATGTTTTTCAGTAGAGAATAGGATATTTATGATATTCATGACGTGATGTTTTCTACGGAAAGACCCCGGTTTTTGCCAATAGTGGCAAATTTTATACAACGTTTGTCTTCTTTTTAAATTTGTCACTACTGGCTAAAACCGGGGTATTTCCGTAGAACACATTACGTCATGAATATCAATGAATATATTTAAAAATAATCGTCTGAGTCATTTTAGCTAACATTAATATTTAGTAAGTTAATAATATTTTATAAGTTTTGAAAAATCAAAGTTAACAAGAATATTGGGCTCTTCCGGAAAATGTCCGTACATGGGGCTGGAGGATATAGTGTCCGGAAGGGGGGGGGGTAGTGGAAAATCTACAAAATTTGCCTTGTCCGGGGGTAAACTTGTCAAATGCTTGTTCAGGGGGTTACACCTGCTGTCTGGGGGGCAACAGTCACAATGTCCAGGGGGGGGTAAATTTCCAAAAAAATGTTATATCCAACACCCCTTCCATATTCAAATCTTTTCTGGAAAAGCCCATTTATAGGTTTTCGAAAATCACAGTTTCTTTTAAATTTGGTAAACCAGTATATTGTAAAAAGGTTTCCCACACAACCTTCTTGCATTTCAAATTAAAAAGAACATATAGGATCAAAGGATTTACAAAAATTCTATTTTCAGGAAGAAAAATTTATATACTTTTCAGGTCAGGTTTAGCACCATTTTCATGGAGGAATTTGACTGTTTCGTAATGTCCTTTTGCTGCAGCCAAACCAAGTGGTGTCATATTCTCTTGAACAGCACTTGATTTGATATTGACATTAGCATTATTTTCCAGCAATACCTTAATGCAGTCCTGAGAGAAGATAAAAAGTAAAAAAGATAGGAAATTTATGATCTTGGCAATAATATTGTTGCATTGGACACTGAATGTTCCGTACAGTTCAAAGATACTTTAACGGGATAAAATTTCGCAGGGACTTAATTTCGCGGCTGGCACTATTGGGTGGCAATATTTTCACGATTTTGTGACTTTTACTGTCAAATAATGCATGTTGGTTGTTGAAATACGCATTATTTGCGCTTCTTTGATGCAAGTAGCCATTGAAAAAGTAAGTATTTGATATTATTTTGAGTTTTGTTTAGAAATATTTCGCGGATGATACCCTTCCAAATTTCCATTGGGATATAATTTCGTAGATTTTCGCGGATGACACCCATTTCCGCGAAATCCGTGAAATTTAATCCCCGCGAAAGTTTATCCCATTAAAGTAGCTGAGCGACCTGGCCGTGGAACCCGGGAAAGCAATTGAAATTTGTATATCTAAGTAAAAAATCGACTCTATCGACTCTTTCCAACTCTGGAATTGTCTAATTCGAAGTCAACCCGAGATTTCTGTAAAGCCCGAAGGGCTAGAAGGAGTGCTTCAAGCTTTGCCAAGCAAAAATAAGTGAATATCGCAAATAAAATTTTGTTGCTATTGTTTTTTGATAAGCCGCGAAGCTTCTGATTGGAAATTCTATTGTAATATCGCGTAACCTCGGTAGTAACTTCCTACCGAACCACGGCACAATTTTCAGTAAAAGCACGCCATCTAGCCGTTCGAGTTTTACAGGTCTGTGTGTCAACAAGCAAAGTAAATAAAACATCGGACGAGGTTGTTAATAACTTGCTACATACGTTAAATCCACGTTTAGCTGCATGATGAAGAGCAGTGAATGTTTTCTTGTCTTTAGCGTTGATGTTGATCTTAGGTTTCATTGGTGTGTTTGCTTCGTCAGTTTTATCTACAACAAACAAAGGTAACTTATTTCTTAAGAACAAACACTGTGCGAATGTGAAAATTTGAATCGTCAAAAAATGAAGACGTTACAAAAGCAAAACAGATCCAATCGGTTTCACTCCACTATCTTCATCTGAACAGAACTGCTCCGAAACGTTCCAAAATCAGTATGAACACTCTCGATCCGTAACAAAAATCATACCGGAGCTATACGAAACCGTAACGTCTGAACATGGTCTGTATGTACCTTTTTCACTAGTAGTTTCATCTTCTTCATCCTCACCATCATCACTATCTTCATTCTGAGCCACTTTGCAACTCATCAGAACTGCAATGTTTTCCACACGGTTGCATTTGACAGCAATGATGAGTGGTGTCAATTTTTGCCCGTTCGGGATGGTCACGTCAGCTCCCCTGAAGGACGTAAAGGGAAGAACAGAAGATTTTAAGAGATAACATTTTAGTCATTTTCAGGCACTTTTAAAAGCAAGACAATCGCACGTTTAGATTCTTATGGGAAATACATGGAATGACCCCTACAACCAAAATCTTCCTGAATAAGGCTGGGGGCTGGATTTTTTTTTAATTTCCAAAGGGACCTAACTTTTATACAGTAAGGTCTGGGGGCTGGGGAACTATATTTTATATCTTGCTTTTATCTACATAACAATCAATCATTATTCTTTTTAATTATAACAAGCTAGATGCTGAATGGACCTACCTGATGATGAAAGTTAGATAGCAATGCAAGGAGAAAAATGAAAAAAATCAGTCAGAAAACATAGCGTTTAGCGAAAATGCATAACGCAAGAAATTCATCATTGATTGATGGTGGGGGGAGAGGGAAGGGTTGTAGGGAAAAAATAAATAGAAAGTTCTGGTCGAAATCAGTTTTATTGACAATTGAATCATGCTTGATGGTGAGCATTGTTATCGATAATGTTTTTGTGTGAAAAACATAGAAATATGAGGAAAAAACCCAATGAAAATGGCGATTTCTGGAATTTTCAACCGGAAAAAAATTTTTCTCAAAAATCGAACTCGGCCATGTATGCATTGCACATACGCATCTTTCTGCAAAAAATCAGAAAAAAATAAAAATAAAAATTCGAGGAAATGTAAAAAAAAACCGTTTTTCCGGCATATTTCCGGCATATTTCCGGCATTTTAGGCCGGAAAAAAGTGTTTTTCGAAAATCGGGCTCCATCACATTTTAGATATTGTCATATTGCGTCAGTGTGCAAAATTTCATAAAAAAATATAAAGGACAGCTCGAGAAATTCAAGAAATACTGTCTTTCCGGCGAAAATAGGTTGTTCCGGCAACTTTTAAAAAAGTTCCGGCTTCAAAAATCAATTTTATTGAAAATTGAAACATGCTTGATAGTGGGCATTGCTATTAAAAATGTTTTTGAATGAAAAAACAACCAATTATAAGGAAAATGTCCAATGAAAATCTAGAAAAACGGCGATTTCCGGCATATTTCAGGCATTTTCCGCCGGAAAAATTTTTTTTCTCAAAAATCAGACTCGGCCATGTTTTGGGCATTGTTAATAAGCATCTTTGAGCAAAAAATCAGAAAAAACTAATGATAAAATCTCGAGAAAATGCCAAAAATCCAGTTTTTCCGGTATATTTCCGGCATTTTCGGCCGGAAATGAATTTTTTTAGAAAATTGGGCTTCGTCACAATTTAGGTATTGACATTTTGCATCAGTGTGCAAAATTTCATGAAAAAATATAAAGTACAGCTCAAGAAATTCAAGAAATACTGTTTTTCCGGCGAAAATCGGCTGTTCCGGCGATTTTTAGAAAGTTCCGGCTTCAAAAATTAGTTTTATTGACAATTGAATCATGCTTGATCGTGGACATTGCTATTATAATGTTTTTGTATGAAAAAACAACGAAATATAAGGAAAAAGTCCAATGAAAATCTGCAAAAACGGCGATTTCCGGCATATTTCCGGCATTTTCGACCGGAAAAGATTTTTTCTCAAAAATTGGACTCGGCCAAGTTTTGGGCATTGCTAATACGCATCTTTGTGCAAAAAATCAGAAAAATCTAATGATGAAATCTTGAGAAAATGCCAAAAAACCGGTTTTTCCGGCATATTTCCGGCATTTTTGGCCGGAAATGATTTTTTTTCGAAAATCGGGCTCCGTCACATTTTGGGCATTGCCATTTTGCATCATTGTGCCAAAAATCAGAAAAAACTAATGAGCCAATCCTGAGAAAAACTGGTAACAGACGGACGGACGAACGGACGGACGAACGGACGAACGGACAGAGGTTAATTTATAGGACCTCCAGGTAGGTCCAAAAATACAATGTATAGCAATGTGCCCTCCCGGTTATTACCATAATGGCTTTATGGCAACTCCTGAACTTGTAAAATAAAAATAAAAATATACAATTATTTCATTTCTTGACATATACAGAAAAACACGTCAAGTCACAGGGGGTACCAATCACAGGGGGTAACTAAAATTCTGGGGGGGGGGTACCTATTTTCTTAGGGGGGACCTAAACCCCTGGTTCATGCCATGTTTATATCAAAGCCAGAGAATTATGGATTATTATATCATACCACCTGCTACCGTCTATCAAACCTAGACCTTTAAGGAATGGGGACCATCAAAGCCACTAGAGGACTATGAATTACATATCATACGACCTGCTACCGTTAAAAAAAGCTATCAACCCTAGACTTCCTTAAAGGAATTGATTTTTTGACGAGAACTACTAATGATGTTAATAAGACTTAAAAACGTCGAGTTTCATTTTAAAACATTTGAAACTTTAAAACTTTCTGATTTTTATTAACACGGCAAAAAAATAATCCATAGCAAACCTTGAAATGAGGAGTTTCAATGGTTCAGGGCCTGAACAAGCAGCAGCATAATGAATAAGTCTGTTCGCCGCGTTGTCTGACATATTGATGTCATCATGAACATTCAACACTTCTTGAAGGTATTTGGCGTTAGGATTGATACAAGCGCAAAACATCGGTGCAATCTGCTCGTAATTAAATACGAAAATATGAATAATTTCAATATCTTAAATCTTTAATGTAATATTTATTTTAAAAGAAGCGCTAAAAGCGAAAGTCATGAACCAAGTGAACAATTCAATAAAAAAAGCCTGGATATAACCAAAAAGTGATCATATACACTTGTATTCTAAACGACACACCGTGATGATCAAACAAAGTTAATTTTTTGTAGAAAACATCCCCAACAACTGCTTATTTTTTTCCTGAAATAACCACCGACGTTAATATACCCTGCACCAAGTTATTCAATCTCAGCCAAGCAAAATCTTTGATCGGAGTTAAATTCGTACTCTATTGGCAGTACTAATCAATAGCGGTGTAAACGCATCGAGAGCGCTAGATTTACTTTTCCTTGAATACTTATGACGATGTAGCCTGTTAGATGTTAATTTCAACACTGCACAATGGCTTCTTCGCGGGAAACACTTTTAAAAAATCCGATCAAAGATGGCGGATAAAGCTTGGTCTATAAAGGGTATATAAAGGTCAGTGGGAAAAACCAGACAAAATATCAAATGGTTGATAAATCATAGAAAAAGTACTTACAGAAAAAGAGACATGGGTTTTCTTGGTAACCGACGCAGCCTTGAAAGATGGCAGTTTCTCTTTTGTGAAATTCAACAAATTATCATGAAGGAAATTGAAACCGTATCCATCCTTCTTGATTGCAATTTTGACAATTTCACCAGCCATCTCTCGATTACCAGTTTGAACAGCTTCATAAAAATGGTCAATCAATAAGCTAGGTTCCTGGAAAAAAAACTGATACAATCAATTACAGGGTCTTTCAGAAAAAAACCGCACCCCTAGAATTTTTGAAGTTTCTTTTTTTCTGTTTACTTTTTTTCAAACTTCTGATTCTTGATAAATGTTTACGGTATAACTTTCAAATTTCACACATAGGCTTTAAATTTATTAAGAAAAAATGTTCACAGTGATACGATGAATAGAAAAAAAGTTACACTAAAAAATATAAGGGTGTGGTTTCTTTTTAATCACCCTGTATTAGCGAGGCAATTTAAAAGAGGCATGAAATTCTATGAAAAACACAATGTCTAAACGTAGGCTGCTGACATTCAGCAACGATTTTCTACTTTTCCGTAGAGGTCTGCGTCTGCGACTCAAATACTCCATAAGGGATTAATTGTAATAAGTCATACCCTGTCAAAAGCCTTCAAATGTTTCTTCACGAAATCAAAAGAGATATTCTTCTTGATACAAAAGGAAACAGCGTAACGATGATCGGTATAACTTTGAACTTCATCCGCCAGAAAAGCGTTGTTTCCTTCTCGGTTGCCACGGCTGACAGTAACTTCACGCACTGCATGTCCAAACATTTTATAATCACCCCTGAAAACAAAAAAAAAAGTTTGCTTTATCATAAAGAAAATATTACACTAAGTAGAAACCATTGCAATGGTAACAAGTCTTGTTCTTAGTAATTCATATGCACCATTGCAATGTCTTCTAACATTACATCAAGGACCAAACAGCTGATTGGTTATAAGTGACGTAAAATCAGTCAATTCATGATATGCACTATTGCAATGTCTTCCACGGACCCAACAGCTAATTGGTTGAAAGTGACGTATTGAGAGATTTTACGTCACTTACAACCAATCAGCTGTTGGGTCCGTGGAAGACATTACAATGGTGCATATCATGGATACGTCACTTTTAACAAATCAGCTGTTGGGTCCGTGGAAGACATTGCAATACCTTATTGGAACTAATTTTCGCAGGTTTTAATTTTAGCGTTTTTCGCGGTTTTTCGTCAAAATCGCGAAAATTTGATCCCGCGAAATATTTTGAGAGTTGAAAACCGCGAAAATTAATTTCCGCGAAATACAATTTTTTCCCAATTTTATCGAAAAATTTGAAAAATCCCTAGGAAAATGAAATAAATTTGTCCAAAAAAGGGCAAAACCGCGAAAATTAAAACCCGCAAAAATTAAAACCCGCGAAAATTCCATAATGGAAAAAACCGCGAAAATTAAAACCCGCGAAATGCAATTTTTCGGATATTTTTTTTCGACCGCGAAAATTAATTCCCGCGAAAATTAGTTCCAATAAGTGCATATCATAAATTTCAAATTTTTAAAAGCATGATTTTGGAGCAATTGTTTTGCTTGACCCAATCACCACGCTCAAAATCTTATTTAATTTTCATCCTAAATCTGGATGAAACACTAAAACTTGGGCAGACTCTCTTACGAAGCCATGGACTTTAGCTTAAGATTGCATATCAGAATTTTTTCAAAATTGACACCCAACGTTGTTTCATGGACGTTATGAACCCCATGGACGTTAGATATTGCTCAAAAGCTTTGGTGAGCAGATTGAAACGCCTTTTAGTAGCTTATGAGGAAAAGTAACTTTCAATTCAATTCATGATATGCACCACTGCAATGTCTTCTGCCATTACATCACGGACCCAACAGCTGATTGGTTGTAAGTGACGTAAAATCGGTCAATACGTCACTTTGAACCAATCAGCTATTGGGTGGAATGGAAGACATTGCAATGGTGCATATCATGAATAAGACATTTTCAATCAAAAGGTCGGCTCTCAAAGCAAGGCTAACGATAAATTAGGATCCTAATCGCTACATCAAACGTAAGTTAGAGCTTTGAAGAAAAGTGAACTTAGAATAAATAAACCCTCATGGTGAAGTGTTATTTCTGAATGTCGAAAAATATGCATTATACCCAATATATTTTAAAAATCCTTACTTTCCTGTATCTTTTCTGCTCAAGTCGACAGTTTTTGGTTTGGCAGTAACTTCACCTCTATCTTTTAACATCAGTTTGCAATAGTCCAAGTTCTCTTGAAGCAAGGCATACTTGTAAGCTGAACGTGATATTTGAGGGCTACGTTGCTGGAATAAAGTATAACAATTCTTTCCATCCTTGTGCAAAGCTTCCAATAAAGCATCATCGTTGGTAATAACAGCTTTAATAGCCTGTCGCTCGATGGACAGAGGAACCGTGCTGTCCTTGGAGTATGTTGGGTCTTGCTCCAATAAATTGATGTCAGGATTTGGGATAAGCTTGTTACCCCGCTTTGCTGACTTTGTAGAGCCATTTGGTGCTTTTGGTGTTTTCTTTGAAGTTGATTTCTTTCTTGATTTCTTTTTGGTTGGAGCTTCTGAAAATTTAAAGTAAATATTATTCAAATGACAACATCAAGCACGAAAACTCATTTTGCAAATTAGAAGTGATTACTATATGTCATGACCAGAAAAGGGGTTCCTTTTTTATACCGGACAATACAATACTCTAAAAGTAAAATGGCTTAAAAAACTGAGAGAGCCTTTTAATCATTACTCCCTCTATTCATGATATGCACCATCGCCATTACATCACGGACCCAATAGCTGATTTGTTGTACAAATGACGTAAAATCAGTCAATACGTCACTTTCAACCAATCAGCTGTTGGGTCACGTAGAAGACATTGCAATGGTGCATATCATGAATTCTGCATTCTTAAAATAGCTTAACAATTATTGCGTTCCACTTAAAACTAAACCTAACCTAACAAAATGGAGACCTCTTCAGACAGTTTTATGAAGAAAAAACCAAGTAAAAATTATAATTACTTCAAGAGTGCTTATTGATTCATGATTCATACAGAAAGTCTTATGCCAGCCCAATAGAACAAGATGCAGATCTCATACAGGCTGCTTTTTAAGAAAAGATCAGTTCAAATTCTCAGAAAAAATACCTTCATTTTCCCCAGCACTTTCATCATCTCCAGCAGCACCATCGACATCGTCATCATCATCACCAGAAAAATGTTCTCCTTCGTTTGTCAACGTTTCTTTCAACAAACTTTTGGTGTTTTTCAACGTTTTGGGTGTGATGTAATACAGCCCTGGTTCGTCTGTCACTTCTTTGACACCAACATGAGAAATGATCGACGCTTTGTAAATAGTGTCATCGTATGAAACCTAACATAAAATTTTGACAACAACTTTAGATTTAGAAACAGGACAAGTACTGATGATGACTGGCTTCTCCTCTGCCACAGGTTCTGCATTGAGCCGTCTAGGAGCCGTCAACCTACGGAGTTTGATTTCCAGGAGAAGTTTTAATAGATATTTACTGAACAAAGGTTATTAAATGTTTATATACAAACTAAGCTCTATAACTTCAAAACTAAAATGGCCCACGAAAGTACAATAAATCAACCTTGCTTTTTAAAGTACGACTCATTTAATTGAAAACATTCTGGATATGCAAGGACCTCTCTTTCTTCCAATACAACTCTTCCAAATAACACATAAAACTATCATACCACATATCACAGACATTTCGACTTTGTCTTGAAATATAACTACAGTACATCAGCAAAGACTTACCTTGTATCTATTTGTACCAACTTGATCAAACCATGCTATGTTGATTTCTTCATTAGTAGATTCAGGTACATCATCCAGAATGCGACATAAATAAAAATCTTTCCCTGGTGCACGAACCGTTACGCAATCTTCCGCAAAATATTCAAACTCTTGGTACTCTTCTTTGACCTCAACTTCTTTTCCTGAAAATTTGAAATTCAATGAAAACTTTTTAAAAGCATCACAATGATTTTACTTTTGTTTTAAAGATTCACCCCAGACTTGAAATAAAACATTCCGTATAAGAGCCCTAAAAAGTTATTAGAATTATTCAAACCTAGACAGGGTGTCTAAGGATTTTTTTTCGGGATTTTCAAGGTTTTCAAGGTTTTTTTGGTCCTTTTTAAGTGGTTTTTCAAGGTTTTTTGGCAAAAACTTTGGCATTTTTCAAGGTTTTTTGATACTCAGTTGATATGGCTCTTTACAGGAATTTTTTTTTTCAGAGTGGTAGGTGGAAGAAAAGTAGAGGACGGCAAAAAAAAATTATTCGCTTTTGGTGCCCGGGGAATTACTTCCACAGTTAAATTCCTACCTCCCTCTCGAGAACAATACCACAAAAAGAAATACTCCAGCTTCCTAGGCTTTCAACTGTAGAAATAAAGGAAATAAAGAATTAGAAGCAAAACCAATTGTTTACAGTAACCGAGGAGGCGCAACCTTTGTTTGCGCTGACGAGAGAAAATTTTGATTTTGACCCTTTCAAATGGCTAAAAAACGCCTTCTTTTTGATTTTGTTTTTTACAAAAATCAATTGCCAAAAGAGTTGTTTTAAGGAATCCTCGAAATTTTATTGATGAACAGCCATTATTCCAAGACGTCCTGAACCGATTTAAAAATTGGGGAACAGCCAATTTCTTAGGGCTCATGCATAGGAAAATTAGTGACAAAAACTCAGCTAATGATATAAGAATAAATGTTGCATTCGTTGCAACAGAATCGCAACAGAAACAGGGAAATATGGAATTCTCTAAATGTTATAAAGGTTTAGCGCTGCAGGCAATTTTTTACTTATTCTTACTTTTCGAATGACTGGATAGTGCTTTTCAAGGTTTTTAACAATTTTTCAAGGTTTTCAAGGTTTTTCCCAGAAAATTGATAGTTTTCAAGGTTTTCAAGGTTGGGTGATTCATTTTCAAGGTTTTCAAGGTTTTCAAGGTTTTCAAGGTCCCGTAGACACCCTGCTAGAACAAACAATATCAACCATAAAAAAATCAGTTCCCTTTAACTATCAAACTTCCTTATTATGTTATACCTCTTCTCTTCATAGATGCCAGTCGACTAGACAAACGAAAGAGGGTTGATTGCGGTTGTTTTTCACCCTCTGCATCTTCCATTTCAGTGTCTGTGTCAGCATATGCATCGTCATCATCGACAGGCTTCTTAGTTTGTTCAATTTGAAATGCAACTTTTGAGTTGGATGAACCTTCCTCACTTTTTGACAATTTTCTTTTAGGCATGGTGATAAATGATGCACATGGATCTCAAACCTGAAAAAAATACATACATCCATGAATTAAACTATCGAATGGGTAAGGGTGTCTAAGGACATAAAATGTCATAGATACAAAAAACTAATGTTTTCCAAGCTCCTTTTTTTATGAAAGAGGAGAAAGCTGAAATTATAACGCCTGCAGATTTGTGGTATTTTCCTTGATTCCAAAATTGAGGTGGATAAAACATCAAAGGATGAAAAGATTGATCGTAGTGAATAGTACTAACATTGTTCTTAGAATTTTTTCTGGAGATCTTGCTTGATTTATATCTTTAAATAGGTGACTTAAGGCTGAAGAGATGTCATTATTTAAGAACTTATGGATAAGTTTAGTACATAATTCTAGTTTAAAGAGTTTATCAGTGTTAAAAGGGTTAAATTTACTGCCCTCAGAGGGACATACATGATCTATATTTAGCACATTTTAAGATTGATTCATTTATCACATTTAAGCTATTAGTATTTGTAACCCCAAAGCAATTTGGAGTACATTAAAAATGAGACCGGTCTTGGTGAGGTCGTGCTCCTGCCGCTTTCGGACTGGTTAATTGTGCACCTAAAAGCTGAAAATGGCTGAGAAGACCACACGATACAGAATGGTCCGTGCGGACAAAATGCGAAATAAAGCAGACGATGGTGCGGTCCCACCGTTTGTTTATTTTCTTTTGGTTGCCGTATGAATTTCAGTCTCTAGTTCAAACAAGAAAAACAACAACAAAAAAATGTCTGCACCATGACCACACTGGATACCGCACTTATTCTAATGGTACTCTTTAGTGACCAATCAAGTGTGTTTGAAAGGAATTTTTAGGAAAGATTTTTGGATAATTTCTGGTCAATAAAAAGGTATCATTTTACCGCATGGTAATCATTTCATCGACCTGTCCACACTAAGACCGGTCTCATTTTTTATGTACTCCAAATCGTTTGGTGGGTCACAATTAGGAGAACCCCGTAAAGGTAATGCAATAAAATAGATGGGAATTAACTAGGCTAAAGTATAATGATATAATATTCTTTCTTGGAAGAAACCATACGGTATTATACAGTCATAGAGAGTCAAGAGAATCCCTCAATTGCAGTATAATTCAATTGCAATTGCGCTATAAGCATCGCTTTTACATTTTTTATATACCGCAATTGTAGTATATAAAAGAAACAGAATTCATGATTCAAGGAGAAAACAGGCAATTTTTGTACATAATTGATCATATCTTTTTAACGCATAGACAAAATATTTTTTCCGTAGTTCAGATTCTTTTAACAAAGACAAGCTTCTTCTCATATGATTTTTTACAGTCGATGTTTGTTTATCTTTGTTGACTAGCGGTATAATATCTACCCCTTTTAAGCCTTTGTAGGCTACAGTAACCACAAATGAAAACTACTGCAATTGCAGTATACCACAATTGAAGGATTTCACTGACTGATACACCTAATTCTTCATGCAAAAATTACAAGTTTGCAAAAAAACGAAGATCTTTCAAATTCAGTATGTGAATAGAGCAGTAAGAAATACAACCTTAGTATTTTCCCTTATTTTGCAAAAGTTATAGGAATGAAAATAAAGGGATATAATGATAATTGAATATCCACTGATGATCTGCGGCAAATATCGTAAAGCCAAAATTGCTTCGCCTACTCCTCGCTTGAGAAAATGATTGGTAGATTAATGTTTTTCACCCACGCGGGGGCTCCTGGGGCATTCTACAAGCGTTCTCGTCTCAATCCTCGGACCGCACTAAAATGGCAGACTTAGCTGTGACAGATCATTTTGATGGAAATTGTTGGAATGTTTACAAGGCTCTTGACAGAAAATCCTTTGTTTTATTGTCCTTGGTTGCTGCACAGACGACTGCAGGCGACTGAGGTTCGATTCGCACTTGCAGTGGATCACTTGACAAGTGAATATGAACCTTCACACACCGGGTCAACCCATGCCATGCGAAGAGAATTGGGTACTAGTCAGTTCAAGGTGCTGACGGGGCGCTATCGTCAACTGCTCTAACATGGGACAGCCATTCGGCCACCATTTCACGAAACCTCCAAAGTCATTAATTAACATAACCACGAATCATAGATAGCAAACAATGTAAATACGCTACCCTCACCATGTCAAAAGGAACAAATCTTTGCAACAGGAAACGCGTAAATGCGATCGCGCGCATTCGCACAAGCGTCCAAACACAGATATAAAAAGTCTGTTCTTCCGTGGAAAATTGTGAGGTCTGTTATCGACACTCTGTAACTTAAACATGTCAATCAATCGTGCACAATGGAAAAAAAGTACCTAGAGAAAAACCACACAAAAAATGGCGTCAAAATCCAAGCAGTGTGAGTGTGATTAAATTGTTAATTACTTCTTCGAATTGTACTTTTAAAATGCTTTAAAAATACATTTGGTTTTGATTATGGGATGGTGAAAGTTTGATTGATAAACTTGGTTGAAGTATCAAAACAAACTTGTCAAAGAGATTTAAACAGTAAGTGAAAATACAGTCCAAAAATCAACCATCCCAAGATTTGACCAATCGTGCCAAGTTATAGCAGTTGACGACAATTGAAAGCGTCTATAGTTGCGAAAATGGGCCCCAAAGCCTCCTGCGATAAACCAAATAAAAATAGAAATTGCCGTTATTAATTTTGTTAGATCAAACATATCGATGTTTGTAATAGCCTGGGTATCCAGACTCAAAAATTCAGAAAAAAATCTCTTACCTCAACATACAAAGTTTCTAACATTATAGAGTCTGGTGCAACTAAAAAAGTCTGGTACAGTTTGTTTGATACCGTCCACTGCTCTAACTTGGGACTGATGTCTGACAAAACATGGGACGGCAATTCGGCCACTATTTCACCGGACCTCCAAAGTAATTTGATTTGAGTTAATGCAACGGGGTATTAAAAAATACATGATTTCTCTTTCGTACCGAGTAAGCTTTTAAATCAAAATATGAATAAAATCCGTAGTGCAACACATGCCAATGTCTGGAACGAAAAAGACCAAACTAGTGACAAAACGATGGAGCGTTTGACGTCACTCGCGCAGCAAGTTACACATTCGTTAATTTGTTAATCTCATCGAGTGATAGGTGGTTAGGCGGCGGCACTTCTCTAATTCTCCAATCGGCGTCTGGTCATTTTGAATGAAAACAAAAAAGTTAAAAAGGGCGCGCTATCAGTTAGTCACACTAGGAAATCAAGGTTTCAGAAAAAACAACATCAGTCATCTACAGGATGTATTTGCAACAACAAGGATAAGAGTTACCTGAATCAAGTTTGCAAGACAATTAATTAAAATTTGAAAATTTGAAACAAAATATAACGTGCAGCCAGAATCAATCAACCAACCAAAATTTGTCAATTCCCGAGACAGCGCTTCGATTTTTTAGGCCTTGTTTATACGCTAAAGTAAAAACAATTCTGCACATGTAAATGGGTTAGTGTTTGAGGTCCGGCAAAATTTCCGGGAAATAGCCTATCCGGCAGTGCGCGGATCTAGGCGGGTTCCGTCTCCCCCGTAGATCTTTTTCATGGGAAGTTGATCTTCTTATTTTAGTTCTCAAGGTTGGCTTGACTGACATTTTTTCATCTATGGCTCAAAGTTTAGGCAATTTCTCATAGTTTTTGAGAATGTTAATTTCATTAAAAAGCGCCGGGTTATTTTTTCATGAATCCCTTTAACAGTCAGGAAAAATTGCCTTATTAGGAGACACCTCCTGATTAGGAGACGTCTCCTGATTAGGAGACATGTAGGTCGCTTGATTAGGAGACCCGTCTCCTAATAAGGAGACATAAAACTTTGATCTCAATTTTAAGGGCTTTAGGCTTTTCCGCGCATTTTGAAACTAGTTTTAATGGAAAGTGCAGCCTCGAATTGGTAAAGTTTTAAAAAAATTATCAAAATTTCTCGGTGCAATCGATCACAATCCTAATATAAAGCACTACAAGGAAGCCCCTCTTGATTTTTTTTCATGTCCGCCATTTTTCTTTTTGAGACGTATTTGTTCAGAAGACAGATTCTTACTTCTGATTGGTTCTTATGGATTATTAGAATTGTGATTGATTCCACCGGTGGATTTTTCTGAAAATCACCATATGGAATCAATTTTTTGTGCTCTTTCCAATGGGAGCAACAAAATTATGCGCAGTTTCTTCGTTCACAAGATAATTACACCTGTCTCCTAATTAGGAGACGTGAACCTCCTGATTAGGAGTTTGCAGCATTAATCTTTTATACGCATTTCGGCAGGACACTAGTGTGACTAACTGGCTATCAGTGAAAGGTTATCGTGACATGTTATGACAGAAAGTATGATTGATAAACTTGGTGGAGTTATCAAAACAAATTTGTTGTCAAAGAGATTTAAAAGTAAGTGAAAATACAGATCAACAGTCCCATCATGTTTCAACCAATACTGCCTGTGAGTGATCCCTTGTTGACAGACCTCACACACTGACCCATTTACATGTGCGGAATTATTTTTACTTTAGCGTATAAACAAGGCCTTAAAAATCGAAGCGCTGTCTCTGGAATTGAATGACAAAATTTTGGTTGGTTCATATTCTGGCTGCTGCACGTTCGCAATCTGTCATTTTGTCTCATTTTAAGTTTTCAAGTTTTAATTGATTGTCTTGGGATCTTGAACTTGATTCAGGTAACTCTCATCCTTTAGATGACTGATGTTGTTTTTTCTGAAAGCTTGATTTCCTAGTGTGACTAACTGCCAGGCAGACACACATAATTAACTTACCATAAAACCTCTTTTACAAACTCAAAAAACTTTCAAATCTACTCTAAACTACATCAAAACATTAGTCACATTTATAAAGGCTCCTTTCCAGTAGCCATTTTGTTTAGAATGAACATTTTAATTTGTTTATCTTTTTTTGCAATGTCCGCTTTTTCAATAAATTATGCACGTGCATAGAAAAATGTGAAAAATCCCACAGAAATTCTGATCAGTGACTTGGCACATAGGCCAATTAGATGCACTTGCATATGCAGGGACAAATATCCCTGCAGGCGAGTTAGTTGGACCAGTAAACCAGAGACAAGATTATCTAAAAAACTAGACGGTGAAATAGTTTAAGGTCTGGGATATCCTAACCTGATAACAGATGTTCATAATTTTCTTACCCGCACGGTAAACCTCTACCAGTGGATACCCCTTAAAACCTACAAAAAAAAGTGGTACGCTGCTACACCAGATAGAGATAAGCTACATAGCTGAAACTCTTTTTAGTGAAAGTCTATTGTATATGATCCTCTTCCCTGGCCATGGTTTTAGGTTTAAACAATTTGTTTATTTTTTTTAGCAATTCTAAAAAGAGCAAAATATTATGTCTTCTACCCCTTAAACCCACAAAACAGTTTTTCGTTAATAAATTTTCATCAAAAAGTTATTTTGACCTCAATTTTTTTCAAGATTCTTTCAAGTAATGTTTGTTATATAGTTTTGGCTCAATTTAGTAATTGTATTTGTTTTAAGGCACCCAAAAATTCAAAAAAACCCTTAAAAACTACACTCTTACCCCTTTAAAAACTACAAATTGTCACAGGCGTTTATGACTCACGTAGTAAAGATGTTGGATTTTGGTTGGAAAATTTCCTTTATGTAGTTCATTAACATGCTAGGATTTCATTGCTAAGTGGATAGTTAAATTTTTAAGGAATTTATGCCCATTTTACATTTATATGTATGTTTATTTAGGAAAAAAATACATAAATTACAATGGTTAAACCAGAATTCAAATTACAAGTTAAGAAAAGGCTGTTAGGTGTATCTGGCAAGCCCAATTGTAAAGCAGAGGCTATTGTAAAGAGAAAGAATATAAATCAGAAGGAACTTCAAATAGAGGAGGCAGTCAACTGGTGCAAAGAAAATAGGAGAAAAGGTCATTCAGCATTGAAAACTGGCATGTTTCCTCTGATTAAAGACAGAAGCACCATTGATCGCCGCCTGAACGGAAACAAAGTGAACAGCAAAAAAGAGCATCTTCGGGTTTTGACACCAGCTGAAGAAAGATCAAGTCGAGTTTGTGTGAAAAACAAAAACAGATGTCATCAAGGGGTATCCAGAAAAGAAGTGACGACGCTCATCCAAACAACCAACAACCCCTACATCCATGTCCAAACTTGCAAAATCAAAACATAAATATGGAACTGCAGAGTATTGGAAGTTTATGTGCACGCAATATCAGGAAATTCTCAAGGATGGATATGAAAGAGGCTTGCAATTAGAAAAAATTCCTGGACTTCTGACTGTTAAGAGGGTTAAGCCCAAGGAGTTAAATAAAATAAAAAATACTCGAGTTACCAATGTTCATGGCTCAATGGAAGCTCAAGATATAAATTGAGCAAGGTTGAAGCTATTGAGAAGGAAAAGAAGGAGAGGAAAGCACAAAAGGAGGAGAGGCATCAACAGAGAAATAATCAAAAGGAACTGTTTTTCAAATGCATAACAAAGTCCATGTGTAAAGGTGTTTGTGCGGCTATTGGGCTAAAGCAATGCCCAGTCTGCAGTGAGGTTAAGAAGTCTGTTTGCGGTAAAGCAGCCTGTCATATCAATGGGTTGAAACCAGTCATGATCTTAGTTAACTCAAAGTCAAAGACTGGTGATTATGATGATTATGATGATTATGATGATGATGCTTATGATGATTTTGATGATGGTGATGAAGAGAGTGAATGTGAAGGGGACGAAGGTGACAAAATTAATGAAGACGAGGGAAATGAATCAGAATAGGAGAGTGCTTCTAATGTGAATGAAAGAAAAGTGAAGACACCATCTGACAAATTGCTTCAAACGTGGTATAGCCTTTCTCCACCAACAAAGGAGAACGATATTGTCGGGAAGTGGTTTGCAGGGATATGGGAAACCAAGAAAAGCAGGAAATTATGTATTGGGCGGTTAATTAAACGCTTTCTGGATGATGAAAATGGCAAAGTGACTGCAATCGAATTAAGCTGTTTAAAGCCAAGGGTTGGTTTGACCACAGTCATGGAGGAAACTCCCTCCCACCTCCCTGATATTGCAATCTTCAAGGTTGAGAATATTATTGATGGTCCAATCAGAGCTTCGCCATTAAGAGGAAAAAAATGGGACATTCAAGATTACTGTATGACTCTATTTTTTCTTATTTCCAGGATGTTTCAAAGCTTGATAGATTAGCTTTGAAGAACATGTCATTTTAGTTTCAAGTGATTTTTCTAGATTATGGAAATGTTTGCTCTGTTGTGTTTTTTTACAATTTTCCATTTATCAAGTTAAAATTGTGTTACACTTTTTATTGTTGACTTAACTTTCCGTATAAAGGTTTCCAAACTTGGTACCCCTTAAATCCTACAAAAATCTGTCACAACTTTAAAGGCGGTTTATTTTTGTTAGTGAATATATTTCAAAAAAACTATTTTATTTTCAGATGCATGTATATTATAGGTATTTAAAAAGTATGGGTTGTATGGACTTAGTCTCAAGTGCCTTTCCAGCAAACCAGAAAAACACGATTTTTGCAACTAAAATAAATGGCATATTTTTCTAAACAGCCCTTTTTCTACATTTTGGTAATATAGAAAGCAGCTATTTTTGGTATTTTCTGAAAGGTTATTCATAAGAGGCCTCAAAAAGTTGCATTACAGAACTTCTCGTCAATCCAGAAATTTTGTAAGGCATTAAATACAACTTTGTGGGTTTTAAGGGGTATGTGTTTTTAAGGGGTATCCACTGGTAAAGGCGCTTGAAAATTATACATCTGAGGAAAATTAGTCCTCCCGCGGAAAATTCTACAAAAAGAATCTTGTTGTGCGCCGGAAAAATAAAAACTGATACGGCGCCCTATTCACAAACACAATCGCGCAACTTTGTTGTCATTCCTAGTCCTTTTAGACGAACGCGGTCCTTATAATTTCGAGATTGCATATTCGCCAGATTGTTTGTTTTCACACATCCCTTTAGAGCTTCAGCGTGGTGTGCAGAAAACAATCACAATCTGATCTCAGGTTAGGATATCCAGGCTATGTTTGTAATGTAATTGCACTTTATAGTTTTGATTTGACCATTGAAGAATCATATTCTGGTTTTCATGTTATTAGATACTGTTTTAGAGCTTTAGACCTAGCCTAATATGCCTGTGTTTTGCTTTATTCTAGTGTGAAGTCTTTTCAGGTGTTCTTTATTCCTACTTTTAACTTGTTTGTTTATCAATGATGACAGTATAGATAGATTGTCACCTTCGCTTAAAGCCAGGACGGTGTCAATCGAACAACTTTGAACAAAAATCGCAATCGAACCAATCGAATGTAATCAAACGCGATCGAATATTGCGATTCGGTTGTCGAACGTAATCGAATCTCAATCGAACAGCCGATTCCTGGGTAATATTCGATTGTGTTCGATTGCGTTCGAGTAACGTTAGATTGGTTCGATTAATAGTTGACTATGTTCCATTGGTTCGATTACGATTATGATCGATGAGTTTGATTGCAATTAAATTAAATTGGATCACTCTGTTAGAGCTTTTTAGCATGAGCGGCCCAGCGCTTATTAAAGTATTGTACAAAAGCAAATAAAATCAGGACCCTGCCGCCGCACCGGACTGTCTGGTGTATTGGTCCGGTGGCAAAAAGTATCTTTTCCCTACACCGGACGCAATAAGTCCGGTGTCAGTCCGGTGTTGCATACAGGGAATTTTGGACGCCGGACATTATGAAACAAAAAATTCCGGTGTTTCGATTGTCCGGTGGAAAAAAATATCCTTCTCCGACACCGGCCATCCGACTTCCTTATGTCTGGTGGTAAAAAAAATCCTCATTTTACACTGGACTTTTGTGTGTCCGGTGTTTGTTCGACAATCGAATTGCAATTATTCGATTGTGTTCAATTCAATTATTGCGTTCAATTGATTTGGCGTTCGATTCGTTCGATTGACACTGTCTGGTCACAGGACCCTGCTGACGCACCTGACTGTCCGGTGTATTTGTACGGTGGCAAAAAGTATCCTTTCGCTACACCGGACGCAATAAGTCCGGTGTTGCATACAGGGAATTTTGGACGCCGGACATTTATGAAACAAAAAATTAGGAAACACCGGACTGGTCATGTCTGGTGTTTTGATTGTACGGTGGGAAAAATATCTTTCTCCGACACCGGACATCCGACTTCCTTAACAGTGAGGATCTTATCGCGATTCTCAGATTTACGGAAAACACCAACTTTTTGCTGATTTTTGCCTCGATTGCCCAAAACCTGTAACCTTTTTAGCTTGAGGGAAGAAAAAAATTAGAGTTTTTGGCTTTGCCAAAAAAACGCCTAGTCAAAATTTTTTCATTTTCGCAGGATCCATTCCCAACCTCAAAATACATCTTTTTGTCTAGGGGTTTGTTTGGCAAATTCTTCCTTCAAAGAATATCGATCACTTTCGTTTTCCCCTGAAGACCGCGAGAGAAAAAATATTAGGGCCCGCGCTCTAGGCGGGCGGCCTAGACTCGCTTTCGTTTTGTATAATTTTATAATGACGTATAAAAGGTAGCGTAATTCATGCAAAAATAATATGATAATCTTTTTGTTTTTTATTTTCAGGTATGCCGCCAAACATTGACGTCATCGTGTATGGATTTAGCATGAACAATAGGACCGACAGACTTGACAAAAGGAGAATCTTACGATGAGGGCGTTTTGTCTCCGCCTGATATCACGCCCACAGAAGACGCTGTTCAAAAAGCGGGGGTAAAAATAGTAAGTAATAGCTTTTGTAAGTGTTTATTTTGCGAAATATATAACCATTTTCTAATATGGTCTACAAACTAGCATTTCTAGAATTTTGATAATGAAAACTTAAATATATAATGAAGAAAAAAACAAACCATAATTCAATTTTATTTATAAGTTTAACCCCGGAAAAATTATGTATTACCTATTACATAACTTTACATTTCCCGACTCGCTAACTCCCAGAGGAATTCCGATTGTAAACCCGATTGGTTAATTTCGGAACATCTTCATAATGGCAGATAATTTAGAAGTGTCTAGTAAAAAGGTTGTGTGAATTTTCAGATGTCAGTGGTAATTTTGTTGGTTGATGGCTTGTTGAATCTGGGAAGAAAAAAGTAAACAGGTATAGCTTTTTCTAACCAAGGATCTGAAGGATTCGAGCCACACTGCTTAAGTCCGGTGTAGAAATTGTCCGGTGATAAAAAAATTCTCATTTTACACCGGACTTTCGCGTGTCCGGTGTTCGTTAAGTCTGGTGCGTCGGCAGGGTCCTCTGGTCAATGGTTAAAGGTCTATTCAATCAATTTGAAATTACACAAGGTTGTTTAAAAAAAGGCTTGCAACTAGCAGACTGGCAGTGTACAAGAGAAGAGTAAAAACAAAATAATAGGATGAATAGCTAACCTTGTGTTTGTGTTGCTCTTGTAGTTCGCTTCCTTCCTTCTATATATTGTATTTGTCATCTGTACCTAATTCTTTCAACGCTAAACTAGAATGTTTGAATTCGATATGAGGGATTGCTTTTATAGAAACCTGAAACTTTGCAGCAACCACCCACAATCTTTCCTTTTTTTCATTCATTGCACATTGGCTGGACACTGGCTCAACAATAATTTGAAAAAAATCTGAATCGTGTGATTGTTTTGATTTTGCAAAAGATTATGAAAATCAAGCTGACGTCGACAAAATCGAAAAATCTTTCCCGGGATTGCGCCACAACGCTTCGTATTTTGCTTTTCTCAGCAAAAAAAAATTCTTGATTTTCTCACCAGAAACGGCTGCATAATACGAGGAATGTGAGCAGCAGGGGTAGCCACCAACGGAATTATCTGCTGTTCTTTTTTTCCCAGGAGCGATGAGAGAGCTTTAGAGGGTTAAATCCAGGAGGGGGCTTTCTAAACACCTTGATAAAATCTAGGATAGGACGGAGGATAGCCCGGGGGGGGGTACTACCCTTGTCGATCGCCGACGGGGGTGCTCCGCTGACGCTCGAAAAAAGTGACCCTGAATGGGACTGAAATTCCAAAATTTTCTCAAATTTTCTACTTTTTCCCCAAATTTTCCAAAAATAGGCACCCTACGGGGGACTGATTTTTCTATTTTGGTGTTTTGGCGACCCTACCTGGGACTCGTGGAGGTCAAAAAATGGTACCCTGACCAGCGGAGCATCCCCGTAACCCATCTTGCCCTAGTACCCCCCCCCGGGAGGATAGATATGTGTAAAGGTTAGCAACTTAGTTTTGTGAATACGGAGCGAAGGACAAGCTCGCAATGTATGGGCAAGCGAAATCGTAATGTTATGTAATGTTTATGACGTCATAATACAGGTTTTTGGGCTATAACTTCTTATAGCCTCAACCTAAAATTTTTATACACATATCACGTGTTGATCTACATCACAAGCGCTTCTTTCCAGCTATGTTTGACATTTTGAAAGTGAGTGGAACTGGTTCACTTTTTCTTTGGACATGCCGTAACTCACTTGAGTAGGGATTCAGTGGTAGATTCTCGCGAAATTTTATTTAGCGAAAACATTTAGTAGGTTGGGAACTTTTTGTCGAAGGGGGAAAGAAAGCACAGTTACAAATTTATTTTTCTCATACTTACTTCACTTTATCTTGTTGTGCCCTTTCTTATTTTCATCACTTTGAAAAAATAATTTCTACCTACTATGTACAATTCATAATTTTTTTACAAAATAGAAAATTTGAAAAATCGTTTCATTAGAAAAAACTAAACGTAAAAAAGCAAGAACTGAACCTTATTTCGTGTATCTTGTTCACTTTGAACGGACAGTGGGAGTGAGAGCGATTGGCAGCGAATGAATTTCTTCATCTTTCTTATTTTATTGGTTAACACTACAAACCTGTCAGTTCATGTGGATAAATTGAGACTGTGATGGTGGTGGCTCGCATTGATATTTATTAAGAATTTAAAACTATCGTAAACAGTTTGTTACTTAAGTTGAGAAAATACTCCTAAAAGTTTAAATTGTTCATGGCATGATATACTCAGAAGTAAAAATTATTATCTCCACCACATCTCCAAGTGAATACGAAATCGAATTCGTACATATTTTCTAATTCTCATTGATCACCCAAAAGCTCCATAAAACGGTAACAATAAATGTTCAAATAACATTCATCTTAAGGTCCATATAGCAAACGCATGTTTGTATCAAAAGGTCTATGATTAAAATATAACTTCATCACACAGATTCCAAAGTTATTCGTGATACTTGCTAAAGTCTTGGTCAGATATCATTTTTGAATATCCAGTACGATAAAAAACTTCTTGGTGTGAACCTCAGTAAGTTGGCAAGTATACTAAAATGACATCAAACCAGTATACTAAAATGACGGTTAATCTTTTCTCCGCTGTCCCTTCTTATAGTCGTAAAGCCATCTCAACTTGTCACCACCGTCTCCGTGTTTCCATCGTAACGTAGTCTTCATCATCGTGGAATCAATAACGTTCTCACACGAGAAAAGATTGTAGGAACTCTTCGCCAGTCACAATGGCCGTCGTTAGAATAATGAAACGATATCCTGTGAAGAAAAATGGTTGTTGTGTTTAAAAATATATGATAAAAGATACTATGTATTATCTGAATCGAGGGGTAAATCACTCGAAAAAGTAGAAAAATGGTGTACAAGATTTGTGATTTATTTTTGATTTATTCCTTATTTATAAAATTGTGTACGAGATTTGCCCCTCGATCTAAATCCTAACCGAAAACGTTCATAAATGCTGCATGTTTTTTTTTTATAAGCAAGTGTCTGCTCCTATATCAGACTCGCATTATGCTTAGTATTCTATTGTTCTCCAACAATAGAGCCATTATTTAGGTACCCAAAACTGAGCCTGCATATGCTTATAAACGCTATGCTTATAAAAGAAAAAACATGTATTCAATACCCCTAATATGCGTGTTTTTACGTGCAATTTTCAATATCAAAAGCTTATAACTCAATCACTACAAGACCCGATTTAAAAATCTTTGCCTCGAATTTTAACTTAACTACTTTGTCTCATTAGTAACCTTATTTGCTCAGCAAAGACTTTGTTCTGTCTAAGCTGACCACAAAACGTGAAATGTCTTTGAAAGTCACCCAATGAAACGAGAATTAAAGATTCCTGTGATTAGGAAACTAACCTTTTGAATACTACCCAATGAAGTATAAGCCCGAAGGGATAGAATCGAATCTCCTTGGTAGTATTTGAAGCCACTAAATCCTACCAAAGTTGCGCAGCCTTGAGCTGCCCGTGTGGTTTTTATACAAATTCCGGATTGAAAGTAAAAACTTTCCGCTAGATTAAAAAAAAATACCACTCGAAAAAAAAGAAATCGTTAAATTCAATCCGCCATCAAAGATATGGCGCATATTTTAAGGCTTCACTTTTTCTTGCCTCAGAAAGGTTAAAGATTCGCCTCTAGCCCTTCGTGCTTAAAACTCAATGATACTACCCACCTTGATATCATTAATTGCAAACCAATATACATACACCTTCTAACGCAAAAATATTTTCAAAATGTTTTTTCTTCGCCGAAAATAAGGTCTTCAAAGTTGAAATACTGTTCTTCTTAAAAGTCTTCATTTTCTTCTTCATCAAAATTTTTCATTATGATTTTTAAATTTTCAGATTCAGGAATAGTTGGCCTAACAGAAAATGTATAACATGCCATAGTCTTTTTGGCTAAATCAGGCAAAAATCTATATTTTGTAAATGGCAAGTATGAAAAATTCACTACACAGAGCCCTTTAGGCTTAAAACTCAAAAAGTTAATAACATCTTAAAAAGTTTTAGATGTTCTTATAAAAGAAGGTGTACACGAATGGAAAAAGATTATCTCAGCTACTATATCATTGAGACAATGAATCTCAGGGATCGATCGAAAAATCCCAATCAAAATAAACTATCGAAACCGCTAACCAAATCTAAATATTATCTTAACCATTTAGGTTTTCAGAAAAAACGGATTTTTAAAAATTTTCTGAAGATATTTACAAACACCATCTTTTCCGTTCATGTCAGTTTATCAGGCACTTATAGTGAAAGTCTGAATCCCAAACCTCTATAGATATATACTTTCTATAAGAAACTCTTTTCGTTAGAGGACGAACAGAATCCTACTAAAGTGATAAGAAAGGTATTACTTTATTGGAACTAATTTTAGCGGGAACTAATTTTAGCGTTTTTCCAATTCTTTGGCAAAACCGCGAAGATTTGAACCCACGAAATACAACTTTTTCCAATTTTATCAAAAAATTTGAAAAATCCCTAGGAAAATGAAAGAAATTTGTCCAAAAAAGGGCTAAACCGCGAAAATTAAAACCCGCGAAATGCAATTTTCCCGATTTTTTTTCGACCGCAAATATGAGTTCCCGGGAAAATTAGTTACAATAAGGTACTTTCAAACAAAGAAAACATCACTATAACCAGCTATAACTTTTCCAAGAAAGATAGTTTCTTCAAATGTGGACTAAATCTTATTTCTGTTACACAAATATATTTCTAGTTCATTCTCTTCTCAGTCAGTCATGGAGAAACTAGAAGTCTAGAAATTACACGTTTTCGTTTATAAGAACATCCACTTTTTGAAGCCTAAAAATGTTCTTAACATGTTCTTGTTTTCGCCATTTTTTGAGTATTTTTGTCCATTTTCCTAAGAAATTCAGTGTTTTAGAGTCCGCAAAGCCTTAAAAATGTTCTTAACTTGCTTTTAACATTTTGGCCATCGAAGTTCTTATATAGTTTGTTCTAAAAAAAACATGTATTTATTTCTCTGTAATTCAAACAACCTAAATAATTCATTAGATTAAATTCTACTTACGAAGTTGGTTGCCAATAAATCGCAAAGCATTAATCTCAGTGTGGGTGCAACCACCAATGAAAACCACTAAAACTGTTTTCAGCGCCATTTGAGATGGTTTGAAATTGCTCTGAGTTTCTGAAAAATACAACAAGAATAACTGCTTTTAAAATAGACATCTTAGTGAAGGGGGGGGGGGGTGGGTAAGCCCTACTTATTATGGGAGCTGACCCTTGAAGACCACGACGTAAAGCAGTTAATATTTAAAATAGGTTTGGTATCAGTCATAGATGAGTATGAGGTTTTTTCGAGATTTCTTTGCATACGGTCACCCCTAATTAAGAAAAGTGGTATATTTAGACATGAACATTACGCTAGATCGGGGCAAATGTTGTCTTCTATGGACCATTTTTCTCAAAAAATTCTGATTTTTACACAACGAAAGTAAAAAAGCTTCATGATTTTAGTGCTGCCCCCAATGAGACTTGATAAGAATCTCACAATGTTTCAAAGAAAAAACATTCTTAATGAAAAATTTGAGCGATTCTATCTAGTTTTTGGGCAGAAAAAATATTTCAAAGATCAATCTTACGCCTAGCAGAGGAACCAGCTTTGTATTCCGTGGCGGGAATTTGTAACGTTTTCAACATTTCTTCCACACCTCCGACGTATGGTTTGGTCAGCAACTACATAAAACGAAACATAAAAGAAACGCGTTATATACAGCTTTTTATAAGAACAAACTATATTAGAACATAAGGCTTCGATGGCCAAAATGTTAAAAACAAGTTAAGAACATTCAAAGGCTTTGAGGACTCTAGAACACCGAATTTCATAGGGAAATTGACAAAAATGCTCAAAAAAGGTAAAAATAATCCCAAGGTTTAAAAAATTTTGGATTTTTTTATCAAAAAAAACATCTACAGTTTTTTAGTGTTGATCCACAAGGTGTGATCGTCTTGGTGGCTTTAACGACTTCAACAACGCACTGGTAGTATTATACTCTATTAAAAAATGACGGTACGTGTGGCCCAAAATTAGGTTTTTGAAATCAGACCCTTACAGTTCATTTTCTTGAAATTCTTTGACCATTTTAAGGCAAAATATTGTATTGTAGTAGCAAAATAGTGTACTCTTTCTCATCTTTGCTCATTTCGACCCTTACAGTGCACTTTAAAAGCTTGGAAAAAAGACCCCTAAGGGTCGCACATACGGTAGGTCGTTTACCTTTAGTGCCCACCCCCCCTCCATACACCTCGGGACTAGTAGAAAAAAATTGATATCGATCACTGGGCTTGTCGAAAAGAAACCGCTGTAATTTAACACAATATTACTGGATTCCAATGAGTTTAAGAATCTTGCATTATCTGAAGTTTGGGAAGTGATTTTCCAACATGGAGTATTTGATAATGATATTCCAGGAAATAAGGTCATTATTAGGAAGCCCACCCTAGATTTCACTTTCTCAAACATAAAAAACCCAGACTTTTCTACCAAAATGATACACGCCCTGGAATGTAAACCATAGAATAATGTAGTCATAAACTTAAAAAGATCATAATCTTATGCTAAGTATGAGACAAAGACGATAACACCTTTGTCAATATTTTATGTTCAGGATTGATCAAAGAAGTTCTTGATAAAAGTACTCTTTTCTTTGGCATTTTGTATGATTTTAGCTCAGTGTCGATCAAAATTAAAGAGGGCAATTTTCAAGGATGTTAAAACTTTTCACGATGGGATGGTATGTTTCAATTATTACTTCTATTTCTAATAGCCCCCCCTGGGAAACCAAAACACCTTTTTATATTTTTGTAAATTGCAACTTGAATCTCGAACGCGCATAACAATATAAATCTTTGAATATTGTGTGTGAAAAGTAACCTGTTCAACAATTTTGACGAGGAAGGGTGTATATGCACCACCAAAAACATAGGATAAATCTTTTGGTACTGGACCCTTGCTTGCTGCTTCTGGTGATTTTGGGATCTGTCAGATATGAAAAAAATCAAACTTTTATCAACAATTTAAAAACTTTGTAAGAAACTTTCGTAAAACTTATAGAAGGTGTTGCCATGGAAAAACGACGGAAAAATTTCTCCCAAGGTTAAATTTTGGCGGTTGCCAACAATGAAAAAATCAGTAAATCTTGTGCAATTTTTCAAATTCGAGAGATTAATTAGCAATACTCACCAAGTTAAACTTCTTTCGTGATTTTGGAAACAGATTTCTTTTCTAAAGAATAAAGTAAAAAATTATTACTCATTTGGACTTGACAACAAATGATTTCGGTTTTTTTACGACGGAAATTTCTTAAAAATAAAATTCAATATTTGGTCAACCCTTTTCATGCCGGTATTCTTTAGCGTTATTTTTTAGCCTTCGACGGTCGAAGGGCCGGCATAATATGAAACGGTGTAAAAATGGCTTAACCTTTGTGGTTTTTTCAACCTCAAGGCGAAATTAACTTTTAACAATTTTTACATGAATCATTTTGAATTAGTTGTTATTACAAGAAGGAAGCTAATTAATAGCTATGTCTATCTCATGCTATGTCTTCAAAATTTCGCAAGGAGCCTCGATCTTCAAACAAAAAATTCAAAATTTTGGGATGCAAATCCTAGTCAATGTTCGCCGTCAATTTAGCGACTTTCATAAAGATTCGGCGTAATTTATGATCCTTATTGGTATTGCTTAGAAGTCGGGCGATAGCAAACAACCGACGCTTCAAAGTGTTTTGTCATGGTGAAAAAACTGTAGAACGATCTAGAGATAGAATAAATCTAAATTATTAACGAGCCATCGAGCTATGAAGAGAACATTTTGCGCTTGGAATAAAGACTTAGAAATAGAAAGAATTAGAAATTAGAAATTTGATATAGATGACATGCCGAAATTAAACCCAGAGACGGAAAAGTCTGCAGAGTTGGGGATCTCCGCAGAGTGAAATAAACAAACCGCGGTGAGCGGCGCACCCGGACGCGGATATCTAATGAACTTTTTGTATATATTTATTTGGATTTTATTGTTGGTATCGTGTTTTAATATTGAGTACTTATTATGAACTAAATTCGTGTTCACTCTTTTGAGCCTTGACTTAGGAACTACAAAGGGTACCAACCCGTCTCCTTACCTTCCAGCGGTAAGTCAGGCCGATATCTGGCAAAAACTTTTAAATATAAATTTTGTTGTCATTTGCTCGAGCATGGCCAGCTTCGAGCACCACGACAGTTTACATAGGGACGGTGTAAAAGGGCAACAAATAGAATGTTTAATACCCTTTCCTTTCCTTCCTTGAACCACAATATTCATGATAAATAACCCCAAAGTAAGAATTAAAACGTGTCCGGGTGTCAAAAATCTTATGGGTGCAATTCCTTATTGATAGTCTTATTGGTTTTATTCAATTGAAACTTTGGGTTTTCTGAAAAGCGAGACAGCCACACCTAAAGTGATTTTATAGCGGATATGAATATAAAATATCGCGACAAATTTTTCAGCTTCAATTCAATTTTAATAAAATAAATCAAAAAAGGTCCCCTTCCAAATGAAGAATCATTTTTAATAAAAACGGGACTCTCTCTAAGGCTTTATGAATAAATGAAATAAGGGAGTTCATCAAAAGTGAAGATTTCCGATGAAGATATCATTCAATTCATCTTCACAAGCTTCTAGTTTCCATTTATATGCCATTTCACAGTCGAAAAGATGGTTGAATGGTTGAATTTATTGTGCTGATGAATCTCATTGATGAGATAATCTAAAGATTTAGTTTTTATAAAATAAGAGTGATTTCGTTTGCTTACTCATCAATTTTTATTCACAAGCTTTTTCACATTGGATTGACACAATTGTGGAGCAAGATTGATCAGAAACATTTAAAGCCCTAAAGGTTAGGGAAAGTTTCAGCATCGAAAAGTTTTGATTTTGGAGTTTCCCATGACCACGCGCAACGGTTTAAAAAAATAAAAGGTCTGATCCCATCCCTTGTATTGGGGTTTGTCGGGTTGTCGGTTTGTAAGCGCATTTGAATCCTGGGGATGTCGACACATCAAAGGACCACTACCTTAAGTGGATTATTTTTCGCATTGACGAAGAAGTTAAGTGAAGTCAATTCGAAAAATAATCGAAAGGGATCAGTTCTCTTTTTTTTCAAAACCGTTGCGCGCCCAGCTGGCACACAACGTTGTTTCAACGTTTATCTAATGTTCACAACGTCCATATAACGTTAAATGAACGTTGAAACAACGTTGTGTGAATGTTGTTGCCGGCTGGGCGCGGTCATGCAAAACTCCATACAGTAATCCCATTTGGAAATTGAGAATCCAAAATTTTTGTGTGGAAACTTTTTTAACCAATTTTCCTAGTGTGTTTTTATTGTTTTTATAAAACTTTTGATGTTAAATTTTGGCGAGGACTAATTTTCGCAAAAATGTCCAAAATCCGCAAGAATCACGAACATTTATCCACACCAAATTCAATCCACTTAAGGTAGCCTATTGATGAAGACCTATTGATCAAAGATTCAGGACGACCGCAAATCCACCAGCGGAAAATCAGGTTGAATTTGCAATTAAATTGCTTAACAATGAGTATTTGAAATGAAAATCGTTTTGTCAGTGACTTATCAGTTTCGCAAAAAAGAGACATTTTGAAATTTCACGATTGATTATACTTGGTGATAAATAAAGTCTTATCACAGACAGATGAAAGATATAGTTTGCGAGATAAAGTATAAGTATTACGTTAAAGATTGGCGGCGAGATGAAATAAAACTAAACCGAAGAAAAAAAAGCTAATTTAAAACATTCATAAAATGAAGAAAATGTCCATATACGGACAATGTAATTGAAGCACGAAGTCATCGCCGAAACAATGTTTTTTCAGATTACTGAAAGATCTTGCTACTTTTAGATACCTTTAGATATCTATGCAGTTTGAAAGGTTGAAAGACAAAACCGGTCATTTCTTTTGTCCATATACTTGAGAAAAAATAATCAGCGAAATCATTAATATTGGCCTTCTCTGGCTGGGTGGAGGTTGATTCTGCTGACGTTTGTCAGTGTATAAAAGCCATGTCAAAAGTAACAAATAATTATTTAAAGTACTGAAAATGAGATGTTTTATTCTATATCCGCACAGGGGGCGGGAGAACCAATGAAGTAGCTCGAAGGGCTGGAATAGAATCTTTAGCCTTTCTCAGGCAAGAAAAAGTGAAGCCTTAAAATATGCGCCGTATTTTTGACGACGGATTGAATCTAGCAATTCTTTTGTTTTCGAGTGATATTTTTTTCAAAATTCAGCGGCAAGTGTTGGTTTCAATCTGTCATTTGTGTAAAAACCAGGCGGGTCGCGCTAGGCCGCGCAACTTTGGTAGGATTTGTTGTTTCAAATCCTACCAAGGAGATTCGATTCTAGCCCTTTGGGTTTATACTTCATTGGAGCGAACCTTTTCAAGCCAAAGAAAATTCTAGAAAGTGTGCAGATATCACCTGGAAAAATGGTGAAATTTGCAAAAAAAAACCCTGGAAAAAGGAATCTTTTGTTCTTGTAAAAAATTTCCTTTTAAAGTTGGTGAGCTAAAATGATTTTTTTTACCCATTAGGAATTTTTCAAAAAACATTATAATCTCCTTGAAACTTTAATTTCATAAACGAGCTTAAAAAATTACCCCTTGAAAAAGAAACATGGGATGATGATGCTTTGTCATCCAGGTCCCTGAAAAATTTTAAAAGCCTCTATGAAAAATGCAAAGATTTCCCTTAAACCTCTTGTATTCTTCTTAAAGACCCTTTTGAAAATGTTCGTCAACCCCCTTGTATGAATATGAAATGGAATGACCCAATGCAGGGGGGGGGGTACTACCCTTGTCGACCGACGGGGGTGCTCCGCTGAGGTTCGAAAAATGGACCCTACGTGGGACTCAAAATTTGCGAAAAAAGTGACCCTGAATGGGACTGAAATTTCAAAATTTTCTCAAATTTTCTACTTTTCCCCAAATTTTCCAAAAATAGGCACCCTACGAGGGACTGACTTTTCTATTTTGGTGTTTTTTGCGACCCTGCCTGGGACTCGTTGAGGTTAAAAAAGGTACCCTGACCAGCGGGGCATCCCCGTAACCCATCTTGCCCTAGTACCCCCCCCCCCCCCCGGAACCAATGTTTTGTTCCCCGCTACAAATAGGTGTCAAGTAATTTTAAAAGTAATTTCCAGATAGAGTCTTTGGCTTTAACTTCAAATTTATATTTAATAAATATTTGTCACGTGACAATTTATATATCTTCTCGTTATTAAAAAAAGGTCCTCTTCAAAGATTTTTTAATCAAAAATTTTCATCAAGGTAGATTATATGGAGTAGACAAATTATTTAATGAAAACTTTTTGCGGACTTTTCATATGATGTTTTTTTGGGTCAATATGGCGAATCTTTTTATTAAAAACGAGCTCTACATTCATCCGTTATCAAAGGTTGAGATGAAATGTTGTAAGCTCAGTTAAGAACCTTTAAACTTTCTTTTTAAATGAAAAACTAAAGTTATGAAAAGGGAATCAGAAAATAGGCTAGAAATCAAAGGGAAATGAAAAACAGAGGTCCTTTTGGCTTTTGAAAAAACGGGCCATATTTCAAAAGTAATTAGTTTATCACAAATTTGCTTTCAATGGGATAAACAGCAGAAAGATCTGAAGTAGGTGTTTCCACATATCTATAAATCACGAAGGGCTAGATGTCGTGCTTTAAGTCATCGCAGGCAAAAAAAAATGAATATCGCAAAAAAATATTGCTGCTATTGTTTTCGGATACCCGCGAAGCTTCTGATTGGTTAAGCGCTGTAATTTTATTGTAATGTCACGTGACATAAGTAGGATTTCCTACCTAACCACGGCACACTTTTCAGCCAAAGAACGACATCTAACCCTTCGTGCTTTATAAATCTGAAGTAGGTCCATTAGTAAAATGATTTTTGAGTATAGAATTTGTAGTAAGTCGAAGTTGCGGTTCATATTACAACAAATGCAATATCATATTATTATGTAGAGTAGAGGGTGCTGTATGAAACTAAAATTTGCATTTGTCGCGAAAAATATTTACTAAAGTTAAAATGATACCAAGTCTCAATTTACTAAATGGAATGAAAAGTTTTGTCTTGTAAAATCTTCTAGTTTCAGACGGGTCTTTTTCTAGTTTCACGTAAAGTGAAAAGCAGTGTGACAGAGCTAATATGGTTTTGATTCTCAAGGTAGAGTAGATTATTATTTTTCGAGAAAGACCCGGGAAAGTCGGGTACTAAGATTGTAGAAAATCTGATATAAATCGGGCTCTGAATCTTTAATATTTTAATTAAGAAGTAACACTTAGGAGAGAGTGCTACAGAAACATTTTCTTTGAACTTCCAGGCTTCAATGGACAGTTTTCTTAATTTTACCCCTAAGGAAATTTCAGAAAATTTGTACGTTATTACAGGCATCACCCATGACCTAGAGCTTTGCTTTTTAGTGTTACTAACACTTCTAGTAATGAGAGGCACATCGCTACCAGCAATGAAAGGAATTTTATATTTGAAAATTTCCTAAACCTAAATAATTTTAATCGAGAGAAATGACCCAACAAATATATCAGTAAAACCTAGTAAAGACTATTTTTAGAAATTTCACAGGTTTGTTATATGTGAACTACTGTAAGAGATAATATCACCTTGCTTTGAATGAGGTTGATTCCAATATGGAAAACTCATCTCGCAAGTTATTTGATACATTCATTCTATAACTACACGTTTTTTTATAAGAACAGCCGAAAAATTTTAAGCCTTCCGATGTTCTTAGCTTTTTGAGTTTTAAGCCTATAAATGTTCTTAACATGTTCTTATTTTTGCCATTTTGTGAGTATTTTTGTTCATTTTCCTTTGAAATCGGGTAGTTCAAGGTCTGCAAAGCCTTAAAATGTTCTTAGCTTATTCTTAACAATTCTGCCATAGGAATCTTATGTTCTTATATAGTTTGTTCTTATTAAAAAATCGGGATCACTTTACATTCAAATTTTAATTTAATGTAAAGGATTTTACACAATCTCAAGTTGTGATACTGGCTAAATAATGATCTTAAAATGACTTTTTCACGGAGATACAAAAAAACATTATCATTGAACTAGGATAGAAGTAGCCCAGGGGGTACTAGGGTTGGCGGATGAGGAGTATGTGCGGACGGGACCTCCAAAAACCGACCCTTAGAGAGACTTTTTTGAAAAATTTTCTTTGATTTTTGAAAAAAGTGGTACCCTTAGAGAAACTTTGAAGGGTGAAAAAACCGACCCTTACCGTCCGCACATCCCCAGTACCCATTTATGCCTAAGTATCCCCCCCCCCGGAGTAGTATTACAAGAGACAAGGTCCGTTTATGTTTTTCCCTAAATTTCGGCACTAAAATATTGCGAGAAATTGTTTTCGATTTCAGCTTAAGATTGTAAAGCTAATGCTTCTCACAATTAGTTCTCCAGATTTTAAAAAGGAAATAACAACTGAAAAAGTATTAATGTCTGTTAATTAAGCAACCTTAAAATAACGTTAGAAATCTCATGTCTCTGGGGGGTGGTCAAAAATGTCCGGGGATCAACTCTTGAAAAAGTTTTATTCTCCGCATTGTATTCTATTAGAAATTCAAATGAAGTTGGTTACGGTTTTTCTAGGTTGTGGTTTTAGGATAAATACACAACTTCCTGTTGTGATATTTTCTTATTATTTATTGTGGTGGTTTTTCTAACGGTCTACAGATGAATGATGCCCATTTAAGAATAAGTGTGTGATTCAAGAAAATCAATATTATCCAATAATCAATCAAAGTGTGAGTGAATAAAGGAGAAAAGATTGAAAAATAAATCTTGTTCAAATTTAACTTCGGTTTGTTCAGTGATTTTGAATGGATTGGTGTGTCAGTTAGTTAACAAAGGATTTTTGTCAAAATATTTAAATATTCTGATAGCTGCAATTCTGACTTGCGATTCAACAATGTGCTCTCTACCATATATTTGGTACTGTAGAGCAGTCAAGAATAAATTTGTCTCTATTATTGATTGATAAATGTTCTGATACACTTATATTGACAAGCCTCGCGACAGAATTGCAGAAAGAGGACCCCACCGTATTTGAGTATAGTTAGTGATTGCATTGACATGAACCCAACTCTTTAGAAGCAATATTAATGTCTGATATCTATGGACACTTTCTTTCTCGTTTAAGAAATCTGCGAGGAATCATGGGTAATTAGGACCTGGTCCAAAACTCTTTGGAGGTTTTTCCGTCTAACTAATGTAGAGCCGTTATTGGGACACATCATTTCCAACCATATTCATTTTCACCGTGAAATCGACTCTATTGTAATACTTTGTATGTGACAGTTTGATACATTTAATCTCATCTGCGTGATTAAAAGCTCCGTCCAGAAAATAAATAATAATCCCGTTGCGTAAAATTCTCATCGATGAAATCAGATTTCCTCATTGTTAGATATAAATATTGTATGGTTCGGAAACTCATACGTAAATATAGCAAGACTGCTTCTAGGTAGTTTAGATTAATTTGAAGGATTGTCAAAGCAAAAATAGATGATTGATTGTACAGTTATAGTTTATAACAGAGTGTTCGAATTCTTTCTTCACTGCAAGAACTGTCTGTCCTAAAAATCTTCTTACACGAATAATGAGTAGACACATAATATTAACGGCCTTGGAATTAGCACGCTAAAAATTAACACGTATTTTATTTGCTTTTTAAAGGAACCACGGCGGGTTTTAATTAAAGGGGTTTTGATTAACACGAAATTTCTCAATTCGTGTTTTAATTACACGTCTTCTTATTTTCCTGTAATAAGGCATATAATCTTGTAGGACGTTTATCCATGCGGGTGAAAAAAACTAACCTACCGGTACGAGCCAAAAAATTATCATACGATGCCGGTGGGACTTAATGGGTTAACTAATTACTATAATCTTTTCAGCTGACAAAACGACAAAAAAAATCAAAAAATCAAGCTGAAAAACTCAAGAGAAGAATGTCAAACATGACGACAGAAGGACAAGCAGCTTTGAATTCAACAAGTATCACTATAAAAGCATTCGGAATTATATTGTACACTATCGTAATGGTCATACATGGCATAGGATTGATATCACTGTGTTTCATCAAAACATCGAAACGTCTAAGCCCTCAACAACGTTTGTACCTCATCAATTTATCAGTAATCGAGCTTGGTTTCTGTTTCAGCGGTATAATCGTCCGCGCGTCACACCTAGCGGGCACAAACACGTTGAATTACTACATTGCTATAATGACAGGTTGCGGATTAGGTCTGTGGTATTTTCTAGTGATGGTTTTGCTAACTGTTGATCGCTTTCTTGCTGTTTATCTGGACATTCATTACGACAGAAAATGGCCGTACTCGCGAAACAAAATACTTCTAACTTTGGTGTTTATCATTATAGTGAGTGTGTCACTGTTTCTGTTTACAATTAATCCGCATGCAGCCAATCTAGTTTATATTTTAGAGGTCTATGCATGGCCTATCGCGCATGCGCTTTTGATCATTGTTGTTAGTTTCACGTACGGATATTTGTGTCAGAAAATCCGGTTTTACCGTAAAGAAGCGAAGAGGCACCAAGACTCGTTAAAAAAGAATATGATAGAACGAGAAACAGAAGTCAGCGAACAGAACAATCACAAACTGACGGTAAATTATGACAACGAGTCGGAAAAATTATCACATTTTAAAAGGATCTCGAACTCGTTCCGACGTAGTAAACTAATATGTAGCAATTTCAATCGAGCTAAGAAGCGTTTTTATTTACCTAACCTATTGATCGCTAGTTTCCTTTTATTTTGGACACTACCTGATCTGATTTATTTCGGTTGTCGGTTAAATGGTGCTCCGCTTAAAGGGCGATCGATGCTGACTGATGGAATTGTTTCGCTTGTTTATATTTTGGGATTGTTTTGTGATGCGGTTATTTACATTTTTGCAGTACCCGAGGTCAGGCGACTGATCAGTAGAACTCTTCGATTTCACAAATATTAAACTTAGAACGAGATTTTTTTAACCTATTGAAGAAGATTACAGTGAATTTGTTGACTTAAAACAATTTGTTTACATGTTCGATGCTACAATTATAATATATTTTTTGTTATCGCAAGCAGAATGTATAATGGAAAGTATTCATGTTTTTATTGTATAAAAATATTAAATGGTATCTTTCACGAGATGCTTACATAAAACCTGTTAAGCAAAAACTTTTACTCATTTTTTCACAGAGCCCTTCTTGTTTCGAACCTGAGAGGTTCCAACCCAACATCACACCGAGATTCAAACGTGGGTATCCCAGTATTTCGGACTTTAAACATTTTGTTTTTAAATAACAGTGAATCGTTTGCTTGCTAATCAATTTTATTTTACATGAAGCTTTTTCGCATTGAATTGACACAGATGTGGAGCAAGATTGGTCAAAAAAAGGAAAAGAAAAATAATTTTTTGTTTATTCAGCACAATATAACAATAGATAGACACTAACTGATATGAAACGGGAACACTTATATGTAAAAATATTGTGTTTTCTTACATCATTTGTCTCATTGATTAGACCAGCTTCTTTGAACTTCTTGAACGATGTCATATGGTGAAATCCAAAGCTCTACAAATGGAAGTACGGAGTACAATACTTACTAAGGACCCATAATAAACTAAAGTTACACAAGAATTCAATTCAATCAAACTGACCGAAAGTGAATATCTTTAAATACCAAATTTTTTTTAGCCAACGAACTTTTTTAGACGACAAATACTTTTGAGCGATGGTAAATTTTTGTCGACGACTATTTTCCACCATATGATTCTTGGTTTTTGGATACGTTTTTGTCCAATTAAATAATTTAGCGCTTCTTTTTCCATTTTTTGTGCTATACTACAAAAACAAAGGATTGCCAAAGAAGCTAGAGAAGACAGTTCCGATTTAAAATGACAACTTTTTTGTCGACAAATATTTTTTCCCAGCGAATTAATTATTTCACCGACGACCTTTCTATCGATAAGGTATTATCAATATAAATTGCATTGTATTTGATTTAAATTTAATGGCAGAATGCCTTATGAACAACGATTATAATATGCAATCACGTGAAAAGTATTAAAAATAATCAATTTTGAAGAAATTGGCACCCCTTCGAGAGTGTGATTAACGATGAATTGCTCTCTTTGAAAGCACGCCAAATAAGAAAAAATAACCAATCGTGCGATTATTTAATGTATATGTTAAAGTTGCTTACATGTAAAAATTGTGTCCGCAAACTTTTGTATGTTTTTGAATCGATACCTTTAGAAAAAGAAAGAAATTTAGTTTCACTAATCTATTGTCCATCGGTAATACTGTTAGAGCAGTAGGGTTTTGAGATGTAGTTTGGAAAAAAAACTGAAAATTACCATCAGGTTGGGTAAGGGGTCAATTTAGACTTCAAAGATTTGAGATTGAGATAAAATTTGCTGAATCGTTATGGCGAAACATCACAAGAGTTTACCTCCTTTGCAAACTGAAAGCAAGCTCATCATCCTCAAGCAGTTCAGATAGGGGCTCTAAAATAGAAGAAAACAATTATATGGGCAACAAGAAAGGGGTAGCCTTCAAAGACGTAACGTATGCACAGCGTCAGTCCAGGTTCAGCCCCAAAAAAGAGCTCCCTTCCTTGAAATTTAGGTCTCCCCAAATAGTCGAGGATTCAACAGAAGCCCCCAATACCTATCTGAATAATTTATCATTGTAATATTAAAAAGAAGAATGATTTCTGCATTTTTGTCATTCTCCAAATCATGATTGTTTTTGGAGTGGATTAAGCCTATTACTTACTTAATTAAAAAATCCTGGCTTAGTAAATCAGCTAGGCACACTCATGCTAACTCATGACACGTAAACGTAATTTCTGCACTCATTACAAGAAATTTGAGTGAAAAAGAGGGATGAAGGAGTTGGGCGCAGTTAAAACACAATAGAAAAATCACCATATTCCTTCAAAGGACTGAGTAGTGTCTACATGTGTTGCATTTGATAATTATATTGAAATATCAATTTTGAATATTTGATTACATGCATGTAAAGCCATTATTAAGTGAGCCTTGCAAAATCAAGGAATTTTTTAAATTCTTAAACAAAATAAAACCTTAAGTTTTAGGACAACAGCAAAACAAATGTGAGGTTCACTAACAACAACATACCTGTCTCTGTATGCACGTTTCAACAAAATTCAACGAATCTTTATATTGCGTGTCCTCAAACATTGCTTAAAAAATGTGAAAAAAGTAATAACTTATCGATGACAAAAACCTCAGAATTTCGACATGATAAATTACAGTTGATTATCTCTTATTCAATTTTCAAGGGATCGAGAATTTTCTTCGAATTAGAGAAACATTTGAATTACAGAGAGAATACACTATACATTCTATCCAGGGGATGCTATTCTTCATGTATCTATCATCGCATATTTCTTACAATTTCTAATACACCTTTAAACCTATAAACCTGTGCAGTTAGCTTTTGAGAAGTCTGGTAACGAAACTACAAGAAAAATTCTTCTCGACGACGATATCCAAAACACAAGTGCAGGAGTGCTGTTGTGAAAAATGTAATAAGCGATCAAGCAGCGTCAATATAGTTAAGCTATTCGAATGCTGAACACTCGGGAAACTTTCTCTAGAGTTTTGGCGGAAATTAGCTTGTTTTGATTTATTTGGAACCTTAAAGTGCCATGCGTCGAGAAAAAATCTTCCTAGTAAATTCATTACCAGACCCCTAAAAAGCTCATCCCGCCGCCAAGCGTTGCACCTATCAATCCTTGGAAGCACAAGGAAATGATATCAAAATTCTGCCACTAAGGCGAGTAAAGAGTAAAGAAATACCTTGCTCGATAGCCAATACATCTTCAAAGCTTCCATCCGTTTTCTTCTTCATGATGGCCTCACATGCGCCAATGTCTGACAAAAAGAATGGAATCTTAATAAGATGAAGTTGCCTCTCAACATGAAATTTTCAGTTTGGTGGTAGTTTGTAGTTTGTAGTTTGAGAAGTTTCAAATCAATACCATCTGTTGGAAACAGCCGTGCTTATAAAAGGCATTTCCCAGTACACACAAAGTTTATATTAAACTTGGATATCTTACGTAGTGCTAATGATTTGTGTTGCGATTTCAACTCTTTCAAATCTTCCGAAACAAATTGCTTGAAGTCAGACACCGAAGATAAATTATCTTTTTTCTAAAAGGAAAAAAAAAACATTTTTGGTAAACTTTGCGCTTCGAAAATAATCTACTTGTTTCATTCTGAATGTTCTACTACTATAAAACCATGGGGATTAACGCTAAAGCAAAGTAAAAGTGAAATAAAATTAAATGGAAATTCATACATCATATCCACTCTGCAGTTGTCTTGCTTTTGAACTCAACAATGGAAATACTCCTGTGATATGCATCCCTCGAATCTCAGCAAAAACCTAAAAATATTCAATAAAGTATATGAAATAAAATGTTATGCGAAGACTTAGAGGCATAGTGAAATTCGAATTAACACCGGGAATAAATTCAAAAAAACTTGATAGTACAGGCCCGGCGGAAACGGGGAGACTGGGGACACTTCAGCCTCTCCACTTTTGAGTAAATTTTTCTCAAGTTTCTAGCGAATTTCATCTCATTTTGAGCTTTCAGCCTCCCCACTTTTACGGTTGTTCCGCCGGACCTGTAACACCGTTTTTTGGGGAATATTAATTCATTGTTTCCTACAGAGTAAAGGGAAAAGGGATAACAAGAAAGAAAAAGCAAAAGGGCCAAAAACAAGCAGTGTTTCTTTTAACGAATTAGGTACAAAACAATCGAAAATTCTCGGAAACTTTATATAATAAATTTAAAACATACTTGATAGATGCAAGAAAAGATTCAACTGCTAAATTCAAGCGGAAAAAGACTAAATTTCATGCTAATTAAAAAATGAGCTTCGGAAAGTTTAGCCAGTTTCCGTATTAAATACCAGCTGTTTTCCGTGTCAACCTCTAGAAACACGCTTTACTATTTCAGCCGGCTATCCCGGAAGAAATGGCGGGAATAACCCGGAAAAACAAGTGGAATCCTACTCCGGAAAGTGGAACCTTATCCAGAACGACGGCATCAGTCATAAATTCGTTATTTCTTACCGAGAAGGCAAAAATTTAGACTCACTCGGGAATAGACCTTTTCATAAATTACGTCACGAACAACACTTGCCTTGTTTTGAAATTATTCCCATGGTGATTAACCTCCCAGTTTTATAACTTAACAACTTTCTATTCATAAAAAAATTATTTTATGTCTCAAGGGACATAATCACTACAGTAATTATTTGGATACGAGGCAAGTGATGTTCGTGACGTAATTTATGAACAGGTACTTAACCCTTTTCAAGAATGAATCTATAGTTTGACAAAATTTTCTTTCTTACCTTATCCGTAGAATTCAAGCTCAAAGTTAAAGGTGCATCTTGGCTTGTGACGTTCTTCTCGAATTTAACAACACCTAAAACGTGAATGCTTTAGTTTTTAAAATATCATCTCTGAGCGTAATGAATCTTGGGACATCAGCGCTGATTCAACCAATTGTCGACTTGCTTTTTTTAAAAAAATAACGGTTTTTCACCGTCACCGTGGGCTATTGAATGGGGTTTGAGCGGAATCAATATTGAATTGAGAACCACTTCTTAGAAGTGAACTTCCCAAATAAAAACATCAAAAACACACACCCGTTTTGATACCAAAACATTCTGCAATAAGACCTTCATAAGTCAATTGTGATGCCAAAACTGTTGGAAAATCCAGATCTAAAAAACAATTGAAAATCACTTAGTAATCTTTTAAAATAAATTTTTAAAAGCTTTAAAACAGTATATTCAACCATGCTTTGATTACATACAAGAAATAAAGCTGGAAATTTATTGCTCAGGCCTAGGAGCCTTAAATTCTCTCTCGTCCGACGACGACGACGACGGTCAAGACATTTTTTTTTGTTTATCTAATCCGATGATCTATTCCGATTTAATAAAAACGGATTATCTGGATTTCGATAATATTGCGAAAGTATTTAGAAAAAGATGGCTGCCGAAAGTGGGCTTAGCTGCAAATCTCAGTGAAAGATAGTGATCATTTTCATCATTATTCATGATGTTTTGGACATGATTTATGAGAAGTTTGATGCATACTGGTCTAACAATGTGGAAAGACTTTCGAGAAATTTTGGCCATGAATCGTCAGCTGCTCGAGTGCTTAAATCTTGCATATGGCTAACTTCTCTAGTTAGTTTTATGGATGCGCAAAACCATAAAACTCTGTAACTTGACAATGGAATGAAACTTTCAAACACACATCCATTGGAATTCGAAAGAGAATACTAAAATTACAACATTACAGTGCAAATTTGAAAACGTTCTGAGCAGTTTTTGTGGTGTTATGTGTATGGCTGAAAATGATCCTGTTTTGTATTCATCATGTTTTGACTGGGCGGCCGTTCCTTTTAATTTTTCAAACCCGACATAGATATTCTACAAACATATCACTATGAGAATTCAATAAAGGATACTAAAACACAATTCCTGTGTAAATTTGAACAAGATCGGAGAAATGTTCACAGTATTATGGCTTAAAATGATCGTTTTTGGACTTTGTCGTAATTTCATCACGGCTGGCGACCGTTCCTTTTGATTTTCAAACCCGACACAGATATTTTACAAACATATCACTATGAGAATTCAATAAAGGATACTAAAACACAATTCCTGTGTAAATTTGAACAAGATTGGAGAAATGTTCACAGTATTATGGCTTAAAATGATCGTTTTTGGACTTTGTCGTAATTTCATCACGGCTGGCGACCGTTCCTTTTGATTTTTCAAACCCGACACAGATATTTTACAAACATATCACTATGAGAATTCAATAAAGGATACTAAAACACAATTCCTGTGTAAATTTGAACAAGATTGGAGTAATTTCCACAGTGTTATGGCTGAAAATGATCGTTTTTGGACTTTGTCGTAATTTCATCGCGGCTGGCGCTGTTCCTTTGATTTTTCAAACCCGACACAGATTTTTTACAAACATATCACTATGAGAATTCAGTAAAGGATACTAAAACACAATTCCTGTGTAAATTTGAACAAGATCGGAGAAATTTTCACAGTGTTATAACTGAAAATGATATTTTTTGGACTTTGTCGTAATTTCATTGGCTGGGGCGACCGTTCCTTTTGAAGATTTTTTCAAACCCGAAACAGGTTTTTTCCAAATATACCACTATTTATTACATACACTATATTGTACCATTTTTTTTGGTTTATCCTACTCTCCCCCAAGTATTATCCCACCAGAAAAAATAATGCTTAGCTAAAAGCCCGTGGCCTCTAATTTAGGCTATTTTTCTCCCCGAAATTTTATCTGGACAATCAAATCAAGAACTTGGAAATATTGACTTCTAAATGTTTATCTCCTTTAGCTCCAATTTTTGAACTTTTTAGTCGAGGGGTGGGGTTGGTTCTTTAGGCAAGAAAGTGCACGTGTAATCACTTAGAAGAGCTTAACTTCCAGCTGGTTTATTTATTCGTTAAGATTATTTCTCATACTCGCTCTGCAATAGAATTATTACTTTGCTTTCTGATCTGTTCTGATTGATTAGCAGTTTGTTGGCAACGTTCTAACACAACTAACTCAACAAGCTCATCTTTCACATCTTTTAATCTCTTAAGCCGGAGCTTCCAGCGCAGCTGGTTTATTAGTCTTTTAATAAACACAGGATCAGAATAAAGCAGACTTTATTTGCAGACTTTGTAGGATCAGCGAAGTGGTCGTGTCAAAAAGCCAACTTGCACATTTAATTTCAAAAGATTCCCCTAGCCCCGATATATGGCTGTCATTAAGTCTGTGAAACGTTACAATTATATAACCTTTCGCTATCGTATTATCTTTCACCTAAATAGCAAAGGAAGAAAGTTTCAGATAGGGAGCTTTTTTTTTGTCTAGAGAATATCCTGACAGGGCCTGGAGCTGAAATGTCATTTTTGTGATACAGAAACTCTAATGTATTCTCAACCTAGAATATATAATGGAGTAAACGAAACCGATAAAAAGATAAAAACGTACGTACTTCTATCCAACATTATCATGGATCCAATTTCAGGACCACCGGGTGGATTGTAATCTCGATCCTCCTTCATCTTCCACAAGTCATGTATCCTCTGAGAAAAAAAAGACCAAAAAATGTTGCATTGAAAGCCAATCACATATCATATTTTTTTTACACTCTAGATAGGCTAACTGCTCACAGATTTAAAGTCGACTAAGTCCACCATGTTTTTTTTCTATTTTACCTTAGATTTTCGAACGTTCGAATATCAAAGCATTCGAATCGCAATGTTGACGAGCAGAATTGAAAACAAGATGGCGGTTTATTCAGCTCCATAGACTTATAAAGCCTGAAGGGTAGACGTCGTGCTTTAAGCCATCACAGGCAAATTAGAATTGAATTTTGGAAAAATTATTGTTGCAATTGTTTTCGAAAACCCGCAAAGCTTCTGATTGGTCAAGCGCTGAAATTCTATTGTAATGTCACGTGACCTAGGTAGGATTTCTTACCTAACAACCACTGCACACTTTCCAGCCGAAGCACGACATTTAGCCCTTCGGGCTTTATAAATCTATGGTCCTACATACAGGTAGATTGCCAGATCCAGGCAAGTAGTTACAGATCAGTGAATCAATCTATACATATAATAGGAAGCTGTTTGCTGATCTTGCAAGAGCAAAAATGGAAAAGATTTACTTGATTCATCATCAAAAATCTAGAAATCTAATTCTTTTCAATTCTGATTCAATATTTTATCATTGACGCGTTCTAAATTGATGGTCTTCTCTGTAACATTGAGAAATTCTATTGTCAATGATAGAAAAATCAACTGATCTAACGCGCGCTTTTTGGCTTCTATGATTCGCTTTAAAACTGCGCATTTTTGCAGGCTCATCATTTTTTTTCATAAAGATTCATAACTCAATTCAAATATCGTTAACCTGCATACTTTAATGTCAGATGATTGAAAAGAAGTGCAATGTGACAAAAAATAATTATCACTTTTCTTATAGCTGTTGGTGAAAATCATTCAGGGATTAAAAAAACTTTTGATGACAAAACGATACAACAATGCAGTTCCGATTTGATAGCTCAAAATTCAATACACGTGGCCTTCGAATTAGTTCGGTGTTTAGATACGTGTAATTTGCAGGAGTAAATATTAAATCTTTAGAGCCTTTTGATTGGATAAAAAATTAATATGCGTAATTTTCGGCCAATCTGAATTTATCATTTTTCATGTACTGAAAACTACATGAAGTAAAAAACAGAGAAGTACACTTTTTTATAAGACCAAACTATATAAGAACATAAGAACATAAGGTTTCGATGGCCAAAATATTAAGAACAAGCTAAGAACTTTTAATGGCTTTGTAGACTCTAAGACATCCGATATCTTAGGAAATAGACAAAAATACTTTCTAAATGATGAAAATAAGAACATATGTTAACAACAATTTTTAGGCTTAAAACTCAAAAAGTGAGAACATCCGATGGCTTCAAAATTTTTGGAAGTTCTTAGAAAAGGCTGACTCGTACAAACTGATTCTAAATACTGTACATTTAAAAAAGAGAATTACCATCGAGTTCAAGCCTATCAGGTGTGCTTTGGGAATCGTTCCAAATGTTCCTTGTATGGATGATAAAGCTCTGGCTATTGAATGATACCATGTTGTATCGTTGTCCTAGAGATAAAAAATAATGAATACAAGACTGCCCTATTGTAAAGCTTTCCGATAATTTTCAATCATTTTCCACCTAATTAATTATTTGAAACAATTCTATCTCTTATCCCTGGGAAAAGGGTTGAATTCTACCAATATTCATTTTTAATACTTCAATAAGGACTACAACGAAAAAACACTTTTATTGCATATTATGTGAATATGGTAGGTATATTTTTGAAACTGAAATTATCATTCTAAAAAACCCAGCAAATCTTGATGTTGTAAGCCATCAGTCGGAGTCTTGAAGTCTGAGTCTTGTCGGTAAACAAAAAAGTGTTCGTTAAAACGATTATATATAAAATTTTGAAACATATTAGCTGAAACACTCTACAAACCTTGGAAAAGTTATCTATTATAAGTGCATTTCAAGAGTGCATACTGCATAAGACCCAGAAAAGGTTTAATCTTACCAGGAAAAACTGTTTGAAATAGAGCGGCATTTCCATTGTTACCACATCTGTATCAAGTCTTATCAAATCCAAATTGAATTCTTCTACAGTTAGATCTAAAAAGTGAGAAAGATAGCGTTTTATATTTTGTCGAGGGTTTGACAAGGCTGAAAAGGCTTATAATATCCATCCTTATATATTATAGGATGCTTATATCCCAAGCCGAGTTTAGGGAAATTATGAAAATACCAGCCAAAAAAGCCAAAATCAGGAGAATACATGTTCGTAGTCTCGAGGTAATACTTAATAAATTATCCTGAACTTTTCCCCATATCTGAACCTAGACATGCTTATAAAGTGCAATGCTCACAATTAAAAACAAGATGTATGCACTTTCAAACAGAACAAGTGATACTTTTATGGACCTACCTGGTTATGCATTTAACACATAAGTATATAATTGATATCTACGTGAGCGTGAGCATTAAACAATCATTCAGAGCACAAATTATAATTAGTCGTTTGTTTCTTATAAAAAAACGTTTAGAAATCAAAAGTTCATGCTGTTGAAATATTCTTTCATATTCAAGACTTCGTGAGCAAAAAAACATCTATCTCATAAACTATCTCATCAAAAAATTGAGTAATTTGGCTGAGAACATTGATGTATGCTTATTAATAGTGATTCTTATATATAAAGACGCGTTTTTTGAGCTGAAAAATTTGTTTTTTACAAATATCTGCTTGAGCCATCTTTTACCTACTTTCCTGCAAAAAAATCAGAAAAAAACAATGATCCAATATTTCAAAGTCCAAAAATCCCGTTTTTTAGCCGTTTTTTGGCCCAAATTTGCTCAAAAACAAATTTTTTCGAAAATCGGGCTCCGTCACATTCGAGGGTTTATAGTTATGCATGTTTGTGCAAAAAATCATAAAGAATGAAAGAGCCAATCTCAAGAAAAGCTAATACCTAAGTAATTGATAATGTGCTTATGAAAAAATATCGAACTTGGCCAGTTTTTCTATAAAAACACGCCAAGCAACCAAAATTTCATGTCTAAACACACATATTCTTCAAAAGTAAGCCCCATGGGCAAAAAAACATCTATCTCATAAAAAAATTGAGTAATTTGACTAAGAACATTGATGTATGCTTATTAATAGTGATCTTATAGATAAACATGCGTTTTTTGAGCAAACAAAATTTTTTTGCAAAAATCTGCTTGAGCCATCTTTTACCTATGATGGTACCCTACTTTCATTCAAAAAATCAGAAAATATTTATGATCCAATTTTTCAAAGTCCAAAAAAACCGTTTTTTAGCCGTTTTTCGGCTGAAATTTGCCCCCAAAATTTTTTTTTCGAAAATCGGGCTCCGTCACATTTTGGCCACTACCATTTTGGAGCTTTGTACCAAAAATCAAAAGATTCCTATGATTCAATCCTGAGAAAAGTTGGTAACAGACGAACGGACGGACGAACGGACGAACGGACGAACACAGGTTAATTTATAGGACCTCCACCCCACCGGGGTAGGTCCAAAAACCAACATAAAAAACAACCAATTCAAATTCATTGTCATAACTTATTATGTATACGGTTTCAGAATTAAAATTGCAAATCCCTAAATCAGTTCCCCATTGAAAAAATAACATAATGATTAGAGATATAAAACAAACTAGAAACAAGTATTCTTTACCTCCATAAATTCCTTCTTGCTCCAAAATGATATCACAAGTTGATAGCTGCAAAAACGAAAATTAATGTAAAATCTATTTGCTGTGTGTCTCATCAACAAATGTGTACCTTTTTGATGCTGTACAAACAAATTATAAAATTCTGACTTTTTGCCAATTTTTCCCATCTTAAAATCACCCCTGTGTCACAGACCTGCTGGAATTTGGCAAAAGTTTTGTCCCCAGTGGGAAAATACCCTGGAACTTCAGCCCCACTGGGAAATTGACTTTGATTTTGTTCCCGTTCGAAATTGAATGTTCAAAAATTGCACTCCAAAACCATCATCACTGGATTTCAATACAAATTTTTATCCCTGCTGAGGAAAAAAGTTCCACGGGTGTTTAATAAAAAAAAAGAACACTAATTGTTTACCTTTGTTGGAGTGAAAATAACTTGACATTTGCGTTTGATTCCTTTCATTTTATCCAAATTTATGTATTCTATTGTTTAAAATATAAATGAGTACTGTAATGAAAAACTGTGTTTTTCTGAAATTAAAATACAATGTCATAAAACAACATCGGGACTAATAATAATTTATTTTTAAAATATTTTGCAAAAATTACAACCCGAAAATAAAAAAGGATTCTTGGTTCTCATCAAAGGTTGACGTAACTTTTTTTCAATCTCTCATTCTAAATCATTATCCTCTATAATGTCAGCTTGTAAGTCAATATTAAGTTCAATGATGATACTAATATAATTGGGCCATTCCATTTTATATCCATACAGGGGGGTGGACAACCATTTCCAGGGGGGGGGGGTAAGAAGAATTTCCAGGGGGTCTAAAGGAGTATTTTTTCATTTTTCCAGGAGGTAGATAGTTATTCTAAAATTTCTAAAATACCGACTTTAATTTATCCACCCTCACTTTAAAGTTTGAATTGAAAAGGTTTGTGTATCCCCATGTATGGAAATTATATGGAACAGCCCATCATAAAGAAAACAAGTCTCTATAGTTTCAAAATAAGGCTATCCAAGAAAAGTACCTGACTGTAGTTCATACCTGCAAGAAGTTTCATTCGGTTCACAAATGGTTTGAGAATGAAGACTCTCCTGTTTAAAAAGATAAAGAAAAAAATTTACTTTAGAAAAAATAAAAGTTGAGAGAACAAACCCTTGTCATTTGCCCCAAGTATGACTGGTTTCTCTTTACATAGAATACTCGATCATGAATTGAGTGACTTGTCTTGCTAGAACCGGCTGCCTTATAGTTTCTACTGCCTGCCAGCTTACAAAACATTAACACATAATCTTTTAATCGAATGTATTCATCTAAGGTTACCAAATGAATGACAGCATCGAAGGCAGTCTTAAGAAAGGTTTCAACTTGAAAATCATACACTTAGCCTTAAACACCCGAAAATTCTAAAAGACTTAAAATTATCTTTGATTAAATGAAGTTGGCAAAGGAACAAAGCCTAGAGAATTCATGTAAGGGCGTAAGTCTGGCTAGCTTCTCAAAAAAGAGCATCTTTGAGAGTTCTGGCAAGTTTCTATTTTGTACCAAAAAGCAAAGACACAGTCTAAAACATAAACTGAAGCCTCAAGGATAGAGTTCTGGGGGAAAATAGCAATAAGTGCAGTCTCAAAGGATAAAATAAAGAAACAAAATGAAATACTTTTCAGCCCCAGCTTCGAATCCTCCAGTTTGCATAGTGTAGATCTTTTGAACTCCATGTGTCTAATAAAAAACGACAGACTGATAATACTTGAAAAATAATATCGTAAAAGCTCCTAAAATCCACCACAACCTCTTAAACCGGATAACTTCCAGTTTAAAAAATCAATGTTTACAAAATTCCCTCACTCTAAATTGAATGATAAACTCTGATTAAGGAGAAATTTCTTTCAAATCAACCCATTTAACAAAATTCAAAATTCTTTTGATACTACAGACATAACAATGAAGAGCACAACATTTTATAGCTCTAAGTTCTGAGACCATCATAAAATAATATCCTTAATGGCTTGAGTGAAATCCTTGCAGTTAACCTGGAGATTAAAAGCCATAATATATGCAAATATGTAAAATCATATGAAAATTACCTTTAAAAATTTGACACCAGTAATTTGGTCGAGCGGTTTCATGAGTTCTTCATCCAAAAACAAATCTTTTGCTCCATCAAGCTAATAGAAATAAAATTTATATAATACATTCAATTATTGGTAAAAATCTAACCAGAGAGATGTTAAAATTAGAAAGAGTGATGTGTTTTTGTATAAGAAAGAGAGAAAATGCAGAGAAAATTTTTTCATATAGTCCTTTTTTGCTTTTTTTTTTGTCGATTTTTACGCCTCTTATACGCATCAAGGAAAAAAAAAGTTTCTTAATAATCATGTATGAAATAAAGGTTCAAACCAAACAATTTGAATTTGAAATTTTCTTCAACCGAGCCGGGGGAGGGGGGTGTGGATGAAAAGTACATACTTACCAGGGGGTATAGCCATTTGCGTACGCTTAAGCATACAGGGGGGAGGGGGTATCCGATTTTTGAGATTTTAGTGCGTACGTACTACCGTGAGATCGGATAACTTGCATCAGTGGAGGCAAACATGCATAGCCCTCAAATGAATGACCTGTCTCGTCATTAAAATACAAAGTTAAATAAAAACAAAAATGGTAGAGTAGAACTGCAAGCGGAGCCGCATAGTCAATAGTTCATTTGTTTTGAAATTTTGCTACTTTGATTGATACTTACTTTTTTGATATTTTTTGAAGGCTTCTTTGTTCGTCTCAACAATCATCCAATTTGAGAAATCCGATGATGGACCATGACTTTGATGCTATTTGAATCAGCTCTCCTAAGAGGAAAGTAATTCGGCAGCAGTGGCTCGTCCGGTAGTGAATTGAGAAAATGGTCCAATTGATGTTTAAAATTAGTTTTGGAGCAGTTTTTGAGGTTACGGATGGATTGTGGGAGGGCATTAAATAGTCTGGGACCTTCTTCTGACAGGGAGTCTCTCCATATGTTTTTTTGCCTTATTATGTTCACCTCTTTTAGATAACATTTTCTACCCAGTCTCTGGTTATTGTAACTGAAGATGCCACCTTTGTTTTCAGCATAGTTAAAATTTGGTACAAGCTGTTCTAGGATGCTCCAGGTGTAGATAATCCTGTATCTTTCTCTGCGCCGCTCCAGGCTGTATAGTTTAAGTTCTTTGAGCTTCTCCCAATAGTTGAGATGTTGAAGTGTAGGGATTCCATTCAGGTAAGATTTTTGAAGTGATTCCAGTTGTTGGATCAGATATCTTTTTGAAGGTGACCACAGCTGGGAGCAATAGTCAATGTGTGATAGTACCAGTGACTTCCAAAGAGTTAGCATTACTTGACAATCTCTTGTTTTGAACGTTCGATAGATGGCCAAGCAATAATACTTTTGACTTTCTCGATCTGGTTTGTGATGTGTTTGCTGTATGTCATGTTAACATCCAGAGTGACTCCTAAATCCTTCACGTCCATCTTGGTTTCGATAGGAGAGCCATTGTCTGAGAGGTAACTTGAGTGTTCTTTTAGTTCTTTTAGTTCTTCCGTATTTAAGATGTTCAAACTTCAAGCCATCGAGCTGCATGTTGTTTAATGATGTCCATTGATACACCACATCAAGGTCGTTTTGTAGAAATTGAACATCAGTGTTATTAGAGATCTCCTTCATTAAACGTGTATCGTCGGCAAATGAAGATAGAAATGAATGTAGGATGTTAGTGTCAATATCTTGGATCATTATCGGGAAGAGAAGTGGACCAAGAACTGATCCTTGGGGGACGCCAGAAATGACTTCTGCTTTTTTGGAGAGGATGTAGTCAACAGATACTTGTTGGGTCCTACCGGTAAGGAAGGATCTGATCCATTGCAGTAATTTGCCAGTTATACCATTTCTCTTGATTTTATGGAGTAAGATTGTATGATCTACACGGTCAAATGCCTTGCTGAAGTCAAGGTAAATAACGTCAACATTACGTCCTTTTTCAATGTGATGGACGAGTCGTTCTGTGTGCGAAAGAAGTTGGCTAAGACATGATCTTCCAGACCTGAATCCATGTTGATTATCGTTAAAGAGGTCGTTTTCTTGTAGATGATTTTGTAGCTGTTTTCTGACAATCTTCTCGAAGATCTTAGTTACATGCGAAGTTAATGCTACAGGTCAATAGTTTTAAAGTAAGCCTTGGTTGCCTTTTTTAAGATGGGTGTGATGAAACTGGTTTTCAAAAGTTGAGGTGTGTAGCCTTTGTCAAGTATATTTCTCCAGATTAGAGAGAGAGGGGCTGCAATCTGTGACTTGACTTGTTTTAAGAAAATTGCAGGGAAGCCGTCTGGTCCTGCTGCTGCATTGGAGGATAAAGTGTCAATCTCCTCTATAACATTTTGTTCTGAGAAGTTGATATCACTTAGATTTGGTTGATTTTCGGTGATTTCTGGCAAATTATAGTTGGGTAGTGGTTCCATAAAAACAGAGGTATATTGATCTTGTAGAATGTTTGCCATTTTTTGACTGTCATTTGTCAGTTGATTGGTTTTTGGATCCTTCAATGGTCCAACCTTCGGTTTGTGTTTTGAAAAGCGTTTTGCGTAGGAATGAAAATATTTTGGATTAGATTTTATTTTCGAAGTAGCATTTGTTTCTTGGTTCTTTCTTTCATTGGAGTATGATTCTTGAAGTTTAAGTTCAATATCAATAAGTTTTTGGTGAATCTTTTGAGTTGGTTTCCTTTTCTTAAGCTTTAGGCGTTTTCGCATCAGCACTCTTCTATCTCTGGGTATAATGGTTTTTGTTGATTTCTTTGACATTCTTGAAGGGACTTGATTTTCAGTGATAACGTTTATGCATTTATCAAGAAAAGTATCATATTGTTCGTCTTGGTCTGAAATGGGGTTTAAAATAGCATGCCAGTCAATATTTAGTAAATCTTTTTTAATATTTTCCCAATTAATTTTGTGACTGTGGAAATTAAAATTGTCAAATTTGTTGTGTGAGGTTTTCTTGGTAAAATTTTTACAAGTTTTGTCGAAAGTCATATGGGTTGCAACTTGGACCATTATGGTGATCTGAATGAATGGTAGGAGTGACTTGGTAGATGAAAACCATATCTGGATTGTTTGTTAGTAAAAAGTCTAAAATATTTCCGTCTTTATGTGTTGGTTTATGAATTGTCTGATTTAAGTTTAGGTGCATCATAAAATCTGTTAAAATATATATAAGCTGATTGTCACAGCTTTTTGTTTGTGTGTATGTATCGTTGATCAATGTGTGTGGAATATTGAATTCTCCACAAATATAGCCTGGAGATCCATGCTATGATTTCTTATTCTATATACTGATGGCGAAATATATAGCATGGTATGGGCTGACAGTTTGAATTTCCCATATCCTAGTAACGGTTGAAAACACAGCCAATCAAATCCTGTTATTGTTTCACTGGTCACACTTTCTTAAAAAAAGCGCAACTTCTGAAATTTGGTTTTTATTTTAGTAAGTGAGGACAGCACTAAATTCGAATTTCCCACTGTAATTTTTTTGAGTCCAAAATCGGACTCACAGCTCTGACCTGTCAAGTATTCATCAGATTTAAAAAAAATACGCAGACGGGTTCCTGTCTACCACAAATATAAATGTCTGGGGTGCAGTTGCTAATGGTATCAATCTTTGAAGTTATTGAAGCGAGCATTTAAATGAACTCAGGACCATCTGATTTGTGAATTTTGTTGGTCGGTTGTCTGTAAAGTATTCCAAGAATAACATTAAGTTGCTTAGAGTATAGAAGGAGAGCTTCGCTTACCCCATTGGAGAATTCCAATAATGGTTCGAAAAGAGGAGCAATATCATCCTGTAAATAGAAAGCCACTCCGCCGCTGTATCTGCCATATCTAGATTTCTTTCTATTTCTGTCTTTTCGAAATAGCTTATATCCGTCAATTTCTAGCTCTGCCTCGTTATGACCTTTGGATAGCCATGTTTCTGTCAGTCCTAGAAAAATGTGATTCTCTGACTTCAAAATTTCCCTCAGATATGGTACTGAGGACTGTTTGGTCTGAGGGCAAAGACCTTGGATGTTTAAAAACATGAAGTTTCTCAATGTTGCATCATCTTGAAGTTTGGATTGGATAGTTGGTTTGATTGGTTGAAGTTCAGATTCCCCAAGTGAAGTGGTGGTGGAATTGTGGCTTGGGTTTGGTATCGTTGTTGATTTACCAGCTTGGACACTTCTTGAGTAGGGTGAGTTTGTGGTGGTGGTTTGAGACTTCCGTTGATGAATGAGATCATTTGCAGGCGAAAGTTGTCCAGTATTTTGAGAAAATCCAATGAATCTTTAGTTTCTCTGTGGTTCTTTGTTGGAAGATCTGATTTCTTTGACATGGATCTGGTCCCTTTGACGTGTGCAATAGTGCAGTGGGTATTGAAGCATGTACCACTTTTAATTCAGGAAGAGCACATTCTGGGGTGAAATTGTGCACAGTTAGTTCCGGCATTACATCCTCTTGGACCTTTGTTTCCGTATTTCATGAGTTTTGGAAGGCTTTAGGATGGGTGTACCTGGCAGTCTTTACCGTGAATACCATGCTTACATTTTCCTTTCATATAGAATCGACATCATCTTTGTTCATAAAGTCTTTTTTAAAGTTCATAAAGATTGGTCAGTCATTTGATGGCTATGCAAGTTTCCCTTCACTGATGTGATGCAAATTACAGTAAGTTGGTCTAATGTCGACCCCTCTTCTAATTTCGACACCCTTTTTAGAGATGGGAATAATAGCAAGGTTGGGATCACTTATAGACAGTGTAGCTCTAAAGCTCTAAAACAGCATCTAATAACATGAAAACCAGAATATGATTCTTCAATGGGAATCAAAACTATAAAGTGCACTTACAAACATCAATTTGTCAGATCTAACAAAATTTATAACGGTACTGTCATCATTGACAATAAAACAAACAATATTCTGTCAAGAGCCTTGTAAACATTCCAACAACTTCCATCGAAATGATCTATCACAGCTCAGTCTACCATTTTAGCGCGGTCCGAGGATTGAACCGAGAACTCTCGCAGGGCGCCCGAGCTCTGAAAAACTTCAATCTGTCAATCATTTTCTCAAGCGAAGAGTGCGCGAAGCGATTCTAGCTTTACGATTGTGCCGCGGATCATCAATGGATAGTATTCAATTATCATTATCCCTTTATTTTCATTCCTAGAACTTTTGCAAAAAAAAGGAAAAATAGAAAAGTTGTATTTTTTACTGCTCTATTCACATACTGAATTTGAAAGATCTTCTATGTGGCGATTTTTTGCAAACTTCAAAAAACTGATTTTTGTCCCGCCTTTGCGGGATTTTGGCCCAAGTGCTTGAGTGCAGCATAGGGTACAAAGTCCAAATATACGTTTCCTGTAATTTTTGTATGAAGAGTTAGGTCTATACTGATAGACAAACGATTTTTTTCTCTTTTATACTTACTTTTGGATACTTTTGGATGTGTTTGAGCGTACCGCTCTGGCAAGAATCTTTTGATCCACACCACAATCTTCATTCAATCCATAATTCTTGAAGGAAGAAATGGATCAGCAGAGAGATTTCATGTCTAAAATTGAGTTTGAGTCAACTCTCCTGCACCCTGTATAACCACGGATTTGGGGTTCATCGGGAATTTTTTGCAAGTGTTTGTCAAGTGCATTTTTGAATTTATCAACAGTTAAATTTTTCAAGTTTCTAATGCTCTTTGGCATTGCATTGAAAAGTTTTGCTCCTTGTATAGTCAGGGTACTGTCGCGTAATTTTGAATTGTTTGGACCGGCGTATTTGCTAAAACACATTCCTCCTAATCTTGGATGGTCTTTAGATTTGAAGCAATCATTGATATTTGGCACAAGATTTTCCAATATTTTCCAGGTGTATATGATCCTGTAGCGTTCTCTCCTTCTTTGAAGTGAGTATATTCTAAGCTTCTTTAGACTTTCCCAATAATTTTGGTGTGTTCCTTTTATTTGTTTCAAGAATGATTTCTGGATCTCTTCAAGTCTTTGAATAAGACTAATAGTACTGGGGCTCCATAACGCTGAGCAATATTCCAGTATAGGGATCACAAGTGATTTATAGAGAGTGATCATGGTATGTGTAGAGCGGGAAGTGAAGGTACGTAATATCCAAGAAATGATGTTTTTGGCTTTTTCAATTATTGATTCAATTTGATGTTTAAATAGACAATCATTGGACATAAGAACTCCCAGGTCTTTAACATATTCCTTTCCTTCAATTTTATCTCCTGATGGTGAGGTATAGTGAGATTCATTTTTGATTTCTGTATTTGAGCCATAACGTAGCAATTCAAATTTTGCATCATTCAATTTCATATTGTTTGCGATTGTCCATTGATATAATATCTGAAGGTCTTGTTGCAATATTTTTACATCTTCAGCATTCTTTATTGACTTGGTTGTGCGAGTGTCATCTGCAAAGGACTTGACGATAGATTGGATAACATTCTCATCTATGTCTCCAATGAGTATCAGGAAAATCAGGGGTCCAAATACACTTCCTTGTGGTACACCTGAGATAACTTCTTGGATGTTTGATTTCACACCATTAACCACTACAGTTTGTTGCCTGTCTCTCAAAAAGGACTCTATCCAATTATAGATTTTACCAGTTATTCCTAGCCTTTTGAATTTCGACAGAACAATTGAATGATCCACTTTATCAAAAGCTTTAGAAAAGTCTAAGTAAACAACATCTACATTGGTCTCTTTGTCAAGTAAGTTTAATATAAGATCATGTTGTTCAAGGAGCTGACTCAGACAAGATCTTCCACTTCTAAAGCCATGCTGATTTGGGTTGAAAAAGTTATTTTCGTCCATGTGTTTGACAATGTGTTTTCTGATGACTTTCTCAAAGATCTTTATAACGTGTGATGTTAAGGCGACTGGTCGGTAGTTTGCAGCCAGTGATTTGTTTCCTCCTTTGTAGATTGGGGTTATAGTTGATATTTTCAATTTGTTTGGAACAATTCCTTTTTCCAGACTGTTTTTCCATAGATGGCACAATGGGATGGCTAATTCTTCTTTACATTGTTTCAGGACTATTGCTGGGAAACCATCTGGACCAGCAGCTGAGGATGGTGATAATTCGTCAATGGCTTTCATTATGTCATTTTCAGTGACTACCATTTCTGATATTTCAGTGGTTTGTGTGTTGAAAGCTTGATCGTCAGGTGACATGGGTTCACTGAAGACTTTAGCATATTGATTTGAAAGGATGTCAGCCATTTCTTTATTCTTCATTGTAAGGTTCCCGTTTTTGTCTATTAGTGGTCCAATTTTAGTTCTCACTTTTGATTTCTTCTTGGCGTATGCAAAGAAATATTTAGAATTCTTTTTGATTGATTCAATAGCTTTATTTTCCGCAAACTTTTTTGAATCTTGGAAGGATTTTTGCAATTTTTTTTCGATTTGCAGCAGCTCCTCTTTGATTTTTTTCTTTCGGGTTTGAGAATTTGTGAGTATAAGTTTTTTTGTGATTTTTCTCCGTCTTTTGGTTAAGGATCTACGATACCTTTCAACTTTTGATCTCCTTTTGCCTTCTATTGGTGTTCTGGTTGGTACATTATCTTTACAGATTTTGAAACACAGGGCATTTATGGTTTCCAATAATTTGTTTGGGTCGTCACTAAGTGTTTCCTTCCACCTGATATGACGCATGGTCTCTTTTATATTTTCCCAGTCTATTTCATCAGCAAAGAAGTTCAGGGTGCTAAAACCTGTACGAGGTTCTGGCTGCTCATCTTCATCTGATACAGTGTTAACATTAAGACAGGTTGATACCAGGACAATTTTGTGGTGTGAGGTACTTTGAAGGACAGGAACTGTTGAGCAGTTATGGATAATGTTTTCATTGTTTGTGAAAACAAGATCAAGTATGTTTCCATCTTAATGTGTGGGAGTTTTCACGTATTGAGAGATGAAATAATCATTGCAGAATTGATTCAATGAGTTTAGGATGATTCTTTCATCCAAAGGACAACCAGGTTTAGGTGAGCCATCTGGCCAGGTAGCTTTAGGTAGGTTGAAATCACCACCAAAAATGATGTTTGGGGTGGCTCCTAGCTCTGATATTGCTGTTTTTACTCCATTGAGTCAGCCCTCGAATTTCAGGTCGGCATTCGGCAGTGCCGACCTAAAAGCCGACCAAAGAGTGCGTATGGTCGGCAGTTCATTGCCGACCATATTCATTGATTCTCTCGGCAGCCGACCATAAGTTATCTTTTAGGTCAGCAAAGCCGACCTTAACAGCAAAAAGTATTAAAAGAGAAAAACAATCTTTATTTGTCTTAGAGGGATTTTATTATTCTTTTATCCTGTAACTGTAAAATGAAAGTCTCTAATAAGAACCATATCGCACTCAAATAAAAAAACAAACATTGCCGTAGCCTTTAAACAACTTTGCCGACCTAAAATATAGCTCAGATCGGCATTGCCGACCTAAAAACAAGCTTAGGTCGGCAAAATTTTGCCGGCCTTCGGCCGGATTTGGACGGCACTTACGTGCCGACTTACTTTTACTTGAATTTCGAGGGCTGTTGAGTGGGGTGATAAAATCATTGGATGTCGATGGATTTCCATTGCTTTTATCGTCTGGTTGGCGGTAAGCTACCAACAAAGCCATGTTTTCAGCTTTCGAGTAAATACAAAGGAGTTGTACAGTTTTAGAGGAGTAAGAATAGAGTTCTTCAAATGTTGCACCAATGTCTTCTCTTACGTAAAAGCACACTCCACCTGTGTATCTCCCTCTGTTTCTTTTCTTTCTTGAAGAATCACATCGGAATAGGGTAAAATTTTCAATCTTAAGTTCTGCTTCCATATGGCCCTTATGAAGCCATGTTTCAGACAGTCCAAGAAACAGTAAATTTTTATTGCATATATTATTTTTTATAAAAGGGACTTTGCTCTGAACAGTTTGGGGGCAAAGTCCTTGAACATTAAAGAATGCAAAATTGTTTATTGACACTGGATTGGATTGAATTGGTTTTGATGTGGTAGATTTTGTAGATGTCTTGGTATTGATATGGGTTGAATTGGATATTGTGTTTGAAATGAGGTTGGTAGAGGTGATTGGTACGTCTATTGAATGTGTTGTATTTGATTCTGCATTGAGTCCATCTTCTGATTCAAGGTCTCCAGAATTTCTTCCCTCAACCAGTTAGTCACACTAGCGTCCCGCCAAAATGCGTATCAAAGATTAATGTTGTGAAAGCGCTATATCGTTTACTTGACTCTCAAGCAAAAAAATGCGGCGCAAAACTTCTAAAGGGATTCATGAAAAAATAACCCGGCGCTTTTTAATGAAATTAACATTTTCAAAAACTTTGAGAAATTGCCTGAAATTTGAGCCATAGATGAAAAAATTTGAGCCAAGCCAACCTTGAAAACTAATTTGAAGATCAACTTCCCAAGAAAAAGATCTACGGGGGAGGCGGAACCCACCTAGATCCGCACACCACCGGATAGGCTGTTTCCCGGAAATTTTGCTGGACCTCAAATAATGACCCATTTACATATGCGGAATTATTTTTACTTTAGCGTATAAACCAAGCCTTAAAAATCGAAGCGCTGTCTCGGGAATTAAATGGCAAATTTTGGTTGGTTGATTTTGGCTGCTGCACTTTTTATTTTGTTTCAGACTTTCAAGTTTTAATTAATTGTCTTGCGAACTTGATTCAGGTAACTCTCATCCTTGTTGTGCAAATACATCCTGTAGATGACTGATGTTGTTTTTTCTGAAAGCTAGATTTCCTAGTGTGACTAACTGTCAACAGACGAACTACCTCTAAAAAAGAGGCAGGTTCAGCAAGTTTTTTTGGCATGTCGTCATTATTTATTAGAAGTTCATGGCCATGTGTCATATTATTCTTTATGCCTTGTGGTAGTCTTTTGGTTCCTTTAACATGGGCAAAATCGGCAGTTTTCACAGAAGCATTCACCTTTTTTGATTGAATCAAATATTTATCACTAAGCAAAGAAAAATAGTTTCCATCAGCGATTCCAACCTTCATACTCATTCCATCTCTAAATAAGGGTGTTGAAATTAGAAGAAGAGGGATGTCGACATTAGACCAACTTACGGTACCCGACTTCACGGTGTGTGGACGGCCCCTTTCGGGGGCTTTGCTTGCAGCGCCCTAAACAACCCCCTTCTGCGAATTTCTCTGTTTCGCAAACAGAACTTTTTTTGGCGTAGACTTCAGTTTTAACAAAATAACAATTTGGCGTGGACTTTGCATCATCATTTCCAACATCGCAACGCAACGGGCAGTCCGGGTCTGGTCTAATAATTGATTATACAAACCCCTTGTAGCAAACTTGCAAGTCTTTGTTGATACAAACTTTTGAAAATTTCAAAATCAGGAAATTGTGAAGACATTATTACAACGTAAAAACTATATATATTCTTCTGTTTACTTCTGCTTCTTTTTTTTTGATTTTGTTGGTGTGGCTTCAGGTGGCTTCGCGGTTCTTGAGTGAAATCGAAAGTTGTTTCGATTTTGATGGTTTGTTTTGCTGAGTCGGCAATTTTAATGAAATGAGGTGCGATTTGTTTCAAAAAGTATAGTATGTTTACGCCATTGAGTTTCAAGCCCAGGGGCTAGAGGTCAATCTCTAACCTTTCTCAGGCAAGAAAAATTGAAGCCTTAAAATATGCGCCGTATTTTTGATGACGGATTGAATCTAGCAATTCCTTTGTTTTCTAGTGATATATTTTTCGAAATTAAGCGGTAAATTTTAGTTTCAGTCTGTCATTTGTGTAAAAACCAGGCGGGTCGCTCAAGGCCGCGCAACTTTGGTTAACTTTGGTAGGATTTGTTGGCTTCAAATCCTACCAAAGAGATTGACCTCTAGCCCTTCGGGCTTGAAACTCAATGGTTTATGCTGCTTAAAACAAGAGCCGCAAAAATGCGGTGCACGATGACGTCAAAGTCAATTCGACTTTTTCTTAAAAAAACCATTAAAAATTACTCCTAAACTCACTAGATAAAAACCGTAAACATTTCAACCTCGGGTAAGTTATGGCATGTCTTAAAATTACCATAATTTTTAGATCGCACTAGTCGGCAGAAAATGACCAAACAAATGACTGAACATGAAGGGTACTATGATGTAGTTTTTATTAAATTTTTAGTTTTGATGACGTCATCGATTATTACGTAATAATCAGTTTTTGCGGTTTTTCGCGAAAATCAGCGAAAAAACAATTAGGTTACACATCAGGTTAGAAACTACATCATAGTACCCTTCATATTCAGTCAATTGTTTGGTCATTTTCTGTCGACTAGTGCGATCTAAAAATTATGGTAATTTTCAGTTTTTGAGACATGCCATAACTTACCCGAGACATCACACTCAATTGAAAACAACCATCATAATGTCGACTAGACCAAGATACACACCGAACCCGCTTTAATTGCGCACCCAACAAGCTTGGCTGGGCTGATGACAAGAAACTAAGAAAGAATGGGTACTGTTTGACTTATTCAAACTTCGGCAGGATTGTCCACTGTATTTGCACTTGACTTCCTCCTTACATGATATCAGCCTTCAAAGACGGGGTAAGAGACTTAATGTAAGTAGTAGTAGTATGTATAAGCTGCGTGCAAATATCGAGAAAAAAAACAGCCACAGCCCTCGATCAGAGCTATCTGAACTATAAGAGGAAACCGAACTGAAAAGAATGACCTACAATACACTTGCGATCTTTAAAGGGGCTTTAAAGGGCCCTTTTCCAAGCTTCCCAAAGTGTACTGTAAGGTTCGAAATCAGCAAAGATGAGACAAATTGCCCTCCAAGTAAGGGTCTAAAACTTCGTAAAATCTGACCATATTTTTACGAAAATGGTCAAAAATTTTCAAGAATTTGCTCAAATTTTTGAAAAGTTTTCTCTGCACTGTAAGTGTCCGATTTCAAAGGCCAAATTTTGGGCCCCACTTATGTTCGCTTTTGAATCGAGTAATATCTGATTAAAGGTTTTGTTTTTACATAAGTGTTTCCGTTTCATATCAGACACATGTTTCATATCAGGACATTGTCTCCCTATTGTTATATTGTACTGATATAAGCAAAAACTGTCTTTCTTTTCCTCTTTCTGATCAATCTTGCACCACATCCATATCAATTCAATATAAAAAAGCTGGTAAATTAAAATTGATGAGTAAGCAAACGATATCACTCTTATTTTTTTGAAAACAAAACCTTTAAGGTATATCAAAACGTAATTTCCCTATGGACGCGATAACAGACGAAATATTTTGTTTGTGAAGCAGACTACACATTTTTTTAATAAGCAACTCCAGTTTTCGAGTCAGGGCTGGGGTTGCTTAGCATTCTAGCTCATTTTCTGAAAAATTTGATTTGCAGTGTGTAGAGTCTCTTTCTTGCTGAACTTTGCTTTTTGATAATTATTGATGGTGCTGAGTCCAGTGAAGTAGACTAGGAGCACTTGATGAGGTCACAGTTTTGAAATAAAAAAACGATCAAAGTTCCGAGTAACAAAAAGGAACTACTAGGATAAAATTAAAAAATATATTTTTAACAATGGGAATCCAACATAAATAACAGATTCATTTACAATCCCTTATTTTCAAATAAAAATATTGTTTCATCCTATTTTTACCTAATTTTTTAAGAATCTGGTGAACTGTCGCTTTAAGAAAAAGTTCAAAATTGATACTACCGGGCCACGGCAATAGCACCAAGAAGTCTATCTAAAAGCTGGCGTCCCAGGGCTGGTGGATTATTTATAATTTGTGTTAAAACGTACTGAATCATTGTTTTCGAGGGTACGTGATCTTTCTGATCCTTAAATATCCATTCATTACAAGTATTTATTTAAATTGTTGCCACCGCAGGAAGCCTAAAGCTTCCGAGGATAGCATTCATAGCTTCACGCATAAGGAAGTTGGGCAAACATCTCATAATTTTGCGCGCGTTTTTCAGTATTTTAGTTCCGGTTAAATGGTGTACCGGTAACATTCTTAGCTTGACTGTATTTCTATTGTTTTATCATCATTAAAAACACTTTTCCGGATTTGTTTTGATCTGATTACCCATTTTCAAAGCTCTATATGTCTTTTTTTATTACCTCAGGGAGTCGAATTAAGGGAAATTCCTTTTTTGTTGGGAAATTCCCTATTTAAACCACAAGTAGTTATTAACGTTATTAAACGCTCTGAGCAACGCAAATTAGAAATTTTTATCCTTTCAAAAACTTGTCGTTTGACTATTACAGTAAAATGGCAGTTTAGTACAGTAGCGTTTAGTATGATATTATAAACAAACCATAATATACCATTATTTTGGTAATAAAAGAGATGACAAAAAGAAAACAGATAAATAACTTTACCTTATCTCTATAAGAAGATTTCTATGAGATGGACACAAATTGCTAATATTTGTAGACTAAATTTTGCTTCAGATGAGATGCCATTCTAACAGAAGTAACGGCTATCAGTAACATTTCTTTCCAAATTCAACAATTTATTTGATCGTTCTTCTGCGGTGGCACTTTAATGAAAATTATGGCTAGTAATAGATCTTAATAGAGATATTGATTTTTCTAAAAAAACGATGCATTGTAGGATTGTTTCGGGAGTATTACAATAGAAATCTCTTAGTAATTCCTCAAGGAAATTCTATTGCAATACTTCCAAAACAATCCCACAATGCATTGCTTTTTAAGAAAAATCAAAAACTCCGATATAGTCCGGCGGCGATCCAGGATCACCCTTACAATTAGTAAATATGGGTTTTTATTTTATTTTCCCATCATATGGTCCCTTGGGACCCCAAAACCAGTTTTTGCCAAGCTGGCAAAGCCGGGGAAAATCTTTTATGGGGGCTTGAAGGGGGTAGGGTCATTTTAGCCTAGGGGTCCTTAGAAAGTCGATTTTTGAAGTTCTTATTTAGCTAAAACTGATTGTGCCATCAGATAGAGCTTGAAGATTAGATCTCCAAATTGGGGTCATTTGTCTCATTTGGCGGACTTAGTCCCCCGGAATTGGCCGATACGTCTTCAAAAATGCAATATTTTGTGCTGACGTCAGCATTTTTGAGAGAATTTCCCGCGAAAGATACCACTTTTAACAGATGCGTCTCGAAGTGTACTATCGATTAGAGGGGCCATTTATAGGGTTTCCTAGGCTCTCAAAAATGCTGACGTCAGCATAAAATGTTGCATTTTTGAAGACGTATCGGCCAATTCCGGGGGACTAAGTCCGCCAAATGAGACAAATGACCCCATTTTGGAGATCTACTCTTCAAGCTCTATCTGATGGTACAATCAGTTTTAGCTAAATGAGAACTTCAAAAATCGACTTTCTAAGGACCCCTAGGCTAAAATGACCCTACCCCTTCAAGCCCCCATAAAAAATTTTCCCCACCTTTGCCAGCTTGGCAAAAACCGGTTTTGGGGTCCCAAGGGACCATATAATGAGAAAATAAAATAAAAACCCATATTTGCTCCGGCCTAGGAGCCTTAAATTCTCTCTCGTCCGACGACGACGACGGTCAAGACATTTTTTGTTTGTTTATCTAATCCGATGATCTATTCCGATTTAATAAAAATGGATTATCTGGATTTCGATAATATTGTGATTTGATTCGCGGAAAGTATTTAGAAAAAGATGGCTGCCGAAAGTGGGCTAGCTGACTGTGTAGCGAATGGGCAAATCTCAGTGAAAAATTGATCATTTTCATCATTATTCATGATGTTTTGGACATGATTTATGAGAAGTTTGATGCATACTGGTTCCCTTACAATGTGGAAAGACTTTGGAGAAATTTTGGCCATGAATTGTCAGCTGATCTAACTTCTCTTCTAGACGCACAAAACCATAAAACTCTGTAGTAACTTGGAAATGAAACTTTCAAACACACAGCCATTGGAATTTAAAAGAGAATACTAAAATTACAACATTACAGTGCAAATTTGAAAACGATCTGAGTAACTTTTATGGTGTTATGTGTATGGCTGAAAATGATCCTGTTTTGTATTCATCATTGTTGACTGGCGACCGTTCCTTTTGATTTTTCAAACCCGACACAGATTTTTTACAAACATATCACTATGAGAATTCAATAAATGATACTAAAACACAATTCCTGTGTAAATTTGAACAAGATTGGAGAAATCTTCATAGTGTTATGGCTGAAAATGATCGTTTTTGGACTTTGTCGTTTTCATCGCGACTGGTGACCGTTCCTTTTGATTTTTCAAACCCAACACAGATTTTTTTACAAATATATCACTATGAGAATTCAGTAAAGGATACTAAAACACAATTCCTGTGGAAATTTGAACAAGATTGGAGAAATTTTCACAGTGTTATGGCTGAAAATGATCGTTTTGGACTTTGTCGTAATTTCATCGCGGCTGGCAACCGTTCCTTTTGATTTTTCAAACCCGACACAGATTTTTTACAAACATATCACTATAAGAATTCAGTAAAGGATACTAAAACACAATTCCTGTGTAAATTTGAACAAGATTGGAGAAACTTTCACAGTGTTATGGCTGAAAATGATTGTTTTGGACTTTGTCGTAATTTCATCGCGGCTGGCGACCGTTCCTTTTGATTTTTCAAACCCGACACAGATTGTTTACAAACATATCACTATAAGAATTCAGTAAAGGATATTAAAACACAATTCCTGTGTAAATTTTAACAAGATCAGAGAAATTTTCACAGTGTTATAACTGAAAATGATATTTTTTGGACTTTGTCGTAATTTCATAATTGTCGTTGGTTCTTTAGGCAAGAAAGTGCGTGTGTAATCACTTAGAAAAGCTAAAATTTCAGCTGGTTCATTTATATTCGTTAAGATTATTTCTCATAGTCGCTCTGCAATAGAATTATTACTTTGCTTTCTGATCTGTTCTGATTAGTAGTTTGTGGGCAACGTTCTAACACAACTAACTCAACAAACTCATCTTTCACATCTTTTAATCTCTTAAGCCGGAGCTTCCAGCGCAGCTGGTTTATTACTACTTGTAAGGGTTGATGCAAAAAAGCCCTTTTCGCCGCCGGACTAATAAGATCTATTAAAAAACGGTCTAAGGAAATGGTTGATTTTGTCCTTATAATGTAATACGCACCAGTCATGTCGTTCTAAATCCCTCCTAGGAAAAGCAGAACTCTACTTTCTTTCTCTTTTTCTTTACGCAACAATGCAATGACTTCAAAAATAGGCCTACTGGATTTTGGCGTCAGATCACGTTTGCTAGGCCTTGGATTTAGAACGCCATAGCACCAGTCCAAATTTTCGTGCGTGACCATATAAAGGAAAAAAAAGATTTTTGAAATCTGTTAAGTGTCTGACGCTTTGTGGTCCTTGAGCATATTGTTTCTTTAAATTGTTCGTCCCAAACAAAGAAATCGGTCGATCTCAAGTTTATTCTTTCATCAACAATCTCAAGCACTTCGTTTCTTTTTCAAATTCATTTGCATCTTGATTTCAGGTGGAAGGTCATCTATGGGATAAAGAAGTTGGTAAACATAAGCCTATTTCATAAGATTCGCGTATTTGTTACATGCTATTTTCTATCAATTTAAAGGGGGAAAATGCGCAAGTCTATGCAGATTTCCCTTTGAGAAAGACGTTGAAAACAATTGAATTTTGTTATCATTCAATTCGCTTGGGAATTCAAGAACTCTTTGTTATTGCCTTTGTTATCTCAATTCGCAAAAGAGTGTTCAACAATAAAAACTTGATTACTGAAATGACGTAGAAAAATATCACGTTTAAAAACACGAATTCTATGAAATAGGCTATACACCTTTTCGACCGTAGCCGCCAATTGCCGCGCAGGCATTTTTTACCACCCTAAACTCGGTCCAATCCTTTTTTTACACTTTTTCCTATTGTCTTCAGGCGCGAAAAAAAGACTAGGACGGTTTTAGGGTGGTAAAAATTGCCCGCGCGGCAATTAGCGGCTACGGTCGAAAAGGTGTATTAACAGAAAACCAGCAGTAGAAAGATTGTCTTATTAAGGTTAGTATATACTCATTCTCAATAAGGCTGGTTTCGAATTTACCAGATTGGGAAGATTCAAAGAGGTAAATACAGTTGGCTCTCTCTTATATTCGATTTTCAAGGTTTCTTCGAATCAAAGATAAGGATTCTGATTAAGGAGACGACTTTTCAGGCCAGAGGAGCAATGTTTAAGTTTGAATAACAGAAGTTCGAATTAGAAAAAGTTGACTGTAACTACCATGGCGTTTTGAAAGTACAATCATGGTCAAAATCTATTGAGAACATAGCTTATTTCCTCGTTTTTCGAAATTTGGAGTTCGGGCGAGAATGTCGCTTTTGAGCTAATTGATAAATTTATTCGGGTATTTTAATTCGGGAGGGGTTTATAGACTTCAAGGCTACATTCTGAGCCCTATCGAACTATTCTTGAACTTTTAGATCCTAAAACTCAGAGTTAAAACTCTACCCTTCTTCCAACCTAATTTAGAGCGCTTCTGATTCGTTTGTGGTTATAAGATTTCGTAGGAATTTTCCTTTTTTCTCAAATACTACGACCATGATTGTAGCTTTGTTGTCCGAATTACGCAATTTTTTCGAAAAACGGGTCGCGTATCTGGATGGGAAATTATTGGCTCCATTTCCCATCCGGGTGTTTCAGATCTAGCCCCTTCGGGGCTTTGAAATCAATTGTGCTGACGACTTGGCCAACTCTACCATTGCTCCTTAATGTACAGTAACAAAATAAATTACTTACCATTACATTCGATCTTCATATTTGACCAGATCATACGTGCTTGACTGAATGCGTATGGTCCGAACTTTCCACCTTTCAATGTTTCATTTTGTAAGAAACCCGTGTCCACCATCAACTCTAAATCTTTGTACACTTTCAACCTAAATAGATTTTGGTGCATAGTTAGATGTAAAAAAAATGAGATCTTGAACAGGTGTGAAGCAATGCACCTAATCGCGTTTAAGTACATTTATCTGCCGGGCACACTAACTGGCACTACAAAGTGATTTGATGGAACAGAGGGGAAAAGGAGTGAGAGGCACACTTATACGCAATAGAAAAATCCCCCTCTCTCTTCAAAAAGAAGTGAAAAGTGTTTACACGAGGTGTACCGGGTGTGCCAAAAAAAATAGGCCTAAAATTGAAACTTTGACGTAACTTTTTTTCAGTTAGAATAGAAACTTGAAATTTTACATGCGTCTTTAGCAACCTATTTCGAAGCTTTCCTGAAAGTTTCATTCTTATAGCTTTAGTAGTTTCAAAGATATGGATTTGAGCTTCATCGCACACCAGCAACATTGTCCAAGACTTTTTGCAGGAAACCATACCGAGACGATACTTTAAGAAAGATCAGTGGCCTCCGAAGAGTCCCGACAGTAATCCTTTATATTACTACTTTTGGAACGAAGTTAAACGCAAGGTGTACTGAGGAAGATTGAAGAAGCCTTTTGAAACAGAGGAGGAAATCATTTCTAAGATCAAGTCTGTTTGGAAGGAATGCGCGAGAAACCTACCTGAAATCAGAAAATCTATGAAGCAATTTGTTGGTCGTGTTCGCACTGTTGGTGAATGTAATGGTTCCTCAATTAAGATGCATTATTCGTGAACTCAAATCGCGGATTTACTCATTACATTTTTTGTCTTTAGTTTTATCATCAAAAGTACTGCTTTGTAAAACGTGAATTTATCTTCAGAAAAGAAACTGACGTCAAATCTATAAACAAGCACATTTTCACATCCTTTAGGAAAATCTCCATATCTTTAAAACCACTAAAGCTATAAAAATGAAACTTTCAGGAAAGCTTTGAAATAGGTTGTTTAAGACGCATGTAAAATTTCAAGTTTCTATTCTAACTGAAAAAAGTTACGTCAAAGTTTGAATTTTAGGCCTATTATTTGATGATCGCGTCGGAATATCAAGATTTTTACGTATGTTTCAGTGCGTCTAATTGCGCCTTGTAAAATTAAGGCGTTTTTGCGTTTATGCGCGCATAAGTGCGCCAAAGTGTGTTTAACTGCGCTTAGTGGATGTGCTCACTAGAAAGTAAAAGAGTGTTAAGTGCACTTACACGCGATTTTCAACAGGGTTATGAGTTTGGTCCCCAGTCAATTTAAAGAGACGGATCAAGAGTAAGTGAAGAAATCCAGCGATAGGAGTGGGCCTGGTCGGCGCCCTCGGGGCACCCTCGATTGAGGTCGCAAACTTATTTACTTACTTTTCATATTTAGCCATTTCACCAAAAAAACATTTTCTTAGAGAAAGATATGCCAGAATAGTAGCTTTTGCAATGATTATACTAACCTTATTAAGCCATACATTGGTCGATGTAAAAGCTGCCAAAAATAAGACGTTTTATCTTGCCAACCACGGTTTTTCTCATCTCGCCATAGTAGTGTGGACTGTATGTAAAAATAAAAGGAAAATTACAGTATAATGTATAATAGCTTCACTGAGCAAAAATTCATTTGGGAAAATAAGGTATACAATTTTATGAGAACATGAGGCTGAAAATTGGCCAAAACCTGAGAACAAATTAAGAACAATCTGAGCCCCAGATTTCAGAAATGGCCATATAAACTTGAAATTTTTAAATTAATAAGAACAGCCCAGTCTGTGTCAAGAATTACATGTTCTTATATGCGTTTATCTACATGTTTCTTTTTAATAGAACATTGAAATTTTTGAAACGTTGAGGTGTTCATTTTTTTTTTTTGGGGGGGGGGGTTAAGCCTAAATGTTCTTAAAATGTTCTTATTTTCACATTCTGAGACTATATTACGGTACTTTTCTTAGAAGCAGAATGTTCTTAGAATAGAATGTTCTTAGAATATTCTTAATTGTTTTCGCCTCGAAGCCTTTCGTTCAAATATAATTTGCTCTTAAATAAAAAGATTACATAATGTCAACATGATTAAACCTGACTGACCTGCGAAGTGAAATTGCCTGTGTGCCAGATTGCAGCTCTTAAATCGAAACTTGGTCCTGTTGTTGAGTGGATATGCTGTAAATAAAAATATCAATCATTTTAAACATTGAATTAGGGCAAAATTATTTTAAAGGGAACCAGAGACCACCTTGATTTCAAAAGGATATTGTGCATAAAGTGGAGATTGTCATTGAATGATTTTAATTCAGAGGATGCACAATAAAAAATGCTGAAAAATGAGAGCTCATACAAGTCTGTAGCACAAGCGAAACTAAAGTTATGGCATTTTAAAGCTCAAGAACTGCCGATTTTTTCCATGAAACGGAGTGTCACCCAAAAAGTTTGCATTCTTAAGGTGGTTAATAAATTGACACTGACTGATGATTATGCTATCAAAGTCATGATTTTTAGCCTAGTTATATGGTTGATTACATTTAGCTTAGATTTGTAAGGGACGAGCGGTGCGATAAATCCGTAATAACCCCGCTTTTTTGTAATCGCCCTGATGTAAACAAGAATTTCTATTGGTTGAAAAGTATCTTCAGAGCATTTTGATTGGTTAACAAAATATCGCACAAAATTTTTAAGCAAATCTAGATAAGAGTGTCAATCAAATGTTTTTTATAGTTTCGAATGTTTTTATAAGTTTCGAAAAAAAAAACAAAAAAAAACGATTGATTGTTCTTCAATTATTTCTTTGACCATATAATTAACGCGGAATAACATGGTATTCTCGGGTGATTTTGGATTAATAACCCCTCGTTTCATTACGTTTGGGCTATTTTGAAATGTTTTCAACGAACCTCCAAACCATCTTATTACTACAATCAAGGTCATAATATTTGAGAAAAAAGGGAAATCCACCGGGAAGTTTTTGAACCACAATCGATTTGTAAGTGCTCTTAAGTAGGTTGGAAGGGTAGAGTTTTAACTCTGAGTTTTAACATGAGACTTAAAACTTAGGACCTTAGGATCTGAGGATCCAAAAGTTCAAAAATAGTACTCAGAATATAGCCTGGAAGTCTGCTAACCCCTCCCAAATTGAAATATTCGATTAAATTAAAAAGATAGCCAAAAATCGACTTTCTCGCCAGAACTTTAAATCTTGAAAAACGTTAAAATAACCAAAATTCTCAATATATTATGACCTCAATTGTAGTACATAGCAACGATAACACTTTGAGAAAATCAAAAGTATTTTTGGTAACACTCAACCAATTTTTTAAATTTATCATGAATGCGGTACAAATGATATGAAACGGAATTGGCTGTAAAAATCTTATTCAACTTTAGAACCCTATATAGGGTTAATAGAAAGGTTTTCAAGATGGATCAAATGCTTGGATTTTGATACAAAGTTACTGTATCAGCTTAAAAAATGTTTGAAGTGATATGGTTAAGTGAAAATTTCATAATTTTTATTTCAGTAAAGTAAGATAATTTTCCGTCATTCCGTAACCAAAAATGATTTCTCAATTAAAAACCAGTCTTCCCCCAATGGCAATTAATTTATGCCTGGTTTGAAAGTACTCAGTAAGAGGTAGAAACTTGCCAAATATTTTACTCTAAAAATGTTTTCTTAAAACTTTACAGCATTTTTAATTTTTCCGTCATTCCGTAACCAAGATTTTTGGAAAATAAAATACTTAACCGTTAAATCCAGGGAAGGCCAAACATGCTGTGTAAATGAGTTTTCTTGATCAATTGTTGGCCTATGTTGGATTTTGAATAACTAAAACTGCAGCATTCATTGTATCTTTTGTAATATGGCTTTGGCTGTTTTTTAGGCTAAAAAGCTTTAATTTCAAGGCTTTTTAGCCTGAAAAATGGCAAAATCCAGTTTCCGAAGTGCTGTAGCTCTAAAACAACTGCAAATGAGTTTAAGATACAATGAGCAATGATACACATAAATTTGAAAACGTTTACTTTAAATTTCAGCTCCCAGATGCACTTTTTGGTTCCCTTTAAAATAATTTTGCCCATTAGCTAATAGTTACCATGAAGGGAATATATAAAGCACCGTGAAAAAGTTAAGCAGTTCCACTCTTTCAAAATGTCAAACATAGCTGGAAATAGAAGCGCCACTTGATATACAGTATATACAAACGCCATACTGTAGATGTAAAAAAAATCATTTTCGAGAAATTTGTACTTGAAGAGAAGTACGACATATTCATTGTGTCAAAATTTTATATTAAAGTCTGTCCAGATATAATTGGCAGTGGAAACAAGAATGCCTGTAACTTTTGATAGTCAAATATAATTATGGAATTTTTTTTTGCTTGTTTTAGAGAATCAAAAGCGCTATATTTGATTGTATTTTTGGTTGAAAAATTCGCGATTTTTAGCGGTTAAATTTGCGATTTCAAAAATTGAGCTTTTTTTCTACTTATGCTATAACTTTCATTTTTACACCAGTGGTAGTTCAACCTTAGATTAAGAAGTTTGTTAAATTTCAAGGCAAACAGAAAAGTCCTTCGGAAGATATGGGACCCGAAATACCCCTTGGTAGCACTTTTCTGTGAAATATCAAATCTCCAACTTATCACTAAAAACGGGGGTTATGTTATCTTTTTTGAACAGTGCAATTAAAAGTTGGAAAATGTTTCGGTGCATTGGTATTATTGGTATCATTGATTATTTCGAAACGAAGTGAAATCACAGTATAATTGTTTTTATTGAAAAGATAAGCATAAACTTATATTTGCCTTTGTTATTTTTAAGTCATTAAAGAACTTTGCTAATTCCCAAAACACTAAACACAGTTTGGCTATGAGGTCATTAAAAAGATCGTAAAATGTGTTATGATCGAAAAACTGTTATATCAATCATATCACTACCCCCGTTTTTTAGTAATAAGTTGGAAATTTGATATTTCACAGAAAAGTGCTACCAAGGGGTATTTCGGGTCCCATATCTTCCGAAGCACTTTTCTGTTTGTCTTGAAATTTGACAAACTTCTTAATCTAAGGTTTAACTACCACTGGTGTAAAAATGAAAGCTCGATTTTTGCAATCACAAATTTAACCGCTAAAAATCACGAATTTTTCAACCAAAAATACATTCAAATATAGCACTTTTGATCCTCTAAAACAAGCAAAAACAATTTCCATAATTATATTTGACAATCAAAAGTTACAGGCATTCTTGTTTCCACTGCCAATTACAGTGTCGTAGGAAGCATTTTCATATTGGGGGGGCTGAAGTTTAGTGACACCGCGAGGGCCAACCATGGTTTGGCCCGAGGGGAGAAATTTTGAAAATTTGAGCTCTAGATTGCTTGAAAATGCACTCAATTGCGACAAATATGACAAATTAAAAAAGAAAAACTTTGCATTTTGCTAAATAACCATTTTTGAAAAGATTATTGGGGGGCATAGCCCCCCTTGCCCCCCCCAGTTGCTACGGCACTGCAATTATATCTGGACAGACTTTAATGACACAAACACTTTTTCGGATATTCAAATTTTAATCTTAATGACGCAATTTTTATTACGTCATAATACAGGTTTTGAAACTATAACTTTTTGTAGTCCCAAAATTAATTTTTCTAACAGTTATGGCGTTTATCTACATCATGTTTGACATTTCGAAAGAGAATTTAATTGCTTCACTTTTACTTCGGACATGTTACAACGTGAGTGAATACGTTTCAAGACTCCTTGGTATAAAAAAATTACCTTTAGCTCAATGCCAGCTCTTGCCCTAGACAAGAAACCAGGTTTACTTCTCCAATAAGCTTGTTGTTTTTGTTTCCACGAAAACAAGTAGAAATTTCGATTGTTTTGGTAGGAGAAAGCCAAACCGACAAAGTCATCATCACTCAAAGTATCGATGAATAATGTCCCGGAAAAATCGAACCCGTTGTATGAGTTTTGGCCTGTAAACATGAAAGTAAATTAAATTAAGGATACTTAAGGGAAAATTATTCTAAGATAAAATTATTCTAAGAATATGTTATACTTTTTTTCTCAAATAATCTAAACAAATTACTAGTGGGGTGGGCTACAATCATGGACGAAAATTGTGAGACAACCCTCCTCCCCCCCCTTCCCCCCAGTGGCAATGTTGAAGGGCATTGGAAAAGTCGGTGGGAAGGTCGTTCCCCGGGGGGGTACTAGGTTTGCGAGGTGACGGGTATGTCCGAGCCGAAAATCGAAAATCAACCCTTTGAGAGACAAAATTTTGGTGATTTTGGGACCCTTTGAGAGACTTTTTCCTAAATTTTGGTCCATTTTTTCCAAATTTTGGTTTGATTTTCACCAAATTTTGGTCAAAATTCTTGGAAATCGTGACCCTTTGAGAGAGAAATTTTTGATTTTTGTGATTTTGGGACCCTTTCAGAGACTAACTTTTGAATTTGTACCCCTTTGAGAGACTTTTGAGGAATGAGAAAAGGTACCCTTATGGCTCGCACATACCCGGCACCCATTTTGCCTAAGTACCCCCCCCCGGGGGTCGTTCGCACTAAACATTGCCACTGGGGGGAGGGGGGGCCATTCCATGGTTTTTCCAGAGCATTATCCAGTGTTTTTCTCAAACATTAAAGTCCATGATTGTAGCACCTATAAAAGGGACAATCCTTCAAATTGTGCTGACGTCAACAGAAACATCATTTTCAAGAGTGTCTCTCTCAATTTTTATTTTCTTTACTTCATGAGGAACCTCTGTACAAAATTTCAGAGCTCTATCACAATTTGAAGTATACATGTGATGATCCGCCCCACAAAAGAGGAAATTTTACAAAAGATTTTGTAACCCTTACAGGTCGAAAAGAATTGTCTTTGATTGTTTACCTGGGGGTACTAGTCTGAGCCGAAAATGAAAGGAGATTTCCGATTTCTAAAAAAATTAGCGAGATTCCCGTGGTGTCGAGGTATCCTTACTAAATATCAATTTTGCCATTACAACTCCCTACCCTTGGACTTTATTTACTTACTCAATAGGATTGCCGGTGCAGCATTTATTTCTTGAATAACTTCTCTTCCCTTAAAAAAACGAATAAATTAACGATATCATTCTTTTGCCCTATCATATCCATGTATCTTACGTTATAGTCAGTAGATGAAATTGATGATGATAGGGGAAAGGGTAGATTCGTAGTTTTTAAATTAGAACTTTTCTTAAAAAATGAAAATTAAAAGTCTAACCTTGAAAAGAATCTACTCTTTCCCCTATCATCATCAGAAATACTGTGTTATCAGTAGCGTGGTGGGTCGAATATTATGATTTTGGCGCGCCCTATGAAATATAAATATCTTTGTAAAGATTACGCAGACAAAGCGAGCACGAAAACTTTGTGGTATTTTCTCTTTTTTTGGCCGAAAACTGCCGTATCTAAGGTGTAAAAGAGCAAAGGGGCCCTTTGTATTTTAGCGCCCCCAAAAAAATCGGCCGCTGGGGGAGGGCACTGCCCCCTGCCACCATGCTACTGTGCATTACTCGCTTGATGGAGTTAAAGAATGACAGAATTCAATAAAATAGCCAGGGTTCATTGACTCGTGCTGACACGACTTAATTTATATCGATAGCGGAGCAGAATTCAAGCAAAAAGTAATGAAATGAACAAATTTTAGTACTCTACTTTTTTTAAGAAAAACGTCCCAAACCTGTTAATAATTTTCGAAAAATTTCAGAAGCCTCTTTTTTTTTATCTCACCCATCATCGGGCAATGTGGAGGATAGAAGGTCTTATTACAAATAGTGGAGAAAACATCCCTCACATTGCACCATGTATGATGGGAGTAGAACCTCTCGAAACGTAGTCAAACGTAAATCTCGTAACCCAAGCCACGATAAAGTTCCAATTATGAGAAATTATCACCAATATCACCTTGTCATTAGTCGTCCAAACAGGTGGAGGATGTGATTCTTTATCCATATTGCCAAGAATGATGGAAGGACTGTGACTTGAGAAGATTTCATGCTGTATTTGTCCGTTCATTTTACATACATCGTCATGTGTGGTACCATCTTTGTCAAAATCTCTTTCGCATACGTCCCCTATACCGTTCTCTATTGTTTAAATATGAAATAATATTCTTAATGGCTAACCAATATTCTAAGGAGCTATAGGAGTCCCGGGGGTACTTGGTCAAAAAGGGGTACAGGGATGTGCCGGTCGGGGTACCTTTTTCATCTCCGTGAGTCCCAGGTAGGGTATCAAAAAACACAGTTCCTCGAACCTTTTTGGGGGAGTTTGGGAAAGAGGTAGAAAATATTTAGAAAATTTTGGAATTTCAGTCCAATTCAGGGTCACTTTTGTCGGAAATTTTGGTAAAATATAAAAAAAAATGAGTCCAACAGAGCGTCCATTTTTCGAAACTCAGTGGCAAACCCCGTCGGTTGGCAAGGGTAGTACCTAGTACCTCCCCCCCGGGATAGGAAGATTAGAGAGGAAATTTTGAACAGTTTTACAGCTGAGAGGGGGTGTTTAAATAATTTCTATTTGGATTAAAATGGTGATGCTGATGGTAGCCTTAAATTATAATTTTTATGATGAGCTGACTCACTGTCGATATCCTTTTGATCTTGATTAGAAATCAAACGACAATTATCATCTTCGTCTTTCACGCCATCATTATCATCGTCATCATCACAAACATCACCTGGAATTAAGAAGAGTATAGCGACCGTAGTGCAGTGGTAGAGCATCCGGCTACGGTGCCCCCCCGGCCTCTCTACTTGATGCTTAGTAATTAAGAGAAGGATCAAGGGTAAGTGAAGCAATCTAGGGCCCCTACATTCGGGTAAATAGCTATCGAAAGAGGAGTCTTCGGGTCGCCCTCGACTGCGGTCGCAGACTTCACAAATAAAAATATTAAAAAAGGGATAGGAACGATTCTTATTTTGTTTCTATGCAAAGAAAAGTCAAGCTACAACTCTAAAAGAGATTTATGTTGCGTTTCTGCTGGAAACAGGCGGCAAGTTTACGAACTTTTAATCTTCCGCGTGAGACGAGGGAAAAATGATTGGAAAAGTGACAAAATCAAGTTTCCCGGGAGAATGATGATATTCAAAATGTGATATATCTTAACAAGGAATGAACCAAATTAATAAATGGCCCCTCATTCTTTTGCTGTTATTACCCTCTTAAAGATGAACCTAGAATCAGATGATAAAAATCATGTTCAGACGTTACAGTTTCGTATCTCTTCGGTGTGGTATTTATTACGGATAGGAAGTGTTCATTTTCATTTCGTAACGTTTCGGAGCAAGAAAACGAAGAAGTTCCGTTCCGATGAAAATAGTGGAGCGAAATCGTTTCAATTTGTTTTGCTTTGTAACGTCTTCTTTTTTGACGAAACGGAACATAACTTGTGAACGTGCGAACGTGGTCAAAAATCTATTTTAAGAATCCTCCGCGATCCCTATGGTGCAATAACTATAAACCAACATTGCACTCAATCAACCACGCCTTACTTACCTTTGCCATCACCATCAGAATCGAGATGTTGCGTATCAGAATGTTGTGGACAATTATCATATTCGTCTGGTATACCATCACGATCTCTGAAAATATTCAAAAATTGTCAAAAACTAGAATTAAAGGTTTTATTTTTATATAAGTGTTCCCGTTTCATATCAGACACATATTTCATATCAGAACGGTGTCTGTTTTGTTATACCATGCTGATATCAGCTAAAAATGTTTTTCTTTTCCTCTTTCTGATCAATCTTGCTCCACATCTGTCTCAATTCAAAATCAAAAAGTTTATGAATTAAAATTAATGAGTAAACAAACAAAAACAAAGCCTTTAACAGTAGCTCAACAACTCGAACCTCTATCGAATGTCTCCTCGAACTCGCTCATATCTTTTTTCATCGAATTTTTCATAACATAAATTTTAGTTACCCTGGTTTTTCCTGTTCGAGAAACGGAAACTCCACCGTCAAAATTCTAAAGCTCTTGTTGTAGCAAATAAGGAGATCTTTTTTCACAAGATCGTCCCTATGCTTGTTTTTTAGATACCCTGTCCAAAATAATGTTTCTCAACCACACCACTAACGATATACAGGTGTATTTATTTATAATACTTAAAGTTTTATGTCACGCGTATGGACGAAAATAATAAGCTAAAGATCACGCTTCATGTTCCGGGGAGGGGGGGGGAGAAACGACTGCCAGGTATTGTGTCAGCCATAAGGGTCCCTTTTTTACACACTCGAAAGTTTCTCAAAGGGGTATAGAAACCAAATCAAGTCTATGTAAGGTGTCAAGAATTACGAAAATCAAAAATCGTTTCCCTCGTCAAAAGGTCATAATTTCTTGAAAATTGTACCAGAATTTGAAAATATTGCCTGAAATTTTGGGGAAATAGTCTCTCGTCTCTCTAAGGGCGGCAAAGACGTCAAAACATTGACAACATTTTCGATATGCAGTCTCTCTAAGGGTCAATTTTCAAACTTGTTGGCTCGGGCATACCCCTACTTTCATGTTTCAGGAAGACGCCTGAGAAATGAACAGTCCTTACCTATCGTTGCCAGAATTACAAACATCACCATAAGCGTTACCATCTGTATTCTCCTGGGACAAAAATGAATAAAAAATATCATTGTGCATGTCTTAACTAGAGCTTGTGTAGCAAATGGTTTCAAGATTTTATCGAATTAAATATCAAAACACCCAACCCCTCAGCCAAGTAGCATTATTCTATTTTCTAACTCGTTATTTAGTACACAATGAAAATAATTATTGAATTCGCAGGTCGCTATTGAAAAGTGACAAAAAAATCAGTTGTCCAACGTCCTTTACACCCCCTCTTACAGACCCGGTTTTTTCAGCCAGTGGGGGTAAAAAAACAGATCAAAACTCGATGGGGTTTGATACTCCCATGTTTTCATAGCTGGGGATTTGAATTGCATTATTTTCGAGTCAGAAAATTCAGTGGGGAAGGAAAAAGTAGCCTAATATTTTGTAGTGAGGATTTGCATATTTGATTATTTTCAGTGGGAACAAAAATTAGAGTATAATTTTCCACTGGGGACGATATTTTGACCAATTTTTCCAGTGGAAAGGGATCCCAGTGGGTCTGTGAGAAGGAGGTGTTCCTTCTTAAAGGGAAATCTGTGTATATTTTTGCATTTTTTCCCAGTTAATTTCGTCAAACGTTTTCTCAACGTTTATCGATGGACATTTTTCTGACGTCTTGTGGAAGGTTTAAGCGTGCTTTCAGTTAATAGACTTCACAGTTACAGTACTTAAACGAGTGACTTATTACCCTGTTTCAAAAGTTAAGCTAGTTCTTTGGATTTGAAAGTCAATGAAACCCGAAACGCACTAATACCAATTGAAAAACGCTCTCAAAGCTCTCAAAAAACGATATAGAGGACCTACTAATAGGGAGAAGTTTTGTATACCTGTTTGGGATTTGCCACATCTGGACAATTATCGCAAACATCACCATATCCATCACTGTCCGAATCCTTTTGATCAATATTCACAATTTTCGGACAATTGTCAACCAAATTCATTACACCTATGTCAAAAATTGTATAAATTACTAAAGTTTTCTCAAATTCTTCAAAAATATTTAATTAAAAAAACTAAATTTGATAAAAAAGGGGAAAAATTAGTAGAAAAGGAACAAAAGTGTGAAATAAAACTGATTTTTTCGTTCAATACATCGAATTCGTTAAATCTGTTTTTTAACCATGAAGTTTCTGCCTCCAAAATACATACAGTTGACGCCCTCTAATTCGACGTTCTACTCGGGTTCTACTATTCGATAGGCTAGGCTCCCTTATTCGATGAAATTTAAAGTCCCCGTCAACAAGAAACTCTCATAAATGACGCCCCCTTATTCAAAAAGCTCGCTTATTCGATGAAAATCCAATTCATCTTGAAGGTCGAATTAGAGAGCCTCAACTGTATACTAACCATCACCATCCATATCTTCATCGCAAGCATCACCGATCCCATCTCCATCGACATCCTGTTGATCGTTATTCTTTGTAAACAAACAATTATCACAGGCGTCCCCTATTTTGTCATTATCACTATTCGATTGATCATGATTCGAATGACGTGGACAATTGTCCTAGAAACATGAAAATTATAATTTGTATGGAACATAAGCCTGAAGCGCAGCTCTCCACCCTGATAATTATGAATTTGAAAAAATAGTATTGTTAATAATACATAGGATGTTTTGGAACGCGATGGAGTTTTTACAAGCTCTTCTTTGATTTGGTTGGTCGCTAACGAGGCCCCCCAGCGGACCCTCAATTCACGCAATTTTTTTTCGAAATTCACGCATTCACGCAAATTTTCCTCCAGTTTCACGCAATAAACCGATTTTTCAGAAAATCGGAAAATTTTTGGCAAAAATCGAGGAAACATTGGAAAATTGGGAAAACTGCACATAATCGGTGGAAAAAAGGAAAAATTCACGTATTCACGCACAAAATAGCCCACATTCATGCATTCCCGCAATCAAAAAGGGGATTTTCACGTTCACGCAAGTTTTTTCAATTCAAGCATTCTCGCATTTTTTTTCAATTTTCACACATTCACGCAATCGAAAATGCCCATTCACGCATTCACGCATTCACGCAAACCGCTGCGGGGACCCCGTTAACCAGTAATAAAACAATTTCTAAAGAACGCATCATTTTTATTACTTCAAATGATGACCCAATTATTAAAATATCTTATGAAAACTCCATTTCACCTGGATGTTTTAGACAAGAGATGTAGACGTTAAAAATTGACGGTGGCATCTTTTTAGTTTGACGGTTAAGAAGAAAACAAGAGGTGAGAAATGATTTTTTCCTTGAATTGTTGTTATGGAAAAAGATATGGTTTCGTTGCTTCTTGGATATTTTGACCTCTTTTTTCGATTATACCCGTAGTCAGAAGCTCTCTAGCTAACCATAGACTAAACTTACCACTTGATTATAAATACCATCGCCATCTAGATCAGTGTCACACGCATCACCTTTACCGTCGTCATCCAGGTCTGATTGCCCACTGTTCGGTGTGTTCATGCAATTATCCTTCAATAGATAAGAAACATCGCTGATATTCACACAGTTCTTACCCACTCTAATTTTGTCGACCAACACACAGAATCTTAATCGAAAAAGAATCACAGATTTTCAATATCGGAAGATTTTGCCTGGCAAGACAACAAGATTGACGCGTGTTGAAGCCTGCATAATCGTAAAAAAGATATACTTTTACAGTGATTTTAAACCTTTTGACAAAATTCCAAATTGCACTGCAATTCTGTTTTTCCATCATTATTGAAGCAAAGTTTCATGCCACTCAATGGATAATCGGACAGTCTCTTCCATAGAAAAAACTCGATGCATAAACTCACTAAAACATCTTTTACCAATATTGTTGATTCAACAGATTTATAAAGCACGAAGGGCTATGTCGTGCTTTTGCTGAAAAGTGTGCCGTGGTTAGGTAGGAAATTCTACCTTGGTCTCGTGACATTACAGTAAAATTTCAACGCTTAACCAATCAGTCTTTGCCTTGAAAAACTTTTACACTAGATCTTTTTAATACTAAAATGGGCTCTTCCAGAAAAAATCCGTTCATGGGGGGTGGAGGATATATTTATTTTTTTTCATGAATTACCCCTGGACATTTTGATTTTTAACCCCCTGGACACGGGTTATACCCCTGGACAAACATCAAATCAACCCCTGGACATTGGAATTTACCCCCTGGACATTGCAATTTTTTGGTATTTTTTCAATACCCCTGTGACAATTCATCCTCCACCCCCCATGAACGGATTTTTTCTGGAAGAGCCCAATGTTACCTTTTGACAATGCTTTGAATCACATTGGAGTTGTTGGTCAGGGATCCCATCTCCGTCAGTATCTTTACCGCAATGATATCCATCTCCAGCCATTGATGGTCGACACTGAAATTGCCAAGAAAGAAGTCTCATTGCCTTTACCTTTGCAGCGCGCAACATCCAGTTTGTAACTTGAGAGTTAGACAATGGTTTTGGTACCATTAAAAAGGTATTTTTATAATCTTTTTATAATCAAGTGGTCAGGAGTTATCCTCTTAAGTCTGAGACTCGGTATATTGGCGAATTAAAAACTTGTATAGACATTTGCCCGGTTTGAAGGTTTAAGTGGATTTAATTTTAGCGTGGATTTAATTTGGCGATTAGCCAAAAAGAGATTTGGACGGTTTTATGGTGGTAAAACGGACAAAAAATACCCGCTCGGAAATTAGCAGCTATGATCGAAAAGGTGTATTGAACATTTTCAATCAAATAATATTACACCTTGCAGAGAGCTCCTCCAGAAATGGGATGACAAGTGGCGTATTTTGAGCATGGGTTACTTGGTGATCCTGGCCGTCCTCTGCAAATCTCCAAATGTACACAATTGCTATCAATACCTTTCCGATATCCAGATCTACATGGCCCACACTCATATGATCCCTGATGGTTCAAAAATAAATAAGATTTTACTAATTGGTATGGTTATGAGACAACCAGTTCTGCACCAGCCGTTGTGTAGATACTTTTTTAAGTGGTGTTATTCTAAATACTTTGTTAAGTGTTGAAAATAAAGAGAATTGTCGGATGTCCCTTCTTAAAGAACATAATGATTCGATGACAAAAATATTAAGAACAAGTTAAGAACATTTTAAGGCTTTGTGGACTCTAAAACAACTATTTAGAAAAATTGCCAAAAATGCTCACATAATGGTGAAAGTAAGAACATGTTGAGAACAAATTTATGAACAAAAGTTAAGAGGCTTTTGGATGTTCTTATATAGAAAAACATGTAACAACACTTAAAAAGTATTCACACGGCGGCTGGTACAGAGCCGTCTATCACATCGCTTGAGCTTTTTAAAATATAATCTTACGCATCATCCTGTCACGAAGAAAAATCTGAGGCAATGACCGAAGGCTTGATTAGAGTAAGCAGTACTATAGACCATTGAGGTTAAAGCCCCGAAGAGGCCAAAAACGATGCAAATCTTAAAGCTTCACTGACCAGGACTACTTTACCTTTTTGTTGATGCAGATAGCGTTGTCATCACACTTGTGTGTTCCAACCAAACATTCATCAATATCTATGCAAACCTTAAATATAATTAGGCGAAATTACATCTAGCTTCCATACACAGTGGGTTTGCTGTTATTCTTCCGTTGACATGTTGTCTCCACAATGATTACAAAAAACATTGTTTCAACGTTTTTCTAATGTTTAAAACCTCCAATTTTTCTTTTTGATGATATTCTACTCTTGAATATCTTTTCAACAAACACCAAACCGCTTTCTAATGCGAATTGGCTTTTTGAATTGCCAAAAGTTGTTAATAACACCTCTGTATCACAGCCTCGGTGGAACTTTTTTCCTCAGTTAGGATAAAACTTCCAATTGAAATCCCAATGGGGATAAAAATTCTTTTGTTTCAAGCGGTTAAAGAATCCAGTGGGGATGGTTTTGGAGTGCAATTTTTATACATTGAGTTTCGAATAGGGATGAAATCAAAGTCAATTTCCTATTTGGGCTGAAATTCCAGGGTATTTTCCCACCGGAGACGTACTTTTTGTCACATTTTCCAGCAGGGCTGGTCTCGCAGTGGCTCTGTGATATAGGGTTAATAGACTGGCTACCTGTTTCTTCAATCTTGCATGTTCTCTCCCAATGCCAACAAGTTGTTCACCTTTATAGCCTGATGGACATTGGTGACATACATAGCCAGGAAGCCTGTTTTCACATTTGGTCAATGGAGAGCAAGGGTTCTCTAAACACTGAAAAGAGAGAAAATGAAATATTGTCACACGCTAAGAAACACCCAATTCTAACCACGATGATCTTTCTCTGGAACTTTAAAAAAATCGGGATTATTTCGGCTATAGTTTCCCCTGAATCTCCAAAATTAGTGTCCATATGGAGATGAACTTTTGCACACAAAGTCATCTCATAACAAGGCAAAAGTAGAAGAAAGAAGTTTTTGATACATTCACCAGGTACCAGGACACTTTCGTTTTCGAGAGACCCCTCTATCCCTTCCTCATCCCGGGTGGAATAAAATCGGAAAAAATAATAATTCAGGATTGGAAAAAGCTAAAATTTTTGAGAGAATGTGCTCTTCTCAGCCATTTTTTCAAAATTTGGCCAAAACCAAAAATTTTGAATCTGATTAATCCGGTTACAGATCGCCGTGAACATACCTGGTAAGACTTTTTTAGCCAGTGGAGAGAAAAAAGACAGACTAAAATTTAATTGGGATTGGTATTCCTATGTTTTTGGGAGCTGGGGATTTGAATTCCATCATACAAATTTTGCAAATTCAGTGGGATTCAGTTAGAGTTAAATTTTCCACAGAGGACGTTATTTTGGGCAATTTTTTCCAGATGGAGGGGTACTCAACGGGTCTCTGTGAGAAAGAATTTTATGAATGGTTAAACATTCTACTTCATGAGAATATTGGAAATAATTTAAATGCAATGTAAACTCACCTCATTAATGTCTGTACAAGTAGAACCATTTCCTTCCATACCAATAGGGCACCTTCCACACGTAAACGAGTCTTCACCTTTTGGTGTACACGCAACGAAGGGATAACACGGTGATGAACTACATGGATTCTTCTTACTTTTCGTGCTAGCGATTCTGGTTGTTGTCTCATTTAGTGTGTCAACCACATCTAGAAAGATTGGATTATGTTTTTTAGAAGAAATCAAAGGTCAAAGGTCAACTCTTCATTCCATTTGCTTTCTTACTTACATGACATCATATAATGTACCATTACATAATACAGCGGAGTCTCTTTAACTTAAGGGCTCTGACCATAGTCGAAAGATTGATTTTAGTATTTGAACATAAAAGTTATGTTTTAGGTTCTTTAACACTTTTAACAAAGAATTGCCTTTATAAATTGCTTTTTAATCAAATCCCTTCAGAGTAATTAAGAATTTAATTGCAGAAATGACGTTATGAACTTTAAAAAGACGTTAATAATATGTTGTATCGCCTTCTTTTATAAAAAGCGCTAAGTTTTAATGGGTAATTAACCTTTTTGTTTCAAAATTTCTTTGCATTGTCCGCAAAGAATTGAACTATTTTAAATTTTGCGGAAAATTTTTCTAAAAAGATGTGTCAAAAATTATGACTGTTTTTTTAAGCAAAATCCAGATGAAAAATTGATGAAAAACCACTATTTTGAAGATTTCGAGACAAAGAAGCATTTACAAAAATTTTCCGCAAAAATTTATATTGTTTGGTGAAAGATACACCATCTACTGCGAAAATTTTTTCAAAATGTTTTTTCTTCGCCGAAACTAAGCTCTTCAAAGTTGAAATATTCTTCCTCGCAAAAGTCTTCATTTTCTTCTTCATCAAATTTTTTCATTGCAATTTTTGAATTTTCAGATTCAGGAATAGTTTGTCTAACAGAAAATGTATAACATGCCATAGTTTGGTTGGTTACATCAGTCAGAAAACACATTTTAAACACGGCGATTATGAAAAATTCACTATGGTCAGAGCCCTTAAACCTCATATAATTCGAACAAGTTTTTTCGCCGCTTCACTTAACAATGGATTCAAAAACCTTACTCCATAACTCGGAATTTTCTAAATTTGAACAAGTTTGCGTTCCACGCGTGTGTTCCAGTTAAAGACTGTATCGTCAAACAAAAAATCTAAACGCTCCCACGCCACGCGAGCACAAATTTATTTGTTGATTTTGCTTTGCCAAAGAGGCACTTCACCTTGCTTTTTTAGGAAAATTTTAACCTCTCGTGAACAAGCTTCTGTTTCAACTAATTCTCTCATTTTGAATTTTCTATTAAAGTCTGCATTGCAGTAGCACAGACAGGAGGGGCGCAAAATTTGTGTCACAGAGCAGAATTTTATGACACTGTAATTATCTATCTATAATATAAAAAGAACCTGCTCTCATACACAAATTTTGTGCCCCCTCCCTTGTCTACGCTACTGCCCTGTTCGAGGCAAAAGTGAACTACGAAAGTACAAAAATAATCAATTTATATATCTGTAATAAGATATTAGAAAAACAATAAACGAGTCAATCCTTTCATATGATCACATCTGATCTTTTGCTTCAAAGTGAACACAGTTGTGAAATACACCTTTTCGACCGTAGCCGCCAATTGCCGCGCGGGCATTTTTGTCCGCTTTACCCCACTAAAGCAGTCCCAGTCCTTTTTTCGCACCTATAGACAATAGAAAAACGAACGTGTCAAAAAAGGGTTGGATCGAGTTTAGGGGGATAATTAAATAATAAAGTGCACGCGCTTGACCCCGCGACTACGGTCAAAAAGGTGAAATTAACCAGCCTTTCTTCAGATCAAAAAATTACCTAAATGTTTATTTCCCAGTATGTTGATCAACTCTTTCAATCCTTTCAGTTCAAGAACCTGCAAAAATGAGATAAAATTTTAGTTGAAAAGCCATTGAATTTGAAACATTTTAATGAAAAACATGGGGCACTTGATGCTCCTGCCGGACAACGACACGAGCTTTTCTGGTACTTACTGGACATCATTGCAACACAACAAAATCGTAGCGTACCGGCAATGTAACTCCCGGCAGAGGAAATCGACTGAAAAACGTACGGTCCAAAATTAGGCCTTTGAAAAGAATCCTTAAAGTACCAAGAAACGAAAAATTTACCCTTAGGTCAAACTTTTGACGAGTTTAAGGTAAAATATGGTCAGATTTATACCAAAATTTGCACCCTTAGAGTGCAATTTTCCTCATCTTTGCTCGTTTCTACCCTTACAGTGCGCACTTTGGGAAGCTTGGGAAACGGACCCTAAAGGTCCGCAAGTAGGTAGGTCACTTACCTTGAGTGCCCCCCCCCCGGTGTTGAACACATGTCCCCTGTAAAAACTGTCCGAAAAAGACTTTGTTCACCTGGTTATCTTGATTGTACCGGACATCCTGTACAATATTTAGAATCTTTTTGATTGCAGAGTTTTCGGTTTCACTACCAAAAGGTTGCTTTGAATCAACAGGAGATTTCTTTTGAGCGAAATTTAACATAGTGATAATATCATTCGGGTCCATCTGAAAATTTGGTGAAGAATTCACATTTCCTGGTAGAAAAAGACGTAAAATATATTTTAGGGTGATTTTAGGGGAGTCTAACAATCTGATTAAAATATTGTAATTTACGAAAATTGAATGTCGTGGTTATATTTTCTCATAATATTTCACGAAATAAATACTTTGGCAATTTGATTCGAACTTCTGTATCCAAGATTCTCAAAAATTTTTGTGAAAGATCTACTATAACCTGAAGTTTCCGAATTCACCAATATTAAAGATATTATAAGTTGGAATTAGTTCTTTCGTAAAAAAGGGCATGATTTTCCGGAAGAATATCTTTTTTCGCGAATTATTGCAATAACATTTTTCTGCAAAAGTATCAGCTAACTTGCACTGTAAGCCGGTGAATATTGACGATTTCTTGGTATCGGTTGCCGGCAATTCGATCGGTCAATGAATTGGTGAATGTCTCGATTGAAAATGAAATGAAAGTCTCGCAGCCATCCCTAAAAGGATAAAGAGAAGAAGATCAAGATTATCAAACCGTCAAACGTAAGTCGAAGAATAACCTTTGTAACAGCCTTGTGTCACAGACCGGATGGGACCCCAGCCCCACTGAAAAATTAGGCCAAAATTTCGTCCCCGGTTGGAAAAATAACCTAATACAACTTCAACCCCCTGGCAAATCGACTTTAATTCATCCCCATCCGAAATTCAAAGTGAAAAAACATAGCAGTTCAAAACCATCCCACCACGTTTTACGATTGAAGATTAATAGAATTTTTATCCCCATTGGTATTTTGATAGAAAATTTTATCCGTGCTGTGGGAAAATGTCTCATCGGGGCTGTGAGACAGGGGTGTTCTATATTTTCACCATATTTGAACGCGAGCCAAAATCACCCTAATCAGCCTAACTTTTCAATAAAAAAACAAAACAAATGAAGATACCTTGTATGTGGAAAAAATTTTGCCAGCTATTTCTCTCTGTGCCAATCTCAATTCCAAGTTGTCATTTGAACGCAAATTTCTCAGCTCGAGGTTTTGAACAGTATGATTGCCCACATGGTGACAATTGACAAATAAGTCGATCTTTAATTCATTTGCTTTCCCCTGATGAAAGTGAAAAACCACTGACCTCCAAGCCTCGTTATCATACCGACCAGAGACTAGAATGAATCAAATGAGATAAGAGCAAGCTTTGGTTTTTCTCCAACTTATCGGTGGCTCGGTGTGGTGTATGTGATTCACACATACGTGTCTTTAGCATTTTGATTTTCTCTAGCTATCTTAACCTGCCATTAATCGTTTCCAGTGGCTAATGTTTTATATTTTTCTACTGTAATAGCTTTCAACTATTTTCGTGAAAAATTTCCAGATCAGTTCACCCTGATCAGTCTCCAAAAATAACTTGAAAGGGAACGACAGAGAATTGAAATCAATAACATTCCTCTGACCCCAGCGTTTGCAGTCTGATATAAAACACTAGAGAGGGCTAATCTGTCTCTGGATGAAGCTAAATATTGTAATATATTGAAAAGTTAACCACTGCTTGGTGCCGGCATTTGTTTGGATTGACCAAATCTGCGCCGAACTGTGGTCTACTACTTTTTATAAACATGGCGCATTATTTTGCTTTATTTTGTCATGACTTGCGAAAGACAAAGAATCTATCCATCCAGAGGTTTCACAAAGGACATAACAGATTTAGGCAAAAGAAATTTATTGTTTCACCTTTATCTTCGAATGTCACATACTCAACTTCACCATTATTTTTCAAGAGTTGAATGCCATATATTCCTTTGTCACCTGTTTTCAACCATACACCGAAGACAGGCGTGGCTAAAATGACAAGTACGTGATTTATTTCTTGGTGAACCGTATTCGTATTAGAGAAATTTCGATTGCGATTACCACTCAGACTCAGAAGATTCAGGATTCCCTAAAGCTAAACCATGCTCGAAGGCACCTAATATACGGGACCCCCAAAATGCCTGTGAGTTTGCACAAAATAATTACCTTATTTTAAGATACTTAGAGGTACAATGGGGGGGGGGCCCGTTCATCAAAATTTGAAGATTTTTCCAAACCCCCTCGTTTATTAAGTATTAAGAGTACCCAAAGGTGTAGAGCAGTGGTAGAGCATCCAGCTATGGCTCGCAAGGTTTCTCAAAATGGTATTTGATGCCTCTATACTTGATGCTCAGCAATTTAGAAAGAAAGAAAGATTAAGAGTAAGGGGAGAATTCCATGGAGAGAGAGGTGGCGCCCTCCCCTACCTTCGGGTAGATAGCTATTGAAAGAGGAGCCTTCCGGTCGCATCCGACTGCGGTTGCAGACTTACTTAAGAGTACCCACCCGTGTCTTTCTGTTCCAACCAGATTATGGATCCTTTATGGAATGGTTCTGGTGACATCTTGAAAGCCATGATAAATGAATTATACGTCCCCATCACTTCAATGAACTCATCTCGTATTGCTGGTAACGCAACAATACCATGATGACTTTTCTTGAAATAGACAGCGTTGTCAATATCAGGAGATTTATGAGCACCATTGATGCCATCCGTCAAAATGAAAGAATTGAAAACATCAAAATCTGAAGATGTAAAAAGGTGTTGAATCCAAAATTAATATTAAAAAAATCAAGATAAAACCTAGGACTAAACTTTTTCCACCATCTTTGGTCGGAATTATTTTTGACATTGGTATCTGCAAAGGAGCCATTGTAGCTTGAAACTTTACCTAACGTCCAATGGTGCTACATCAGGTAACTCCTGGTCATGAGAATCCCTGCATTTCATAATAAATTGTTGGCCCCCACAATTGGGACCAAAAATTAATTTTCTGGAAAAGTTCATCTTCAAGAACAAAGTTGACAACCTTGATGATTTTATTTGAATGTTATTTGACTATTAAAACTTTGTTAAAATTTCAAAACTGATACCACCTTAACAGATCCTTAACAGATAAGAGCATATTAACTTTTGCTTGGGTAATTCCACTTACTTAAGGCGTGTGTGAAGGATAGCATTAGTCCAAATACCAACATGAAGATAGCAGTAGACATGTTTTGTTGTATCGTGGCTGCAATTTATTTTAGATACCTAGTTTTCATTCTAACAACCTGAAAAACAAAGTAAATTCAAATGTGTGAGGTCAGTGATACAGCGATTTAAGAAAATGCAGTGATATTTCAACCCTCCATTTACGTAGCCTTTTGATTGTTTCTAGGAGCAGTAACGTGGTGGTAGGGGGGCAGGGGGATAGGAGGCAGTGCCCCCAGTAGTCTATTTTTATTTTTTGGGCGGGGCGCCGAAATAAAAAGGGAGCAATAAGACGCTCTTATTACTAGTTTTGGCACCCGTTTATTTTTTCACACCTTAGAATTGGCAGTTTTCGATCAAAAGAAAAAGAAATTACCCAAAACCTTTGTCCACCCAACACACCACTGTCCAGGAGCCTTACTCAGATGACACTTTGTTGTTTCAAATATATTGTGTGGCTTACCAAGCTCTTGATGTCGAGAATATTTGTCATCTACACCTAACAAAGAACTCATTTTGTCGAACCGTAAGAGGCGTTTCTTACTTGCCTATGATCTCTTTTACAGAAGATTCTTGTACCTATTTTTTAAAGGGGTCTATAAGCTGTCTACGTTCTGCGTTAACTCGGCGTGTGCCACTAGGAAACATCATCATCATCATCATCATCATTGCTCGACCGCAGTCGAGACAAAAAAAAAGACTAGGAAACAAGCCCAACACGATGATAAATGAATCATCCCCATCCCTTCAATAAACTAATCTCGAATATTGCTGGTAATAATATAATACAATACCAATATGACTTTTTTGAAGTAGACAGCGTTGTTAATATAAGGAAACTGGACTAGTGCATGAAACCTAGCACAGTCGCCGACATACTTATTGAATTTCTGTCTAGACGCGATTTCCCTAACATGGCATGGGTTGGCCATGGCCCTATGGTGAAGGCACATTCACTTGCCAAATGAATCATACCACCGAGTAGAAATCGAACCCCGTTCGCCTGAAAGTAATCAAGATCGATATCTTCTATGCTAATTACCTTTACTGCCTATCCATATACTACTACTTTTAAGGTGTGACGGGATTGGCCCTTTTTTAGTACGATGTTACGAGATTTGACGAAAAAAGAGACGGAAAAACGGTATTTCGAACCCCTACAACCTCTTACCAACAAATGAACCAACTACCTTTGAAACAAAAATAACAAACACAGAATCACACGTTTGCTCATCAAAAAACGTGGCTGTGATTTAACATTAGAGAGAAAGTCTTCAAATCAAACTTGTTATCATTTATTTTGATCACATTTAATTCCTCATATCATTTCTCACTACCGCATAATACTTTATCAAACTTAATATCATTACCAAAAATTTAAATCCTGATAAACTTCCTTTGAAAAAAGTCTTGTTTTATATTGACGACTTCAAGCTTCTTTACTGACCTGCCCGATCATTTCACTTGTAATACAGTAAAGTTTACATAACTCGAACACACACAGATAAGAATTTTGTTCGAGTTATTAAGGAAATTTCGAGTAATGGAGTAAGGTTTATAAAGGGATTGTTAGTGAATGGACTTAAGAAAACTTGTTTCGAACTAAGGAGAAATTTGAGCTAGGGAGGTCGTTAAAGGGACACTACTGTGGGGATTTTTTCCCCTTAATGGTTTAAATACCCTTAAATAGTCCCAAAAAGGGAAATCCCGACCTTTCTGAAACTGTTTTGTTCTTTTGTAAACCCTTAAGTGATTTGGCATGGTAAAAAAAACGGCCCCTTAATGGTCGCACATAACTAGTACGTCAATTACCTAGAACCGCTGGGACCCCAAATTTGGCTAAAATTTTGTCCCCAGTGGAAAAAACTCTTGAATTTTTATCTGGACCCTATCTAAAATCGGATGAGCTGGAGTTTTTACAAGCTGGGATGTGATTTTCTTTGTGTGTATCTTACGGAACAAGCACACCCGATATGTTATACCTCCTAAAAATTCTCTAACCCCAAGTTCCGAAGTCCCGAGTTGAACTATTTCAATATTCTCTCCAAAAAAATTAAACAGCCCAGGTCCCGAGGTCCCGAGGTCCCAAGTTGAACTATATATCAATATTATTATTGACTTCTAGTGAAAATTTTTATTTGAAAAGATGTTTTGTTTCTTGTTTCTTATTTGACGATTATTGATATAGTTCATTCAACTCGGGACCTGGGCGAGGTGTGGGTTGTTTTTTTTGGTGAATAGAACATTACTCAACTCGGGACCTCGGGACCTGGGGTTGTAGATACTTTGGAGAGTGTTGGCACAGTTCAACTCGGGACTTCGGGACTTCGGGACTTGGGGGAGTAGATACTTTGGAGAGTGTTGGCACAGTTCAACTTGGAACTTCGGGACCTCGGAACCTGGGGTTGTAAATACTTTGGAGAGTGTTGGCACAGTTCAACTCGGGACTTCGGGACCTCAGGACTTGGGGGAGTAGATACTTTGGAGAGCGTTGGCACAGTTCAGCTCGGGACTTCGGGACCTCGGGACCTAGGGTTGTAGATACTTTGGAAAGTGTTGGCACAGTTCAACTCGGGACTTCGGGACCTTGGGACCTGGGGTTGTAGATACTTTGGAGAGTGTTGGCACAGTTCAACTCGGGACTTCGGGACCTCGGGACATGGGGTTGTAGATACTTTGGAGAGTGTTGGCACAGTTTAACTCGAGACTTCGGGACCTCGGGACCTGGGGTTGTAGATACAGTTGACGCTCTCTAATTCGACCTTCAAGGGGAATTGAATTTTTATCGAAAAAGAGAGTTTATCGAATAAGGGAGCATCGTTTATGAGAGTTTCTTGTTGACGGGGACTTAAGATTTCATCGAATATGGGAGCCTATCGAATAGTAGAACGTCGAATTAGAGAGCGTCGACTGTACTTTGGAAAGTGTTGGCACAGTTCAGCTCGGGACTTCGGGACCTGGGGTTGTAGATACTTTGGAGAGTGTTGGCACAGTTCAACTCGGGACTTCGGGACCTCGGGACCTGGGGTTGTAGATACTTTGGAGAGTGTTGGCACAGTTCAACTCGGGACTTCGGGACCTCGGGACCTGGGGGTGTAGATAGTTTGGAGAGTGTTGTGGACGCCTGAGGTATTTATCTTTCATTTACCTTCTATATGTTCTGTATTTTATAAATCAATTTTAATGTATACGATAGAAAAAAGTTCTATGCTCAAAGCATCTCTGATTTGTAAGTATCTTGTAAAAACTCCAGCTGGACCCTCTAAAATAGACACGACGACACGTTTTAATATCAAATCCTAGTTTTTCAGTAGGATCACTTTTTAGAAAATAAGGGTAGTTCTAAAGTCGACCCATTCGAGAGACTGAAATTTGAAAATTTTGTCAATTTCTTGACCGTTTTTCCAGAAATTTCGACCAAAATTTTCAAGCAAAAAGTGAAAATTTCAAAAATTTATGACCTTTTGAGCGAGCACAACTCTTACAGAGGCTCAATTGATTTTTAATGATTTTTGTACCCCGAGGGTGTGAAAATGGAACCCTTACAGCTCGCACATACCTGCCACGCATTTTGCCTAAGTTACCCCCCCCCTCTTCTCAGGGCTTGTAGGATTGTTAGTGTTGTATGTTTTTCATATTATGGTGGAAATTTCAAAAATAACCCTATAATCTTACCTTTAAATCGTAGTCTTTCATGAATGAAATCAACTTGATACACATCTTACAATAAGTTCAACGTAAACTCTATTAGTCAAAATGCTTGGGTATTTGTTACATAAAAGTTCAAAATATCTGAGAAACGAAATCACGTGGTTTACCGTAATGAAATTAAATCTTGTAATGATGTATTTTTTGAAGCCATTTTGATAACATTTATAAAATATAGTGAAGGTCTATTCTCCTAGACTCCTTTTAAAAAGAAAATGTATGAAATGAAATTTTTTCTCAGACTCAGATAGATTCTTGAAGATAACTTGTATACCTCTTTTCAAAAATTCTAACCTTTTGGAAGAGACTAACTTTATTTATTGTTGCTGTCTATGGTTCGACCTTTGCGAGAAAGAAAGTCCAACTTTGCAAGAACTTTGTAAGAACATCCAAAATCTTTAAAGCCTACGGAAGCTCTTATCTTTTTTAGTTTTCAGCCTAAAAAAGTTCTTAGAATTTTCTTAATTTCCACCATTTTTTGAGTATTTTTCCGGAAGAGGAGAGCACTGGTATGTGCCGACCTTAAGGGACTACCAAAGTCCCACTAAAAGTTGGAAAAATCAGACAATCAAATTTCAGCCCCACTGAGGGTCGGGAAAATAGGAAAATTTCAACTTTCTGCTAGAAAGATCAACATTTGGTAAGATTAGTCTCGGCAATAAAGGTCGTAAAATTCACAAAATATTTCCTTTTTTCCTCATTTTCAGTCCGGCTAAGGGTCGAAAGTCGGGTGGCACAGAACCCCCGGGGTACTTTCGTGCTTTTTTTAGTCCATAAAGCCTTAATTTGTTCTTAATAATTCGGCCATTGAAACCTTATGTTTTTTATATACAATCAAGGTCATAATATATTGAGAATTTTGGCTATTTTAACGTTTTTCAAGATTTAAAGTTCTGGCGAGAAAGTCGATTTTTGGCTATCTTTTTAATTTAATCGAATATTTCAATTTGGGAGGGGTTGGCAGACTTCCAGGCTATATTCTGAGTCTTATTGGACTATTTTTGAACTTTTGGATCCTCAGATCCTAAGGTCCTAAGTCTTAAGTCTCATGTTAAAACTCAGAGTTAAAACTCTACCCTTCCAACCTACTTTAGAGCACTTACAAATCGATTGTGGTTCAAAAACTTCCCGGTGGATTTCCCTTTTTTCTCAAATATTATGACCTTGATTGTAGTTTGTTCTTACATGAAGCTCGTTTTACCTTCATAGTAAGTATAAGTAAGTATATTCATCTGGTGGCTTACGGCGGAGCCGGGAGTGAGGGAGTCTATCCCCTTTTCTATTTGCGCTAGACCTGGGAGATCGAATGCTGAGGTGGAGCGCCACACCTACTCTCAGCTCCCAGTAACTTACCGCCTAGATCAGATTACCCAATCTAAGCTACTCATCCGCTGAGTTGGCGGTGACCGGGGATCGAACCCACAACCCTTAGATTGTAAGGTGAATGCTCTACCGACTGAGCTACCCGGTCACATTACCTTCATGTTAATATAAAAATAAAGTACACCCAGAAGATACTCAGCTTCTAAGTACGCCTCCCTTTATAAGTCATATAAATAACCCATGAATAACAAAATTAGTTAAATAATTATCGAACTGGATAAACTTCCATTTAGTTCTAGATACAAAGTACTACGAAGAGGCCCCCATCAGTAACTCTGATCACGATATCACGCAACTTTTTGTCTTCAATCACGATCACGAAAATCAGCAAAAAAATGGATAATCACGCATCCCTTTTGAAAAGTCCAAATCAAGTATCACAGCTCAAAACATTTTCAAATAACGATCCCGTTTTTATCTCTGATTACGCAATCACGCAAAAAATATTTCAAAATCACTTAATCACGCTAGAAAAAAAATCCTTTATCACGTCATCACGCAAACCGCTTGGGGGCCTCTAGGAACAGTTTAATTTTTAATTTTGACAAATACACAAACGAAAATTTCGAAAGTAAGAAAAAGATATTTTAGTACAGTGCACGCTGGTCGCTGCTTTTAATGATAGCAGGTATTAACTGATTTAGAAAAACAAGATTCAAATCTGAAACCGTCTGAAAAGTAAATTTGATCAGACATTTTCACTGTACATCTCACAATCTTTAATCCTCCTGCACAGTTGGTTGATCCTAGCATTGGATTAAGGAAGATCTCATCGGACCGGATCTTGCAATCTTAGAAAGATTCCACACCTCGTAACTAGCTATCACGCAAGAAAATGCCTAATTGGGGCTCTGAAAAATTAGACACTCCCTTTTCACAGACCCACTGGGACCCCTTCCTACTGGAAAAATTGTCCAAAATATCGTCCCCACTAAAAATTTTTAAGCGACCACCAAATTAAATTCCCGCCAAATTTAGTTTTTACGTCCATCCGCCAAATTAAATTCCCTCTGAAAAAACTTTTTTGGCCATCCGCCAAATTAAATTTCCGCCAAAATTTCTTCCTTTAAGGTAAACCAATCGTCACTGTAAAACATTATATTATTTTAACATTATACTACTTTCCCATCCCTACTGAGTTTTCTAGCTTAAAAATAAAAGAATTTAATTCCCCAGCCATAAGAAATATGGGAATACCAATCCTATTGAGTTTTAGTTCTTTTTTTTTCATCCCCACTGGCTGAAAAAGGTGAGAAAGGGGTGTAATAAGTGTCCTTTTTCTTTACAAGTCGTTTAAGTCTATCTAAGGCATCAAGGATACAAGATAGCGATTTTTCGGTTTGAATCCCGGACGGATCCTTTACAAGTTCTTATATATCGTTCTTTGATTAATTTCACAGGGTCTGCCAACCATTTCGGCTATTTATGAATACCTTATCGGCCCTTTTTACGCCGGCCCTAAGTTAACACCAGTTCTTTGATTAATTTCACGGGGTCTGCCAACCATTTCGGCTATTTATGAATACCTTATCGGCCCTTTTTACGCCGGCCCTAAGTTAACACCGGCCCCTTTTGGGGCTTACGCCAATTAGGGCCGTAAATAACGCCAAAATTTGCTAGAATGGCCATTTATGTTTCAATCTACATTTAAATATCATTTTTCAGTAGTAAACTGTTGAAAATTTCATTGAAAATCACTGATTTTTTATATATGAAGTAAAACAATGGATAATTTTTTACCTTCAAATCATACCCAAAATTCTTTAAATAGAGAAAAATGGTCTAAAATTAATCACTTTTAAATAAAATTTGCTAAATTTTGGCCCTTTTTACACCGGCCCTTTTTACGCCGACCCTTATTACGCCAACAGCCTAAAAATAACGCCAATAAGGGCAGGCGTAAAAAGGGCCGATAAGGTATTCATAAATAGCCGAAATGGTTATGGCGGACCCGTGAAATTAATCAAAGAACTATCTAAAAATCCTAGATTAGTGGGATATCTGACTCACCTTAATCTCTATCTATCTAGATAGCTAGCAAATGGAATATGGTAAATGTGAAGAGGTACACAGAACGCACTTAGCCACAAGAGACGTCTGTTAATGTTGTGCCATTTCCCTGGATACTGCTTAGGGAGGATTATCTACAGAAGTTCAGCCTACAATTTCCTATGTTCTGAGCATATAAAATCCTTTCTTCCTCTTCCATTTTGAAAATCTTTAAAGACACGCACGTAATAACTTTGGATCTTCCTCTAAAGACTATTCTTCTAAAATTCGTACAAACAAAACTATAAGGAAGAAATAATAGCTTAGTAATAGCTTGTTCCACATCTTGTGATTGGTGCCCAATTGGTGTTTAAGGTTTCATGGTCTCTTTGTGTAAATTACCTGAATACGTTATGAAAGAAAAAATGCTACTAGATTGACGCCAGAGAATAATCCAGCGCTATCAGTATCAGTAAGCATAAAAAAGCTGATAATACGCAGGGAACAAGGTTGTTTTTTTATGCTATACCATTTCCCTGGATACTACTTTTGGGTTTAATCAGGACAGGCTAGCCTACAATTTCCTATATTCTATACCTGTAAAAAGTCCTTTTCTCCTTTCATTTTGAAAATTCTTAGGCACGCATGTAGATCGATTCACACCTTCCTGGAGGGGTTTTATTTCCAGGAGCCGTAAAAACAAAACTATAAGGAAGAAATATAAGTTTGGTCATAGTTTGTTCCACCATGAGCATATTTTGTGATTGGTGCCCGATTGGTGTTAAGGTTTAATGGTCTCTTAGTGTAAACTCCTTGAAGATCTTATAAAAGAAAAAGAAAACATTTTTTATGCTGTAATATCTTATCCTGGATGCTACTTTTGGGTTTAATCAGGACAGGCTACTCTAAAATTTCCTATATTCTATGCCTGTAAAAGATCTTTTCTTCCTTTCATTTTGAAAATCCTAAGCACGCACGCAGATCAATTCGTATCTTCCTCTAGGGAAAGTTTTTCTTTACCGCGCAAATTTCACAATATTACCGAGTGGTCTAAATCTTCAGGTCCACAAGGGTTTTCCGGTTTAAACCACAACTCCCTCTATGTTCCGTTCGGTTCATAGATAACTGAGCTGGCTGACTGTGGGATCAACTGAGCCGGCTGACTGTGGGATCCCATGAAAATAATCGAAAGACTTAGCAACAAGAAACATTTGTTTATGTTGTGACATTTCCCTGGATACTGCTTATGGGGGATTAGCTACAGAAGTTCATCCTATAATTTCCTATGTTCTAAGCATTCTAAGCATTAATCTTTTCTTCCTCTTCATTTTTGGAAATCATTAGATATGCACGTAGATCAATTCGCATCTTCCTCTAAAGATTATTTTCCCCAATATCCGTAAAAACAAAACTATAAGGAAGAATTAATAGCTTGGGCATAACTTCCATTTTAAAATTTACTATATTCTATGCCTGTAAAATGTCTTTTCTTCCCCTTTGTTTTTGAAAATCCTGAGGCACGGACGCAGTTCATTTTGCATCTTCCTCTAGGAAATACATTTACAGCATCCGTCAAAACAAAACCATAAGGAAGAAATAATAGCCTGTTGATGGAGAAGAACTTGACCAGTACCAAATTCTTCATGCAAAAAGAAAACACGTGACGAGCAAAATATCACCCCTTGGGTGTTATCAGGATATAGTACAGGTTAGAGAAGAACATGTCCTTTGATGAGATAACATTTTCGTTGCAAATTCATCTAGGCTTATACAATAGAGATTCCATTACTCAAACACTCACATAGGGCTAAAATTGCTCGAGTTGATGAAATTCGAGTTAAAGAGACCTGTTTATGAAGAGCTGTTAACTTGGTTAACAGCTGGACTACCTGAAGGGAACGAAAAACTATCGTTCGAGATATGATATTTTTTTGAGGTATAGAGACATATTTGCATGAGAAACCATGCATTAGACTCTGGACTCTCCAATGTGCGCGCCGACGCTAGCAGCCGAAGACCTGCAAATTTGTTTGCAATTAGTTTAAGTTTTGAAGGTTTCTGGCCGCTAGCGTAGGCCTTCGTCCGTTGACAGAAAAAAATCTGCTGCGCCGACTCACGCTTGACAGTAACCATGCCATTTGTCATGGACTTTGCTTTAGTCTTAAGACTTAAAATCCCAAGAAGGAAGTAAATCATCAAGCGAATTCTCCAGTTAAAGTCAACCCTTGGCATATTTGGTCTTTTCACATCGTAAACCTTGCCCGATTCTAAATCTCTTTACCCAAGCTCTTTTTAAAACAATTAATCAGTTTCCAACGCTAGTTTACCTGTAAAACAAATTACATCTACCACTCAAAAGTTTTACAACACAAACAGTTAGTGAGTTTATAAAAAAATTGATATAAAAGGTGAGGCTAGCTATACCGAAAGCAGAAAGTAGCATTAGCACAGCAGGTTTTTTTTTTATTCTTGGGTTATTCGAATTTCTCAGTGCAACAGTGATTTTGTTTTAACTCGGTCAAATGAAATGAACCCAGCTGGCACACAACGTTGTTTCGACGTTTATATAACGTTAAAAAGACGTTATGAATGTTAGATGGACGTTGAAACAATGTTGTGTGCCAGCTGGGAAATAACAGCATATGACAGTTTTTTCAACTGGGGTGACAAGATCACTGTTGTTTTTTGAAAGATTTGATAAATCGTGAAGGACGGCAAACACTAAAACACCCCTGTCTCTGTGCCCCAGTGGGTGTTGATTACCCAGTGGGGTGGGTTGTGACAATTTAAAATTCACTGGGGTGAAAAATATTCTTTCAAATATTGAGTGGGGTGGCGAAAATTTCCTTGACATTCACTGGGGTGAGAAAGAATTTTTTGCATGAAATAAATTTTGGTTAGCCAGTGTGTTAGACTGTAGACCGCTTAATTTTATCGTGTTTTAACGGTAGAAGGTGTTGGCTAACTTTTGGTTTAGTGCTAGTCAAAATCTGCTTCTTACATGCTACTGAATATCACTGGAAATATCATCTTGATCAGGTGGATCTACTCTGACACTGTAACAAAAAATGTAACGAGGTCTGGGGGAAGGGGGCTATAGGAGCAGTACGTTATATCAAATTTTATGAACTCTGGAACCTAGTAATGTTTAGTCAACATGATTTAAGTAGAGGTCTTTCTTTCAGTATCTACGCAAGTGAGAAAGCCTTCTCGAAAATCTTTCAGGCTATAACCTAGCTTTAAAGAAAGAAAGGTACAAGTACAACTGTGATTTGCGCTGACAGAAATTTTTGATTTTCAACCCCTCTCGTTTGGCATTTTTTAGGTTTAAAAATGACCATGACAATGACCATAGAAGTCCGGTTAAATACAGTTATTATATTGAAGTGGAACAATTGATGGCGAGCGAGCGAAGCGAGCAGATTTTTTTGGCTTTTTTGGATATTTCACCTTTAAAGAAGGGGAAGGAGAAAATTCTAGTGGGGTGATTTTTTGAAAGAAAAGTTCTACTGGGGTACGTTAAAATAAGGGCATTTCGAGTGGGGTATGTGTAAACTTTTTATCATTTTGAATGGGGTGTTTTTTACTAAATAATTCCAGTGGGGTGAGTGATTTGTCCAGTGGGGCTGAAAAATGAGCCATTTTTAGTAAAAAATTTCATTGGGGTGGCCAGTGGGGTGGATCTTACTGGGTCACAGAGGCAGGGGTGTATTGAACATAATTCTTTAAATCTGCATTCCAAGCTCGCAGCAATCTATTTTCTTACCTGCAATAATATCCATTGATATCCCCTGTATTTTGGTGTTTACAGAAAAGGTAGGAACCACTAGAAATTCATACAAAAGATGTTCTTTGGTAAAAAAATAACCTGACATTCCGACGGGAAATTTTAAAAGTCCCCACTGCGTATTTTTGAGCATAAGTAGACTAGCAAACTAGTCTGTTAATTAATCATGTCAGAGGGCGGGAACATAAAGGCGGTGGGCGTTTGCTAGAATAGGAGCTGCGTAGGAGAACGAGCAAAAGTTGGTGAGAGGCTGCTGATTAACAATGGCTTTCAGCCCTTGCCGACAAAATTGCTTCCTACGCTTACCTATCTCATACGCTCACTTTTCCCGCGTGATACCGTTCCGGCACGACTGGCGTGCCAGTCTATTTTGAGCAGTGAGAAAAAGAGGTTGAAATCTCCGTCTACGAAACAAAAGAATTTTGTCACCCTGTTTCATTTTATCAACACTACTAATAGATATAATTATAAATAAAGGGTAATATATCCCCCACCGGGTCACTAAGAAAATGATATAATGGTCCTTACTCTCGGGTACCTAATAGCGTCCTGAGTTATTTCTAGTACTTTTAGACAAGTGCGCTCCTTACGATTTTGAGATAGCATATTCGTCAGATTGTTATGTTTTCACCCATTCCTTTAGAGCTTCAGCGTGGTGGGCAGAAAACAATCGTAATCTCATATCAGGTTAGGCCCTAGGGTCTCATGGACACTCCATTTGAAAACGACATTATCAACAAACTTTTGGTCATTTGCAACAGTTTCTGTCATTTCTAGAGATTGAAAAATTCACTAGCAGTGGCATGGTTCATAGTAGTTAGTTTGCATGAAAGTTAACCCGCACTCGATTTCTAAATGACGGCATGTGTCACCAAAAAGATGTCTTTTAAAAATCGGACCTTTACAGTGCAGCCCTTGAGCAGTGAAAATGTACCCTTACTGTGCACTTTATCGAACGTTTTTCACCCTTACAGTGTAGTTTGATTTTGCTGAAACTGCCTGAGATGTCGACACAATGTGCAACACAAGTCAACATTGATGCGAGTCAAAACTACTAAAGATACAGCAAATTTTAATTTTAGACTTCGATTCAGCAGTCCCTAAACACACCCTTACTGTGCTTTCAGCTAAAAGAAGAACCTTGTAGTGCACTCTATCAGAAATACACCCTTACCGAGGGTCTAAAAAAACCTACCCTTAAGGGCGGCGTGTAAGACTATATGGGTGCCCTCCCCCCGGGAAATAAACCTATACTGACTCTGGAGTTCAAAATCAATTCACTTTGAACAGCTTTACTGAGGACGAAAGTTTTCTTGCTCAGGATATTGTTTCGATTTCCTTCATAGATGGATACGAAAACAATTGCATGATTGATCTGTTTACTAAAATACATATCATATATCCAACAAAACGATTCCCGTAGAGGATATTATAAATGTTCCTTAAATATTAAAAATTAGTATGTGCTTCCCTCCTCAAGTTGCTAAGAAAGTTTTAATCCTTTTGTTTTTTTCCTAAATTTTGATATTGAAATATTTGTTATTGTTATACATAGAGCTTCGAGGTCCAGTAAATGTATGCTTTCAACCTTTCCACAAGCCAACCCAGTGGCACCTGAAAAACCCAACAATGGAAGGTTTGAATTGTTGAATCATAGGTTGAATTTAGTAGGAAAATCAGGAAATTCATTTTTAAAGATTCCATAAAATAGAAAATTTTTTGAAACTTTTAGCCCTTGGCACTCAACCCCAACTCAACATGGTATTCAAAAAATTTCTCTTTGTTTTGAATAGGTTCACCCTTTGTGGCTGGAAATTCCCCCTGATTTTCCTAAATTCAAAGGATTTATCTACCATAATTCCTTTATTTGCCACTTCAAAAAACGTAAATAAGTAAATTGACGAAGCTTGAAATACTGACGGTAAATCTGTAGGGAGAGTTTTTTTTGCAATGTCTCTATTGGACAAGTCCAGGTCCAGTTTGGGAAATTCCAGAAGGAGAATTGTCCATTCAGGAAACGTCCGATGAGGGAGATGACCGTCTGGGAACTAACTTTTGAGGAATTTTCCATCGGAGAAAACGTCTATCGGGGAAAAGTTTTGTTTAGCGTGATGAGTTTTTGTTTTATATGAATTGGGTTTCGATTTGCGCTAAATTTTTTTGATAGTGCTTCAAAACAAAAGTGATTAGAGTGGAACCTGTCAAAAATATGTCTTTAATGGTACTTATCTGAATTTAACGAAGTTTGAACAGTTTTGTTTTTCAAGTTTTTGATTTAATTTTCACCATATAAAGATCCCATCAATCTTCAACTACATCCTTTTAAGCGTAGCTAAGGAGCCCATTACAAACTCATTTTTAACACTTAAGGAAACAAGGAACACCTTTGTTTTTCGACACTCAAAGAAAAAGGTTTGACGCATTCGTCATTAGAAAATTGATTACCCTATAAACTCCCACACTCTTGTTTTTCATAAATCTCATTTTTGCAGCCGTGAAGATTTACAATGTTTTTTCATTTCCGCTTAATCACGCCCTTGATAATGACTTGTCGTTAACCATTTTAACGGGACAGATATTTCCAATCTTTCTGATATTTCTTTAACCTTTTGAATTGCTTCCTTGTGCGGCATACTTAATTTTTCAATTTTTTGACAGTTTTTTTGATTTGAGATAAACTCAAAGTCAGGTCAAAGGTCAAAATTAGGATAGGAAATGAGGCCTATTATTACAAAAAGACCCGTCTGCTTGACTCAATCCGTCATTCATGATGTAGTGAAAACTTAAAGGTTCCACTTTTTCCCTTAAGGTTAAAGATTCGCTTCTAGCTTCTTTGGGGCTTCAAACTCAATGGTCAAAGTCCCTTTGTTCGATTTTTTTATGACTCTGACAGCCCTCACCAGTGTACCAATACACCCCTGTCTTACAGCCCAGGTGAAACATTTCTCCACAGCGGGGATAAAAATTTCTATTAAAATCAGAATGGGGATACAATTCTATTGTTCCAAGATTATAAAATCCAGTGGGGATGGTTTTGTAGTACAATTTTTAAAATTGAATTTCGAATGTGGTGAAATCAAAGTCAATTTCCCAGTAGGGCTGAAATTCTGGGGTATTTTTCCCACTGCGGGGACGAACTTTTTACCAAATTTTCCAGTGGGGCTGGGGTCCCAGCGGGTCTGTGATTAGTCTGCTTGATTTTCTTTTAATAGACACGTAATGTGATTTTATTGATTCAAAATTTATTCTTGAATTGTGACTTTTTTAAGCGTGCCGTGCCCTGGTTTGGTTGGAAAATAAAAATACGGAGATTTTAGGCTCAATTGTTAGATTTGACTTGAGGAGCTTGAAAACTACACGTTTTTTAAATAAGGAGCACGTTCATAAGGAACTTGAGGTTGAAAAGGGTCCGAAAAACAAGGAACTGTTCAGGCTGAGAATAAGAAAAAAAGTTAAGGAATGGGAGAATGTATATCGAATTTGCACACATTTACAAAAACCGAAACAAAAAGATGACAAAATATTAATTTCTCAGCGAAGTAGATATTGAATTCCTTTCGTAGATACAAATAAAAACATGTTGTGACTTTCCAGATATAATTAGACCCGTCATATATAAATCTTAATAAACCTATTTCACTAATTGGGAATATATTGATACAACTCGATTATATATTTTTAAAGACTACCCACTCTTGGTATATTTTAAGACATGTTTTTAACATGGATAATTTCTTGGGTTATAAATAAAATAGGTTTCTTGACAACGTTGAAAAAATATGTTCTGACAATATTATTTCTGTTATATAACCCTCTGCTGCTAACTTTTTGAAATATTGCTGGTCACTATAATTTGAAAATGCAATTTTTAGAGCAATTATTTTGTCTACTATTAAATAAAGGTGCTTAACTTAACGACAACTGATATAGTGATTCATTGTGGCTGATTCTTTTAATTGACATCTTTTTTATGCATCTTGCGTTCCTTTTAGAAAGGAGTCTGCTTCTCAAGTCAAAGTGATTATTAACTATAAAACCCTGGAAAATTCAAGACATCCCTACCCCTTCTCACAGACCCAGTAGAATTTTTCCAACCAGTGGGGATAAAAGTTACCAACTGAAAATCAGTGAGGATTGATATCCCCATATTTTTTATGCCTTGAGATTTAAATTCTTTTGTTTTCAAGTCAGAAAATTCGGTGGGAATGGGAGAAATAGCAAAATGTTTTGCAGTGAGGTTTGGGTTATTTGATTATTCTCAATGCGGACAAAAATTGGAGGATAATTTTCCACTGGGGATAATATTTTAGCACATATTTCCAGTAGGAAGGGGCCCAGTGGGTCTGTGAGAAGGGGGTGTATCCTGTGTTAGAAATGATCGGCCAAAAATCATCCAGATAAGAAAAATTCCCCTTTAGATGCAGGAATGTTGTTATATCTTATCACCGTTGAAAAGGCCATCTTTTTGATAATATCCAGACTGAATCTTTGAAGTGTAAACAACAGGATCTGAAATAATCCTGAACCACAAACAAAAACATTGTTCTGTTTTCATCTCCACTGACTCAGAATTTCCCACCAGATCACTGGGGCAGGAGCATAAAAAATCTTTCTATGATTTCTAACTTCTCGATTTTAAAGTTTGTTTAACTTTTTTGATTCTCTAGGCTCTTTGCAAGGAAGACCTTTTGAAGAGGCTAGAGAGGTATTTTCCCTCCCGGGACGACATTTTTGCCATTTTTTTCCAGCGGGTCTATGACACAGGGGTGTTTATGTTAGGAAAAAAGTTCTCGAATGTTATTTTTATTCGAACGTTCGAAATTTAAAATTAGAGAGAACATGATCTGAAATCCTCAATCACACGCAAAGACATTGTTCTGTTTTCATTTACATCATTTAATCCTCACTGACTCAAAATTTCACTGAAACAGGGCTGTATGAAAAGGCCTTTCCCATATTTTCATCTTCTCAATTTTCTCAAGATGAATAGAGTGCGAACGCGCATTGAAAGTGATTTTGACTCTTCCGCACAATTTCAGATTTGCTAGATCATTCTATCAGGGAAGTTATGAAAGGAAGATGCCCTATCAAACATTCACATTAATATTTTGCAACTCTGTACAGTGTCAGCGTTAATTGACAGTGAAACAGACCGGAAATCTATAATGTTTGAAAGAAGGGAAGTCGTTGAAACAAAACTTTAGGATATTAAAAGAGATTCTTCTTAGCTTCCTATCAAAACAGAAAGAAGATCGAATAAAAAAAGATTTCCGAACAATATATAAAATAGGATATTAAAGAGTCTTGAAAGAAGATTATCTACTCACAAAATTTACCTTTTCAATGCTCATATATGGACATCTCAAATCGATACACGTTTTTTTATAAGAACAAACTATATAAGAACATAAGACTTCAATGGCTGAAATATTAAGAACAAGTTAAGAACATTCAGAGTCGGCAGTATCTTAAATTGGTAACTTCAATGGGCTTTTCCCAGAAAAAACCGTATACCCCTTGTTGAGGACGTCCAAAGCACAATGTTATCACTGATATCAATGGGGAGTAAGGCAAGTAGCACAAACAATAGTTTAAGACGGGGTTAAAGGTTTTAAATAATTCTTTAATCAAACAATGACGGGTCGGATGCTCCTATTTTTAGATTCTTTGTTTTGGCTTTATTTTGGATAATAATCCTGTTAAACCGCTCAAATTATTCATAAATTCTTGAATAATCTTACTGGAAATGATTTAATCTAAGAGAATTATTTGTCAAGATGACGTGGACTTAAAATTGATAATTACTAGATTATTGGATTCTATACTAATGCGGAAATCATTGATCCAATTGTATTAGACGATGTTTTTTCAAATTGTTTACGACTTACTTGTTTACTGATATTACAAACCCTATTGACGCCCCTTTTTATAAATGTCTGGGGCCACTTTGAAACATTATTCATCAACTAAGAAACATTCGAAAACTGAAACACTCAATAAGTTTAACTTTGATCTTTGATGAAAAAGCTGCTAGTCGTCCCTCCTCAAATGACGGTTGTACAAATCGGTTTCTGAAACCAAAGAATGTTTCAAAAGATTCATCAACAGTTTCTGTCTAAACAGAAATATTTGCAGAAATTTTAAAACTTTTCATTGTAGTTATGTTATAAGGTTATAACGGTGACAAAAATTGTTTTGTTGAGACTTTTCTGAGGCAGGTGGGCCACTTGAAACAAAATTTAGCAATTGAAATGCAACTCGTTTGTGTTTCATTATACGTTTCAAGTGGCCCAGACCTTTTGCTTCATTGTCCCAGTGATAAAATCAGCGTGTCTTTTGGGGATTTCCCTCACTTTTTGTCCAATGAAACAAACCATGTGACATTCCCTTTTCACAGACCCGGTAGGATTTTTTCAGCCAGTGGGGATAAAAATGACGGACTGAGACTCGATGGAGATTGATATTCCCATATTTTTATGGCAGGGGATTTCGACTATTTTGTTTTTAAAGTCAGAAAATTCAGTGGGATGTAAAAATTAGCATAATATTTTGCAGTGAGCATAGGTTGATTTGATAATCTTCAGTGGGACAAAAATTAGAGTATAATTTTCCACCAGGGACTATATGTTGGTTATGTTGGGTCCCAGTGGGTCTGTGAGAAGTGGGTGTCATGGGACACGATTGTTTTTTCTTTTGTTGGTGGGACAGAGCATGTTGCATATTGCACCAACGTGAAAAAAAATCTCCAAGCCTTAACCAGATATTTGTTTTTCAACAACGTTTTCAAATACGTTTTTCAACGTATTTGATGATTTGACATAAAAAAGGTCATCTTTCGGTTAGATGTTTTCATAATTCATTTCCCGTACAACTTAATTGAATTTCGACGAATTTTTTTTCTTTCGGTTGGTTATGTGTTTTTCTTGGCAAAGTAACCAAGCCAAGAATTACATAATAATTGTTGCTAATAAAGTGGCTACTGTGTTTATGATTCATTGATTGTTTTTCGAATTCTAATATCCTTGTTTGCGTAGTATTGAAGAGAATTTATTTTTGCTTTGCCCTGAAGTTTCGAACAAATTCCTCATTATCATTTCTATACGAAAATAAACTTTGTATTCCGTCATGATTGAAACAATGCTGATTTTTTTCCTTAATTCTTTCGGTATTTTTTAATAGGAAGAAAAAGCATACTTACTTGCGGTAAAATTTTCTCATTCTCGGTAAAGCATTTTTATGAGCCCCCCTCCCCCCAGAGGACCTTCAATTCACGCAATCGCGCAATTTTTTTCCCAAATTCACGCATTCACGCAATGTTTTTTCACAATTCACGCAAATACTCACACAAAGCTTTCCAATTCACGTATTCACGCACTCTTGTCTCCCGAATAGACGGGGGGTCCGAATAAGCAGGGGGGTAGGAAAATTTTCTAAATTCTAATAAGCGGGGGGGGGGGGGGGGGTAATTTGAAGACAGATTTTTTTTAACTGATACCAATTTCAACAACAAAAAAGCAACTTTAACAAATAAACACGTAAAATAAGAACCAATACTAATGGAGAAGAAAATGTTCACAAGTTTAAGCTCTTTCTACACTGTAATAAAATATTGAATTACTCGAATTTAATTACAGGAAGGTTCTTAATAAGGGCGGGGGGATGGATTTTTTTTCAATTAACAATTAGCGGGGGGGGGCGTCTATTCGGGAGAGAAGAGCAAGTGAAAAAGCCCATTCACGCATTCACGCAAACCACTGGGGGGACTTTTTATCACCTCTTTACAATGGAAAAGACCAAGATAGGTCTCGAGATAGGTAAATAAGAATGTAGCTGCAATTTTTCAGACTGTCTGTCCAAATATGCACAGTAGAACAGTCCCAGAAATGCGCAAGGAATATTTTGACATTCTAAGACAGTCGTCGAAATACTCTCAGTTATGATCCAGGCAAGATTTTTTCCGCAATTCAAATTTTTGACAAATCCTTCTTCAACAAAAACCTACTGTATAGTGATACATACCCTAGGTATCTAAACTGTAAATTGAAATTAAATTATAAAATCACCTAAGCTCTGAAATTTAAGAGTCTGCTGCATCATTACACCCCTGTCTCGCAGCCCCGGTGGAACCTTTTTTTCTCAGTGGGATAAAAATTCCTATTGAAATCCCAATGGGGATAGAAATTCTATTGTTCCGAGGTTAAGAGCCCAGAGTGGGGATGGTTTTGGAGTGCAATGTTTAAACATGGAATTACGAGTGGGGATGAAATCAAAGTCAATTTCCCAGTGCGGCTGAAATTCAAGGGTACTTTCCTGCCGGGGACAAAATTTTTGCTTACTTTTCCAGCGGGACTGGGGTCCCAACGGGTCTGTGACACAGGGGTGTATTATTAATTTTGGAAGGCAGGCTATCTATATCTTAAACACCAAAACAAGATAGTTCATAGTTTGGACATCCCGGAGAATAAAAACTCATACTAAGATCTTCTTTGAATCTCCTTCTCTATAAAAGTCTCATTGTCAGATTTGCTATGACACCCCCTCCTCACACAAAAACCCCTACTCCCATTTTGTCCCCTTTGAAAATAAGCGAATAAACCAATCATCACTACAAAATATTATGCTTTTTTTCCATCCCTACTGAATTTTCTGACTTGAAAACAAAAGAATTAAAATTCCCAGCCATAAAAAGCATGGGAATATTAATTTCAATCAAGTTTCAGTCCGTTATCCGACTGAAAAACCACTGACTGAAAAGATCCTACCGGGTCTGTGTGAGAAGGGGGCATGTTATGGTAAAAGTCTTATTCCTCAAGATTCTTTGAAAACTTCTGAGAGGATATTAAAACCGGTAACCAATATTTTCTTATCCTGGCTTCGTTAAAGATTAAAGTGTCTAGCAAATTGATTAAAGAAATTGATAGTTTCCCTCTACTAATTATTATAGTTTCCTTTCGTCCAATTAGTCAGATCATTAATTATAGAACCCGATAGCAACCAAATATTCACCCAGAAACTCCTGGTAACCACCAAACACTGTATATTGAGTCTGCTTAAAATAAAGAAAGAACGATTTAAAAATGTTTTATAACATGGTCGCTGTCGATTACAAGTATACCACATATATCATGTTCCTTTACACACTAGACAGGCTAACTACTCGCAGATTCCTCGTGGAATTTTGTTTGTCTAGTTTTTCAGTCAAATAGCCTGGCACGTTTTTTCCTGTTTTACCTTAGATGTTCGAACGTTCAAATTTCAAAACATTCACATCGCTCTGTTGACGACCAGAATTGAAAACAAGATGGCGGATTAGTCAGCTCCAAACCTGGACACGTTTCCTATATACGGGAAGCCCCATCCATTCAACTAGTTAGAGATCAGAAGTATACTTTTAGAAACTTTGTCAAACTGAAACACGGCCACTTTTGACTCAAGTCGAATTGAGTTGCAGGCTTCTCTCTGAGTAGATTTTCCAACCACTTTTCTGAACCAAAACGATGTGGATTTCGTGAGCAATATTGACTGGAGTTGACCGGAGTCTAGACGACTTCTGACTCGAGCTAATCAGTTAGATTAAGCTCAGCTAATTTAATCAGTCCTGATTCGATTTGTAACTTCCAACCACTTCTGACTTAAGTCGACCTAGTTCCGACCATTTTTATGACACGGAAAATCGATGCCGACTTAACTTTGTACCCGGGTTTGTACCTGCAGTGAACGTGTTCAGGGGTTTAACAATATTCATTATTTTTCATTTGACCTTGTAAGGAATTTTTCTGTTTGGGGAGTTACCTCTTTAACTCAAAAATACAATTATTAACTCCTATCCACTCCTCCAATCATTTTACAACCCAAATTTACTCAAGCCAATTCCTATGCACACCCATTTGGCACACAACGTTAATCTAACGTTATTTGGACGTTGTGAACATTAGATAAACGTTGAATAAACGTTGTGTGCCAGCTGGGTATAACTATTTCGGGTAAGGGATTCTTGAGCAAATATCGGCCGAAATTCTAGCTTCAAATTATGCAAAATGGAGCTCTTCTAGGCAAAGGCAAGCACAAGGGCTTAAGTTATATCTTAATTAAAAAATATTAGCTAACAAGGAATTGTGGTCTCCTTTAGAAAGCAGATTTACCTTACATAACACTATCTCGCTTCCTACACACATTTTTATATAATTCTTTTCGTCATGAATTTAGGCCATAGTAGTTGAATTATACCTGATAATCTGGAACATTCACATTTTGGTTGTCTCAAGCATGTTACTTTGAAATTTCTTACACAATATGTATTCTTAGACGTTTTGCATCCCTTATCAACTTATCAATTAGCCTATTTCATAGGACTCATGCATCTGCTATATGCTTTTTTTCACCATTCATCTGTTAAAGACCAAACTAAATTCTAATTCAGTATTCAGTATAAATTCAGCGAATCGTCATTAGTTTTTTGGACTACAAATTGATACTTTAGTGAAAATATAGTATAGTAACTTGGTATAAGTGGAACTGAAGTGTCGGCTAGATAATAAAGCCATAAAAGTCACTTTATGGGTAACTTTTTCACAGATTCTGTTTCTCTAAGGGTCAGTTTTAGGGGGTTCAGACTCCAAAATTAGTGCCGGCTTTAGTGGCCCCCAACCTCCCGGCCGCAACAATTACACACATGCGATTTTCTTTCGCAATTCTTTGACATTTTTATTTTATCCATTAAATAAAAGATTCTCACTGGGTCATTATTGGCGCAGGTAATATTCAGGGATTAAGGCCGGCCCAAATGAATCCAACATTGCGTCGGCCTTATTCATGGGTGACAGGCATCAAAAATTCATTTTCGCAAAATTGCCAAAGGTTTTTCTCAGGCAGTATGGTCAAAATCTAAAGAGAATGGGTAAACTTACTACATTCCACTGAACATCTAGTCATCTTTAGGTCCCAGCTTTAAGGTCAAATCAATTCAATTATATGATACAACCCTTAGGGTCATTAAAGATTTAAAGTTTGTGAAACTCCCACATTTAGGGATGTTCTTTCAAAATTGTTACTGTCGGCTTATAATTGGTAAGTTTGGGCTGTTCGCTTGAATATAATCATGTCCTATCATCCTCTTTGTTTCCAAATTGATGTGAGGCATTTTATAAAATGATGTTTATTGTTTCTTAGGCAACCTTCAAATTTTCAACCCCTACATGAAAGCAGTAAATGGGATAAATTTTACCATTTGCATATTGCATTGAATTGGATATTAAAGAGAACGACCGAAGCTAAATAGGGGGTCCCGAGATTTTTCATTTCCATGGTATATTCGCTAACGTCAGCATGGGTTTTAATTGGTTTGAAAGATTCGAAAGAGAAAACGAAAGTTCTTTTGAGTTATGAACACTGACCTTTATAACGTTTTTCTGACGTTAAGACATTATGGCGTCTTCTTTTTCGAACTCCAAACCAGAATTGACGTCACAAAAACAAAAACAAAAAAACAAAACTCGGCGTTTTTTAAAAATGATTTTATTAAGCCTTTTGTCGTTCTCTTTAATGGTATGATTTTGCCTTTCGACCAGCATTCAGTCCCGTTGAAAAACCAAAGGACCCGGTAAGACTCGTACTTACAACTAAACGGCCATTTCAGGCTATTTGCCCAAACATTGAGCACTGAAGTAAAGAAAGGTCCCTTTGTTTGCATCGTCAAATCTCCTAGGTTAGTGGTTGTGGCCACTCACGATCTAAAATATTAAAAGGTAGGCCTATGCTACTTGTCTATGAAGAAGTACCCACATACAGTCATAAAAACTAATCGGCGACATTTTGTAGGTTATCACAGTAATACCAAGCTCTTTCAGGTTGAAAAGCTGACACATTCAATAAATTTAACTTTTTTTACCGTAGGAAATTTACCAAAAAGTTCACAGTGACAGCCCTGCCTTGCAGCCCCGGTGGAACGGGGATAAAAATTCCTATTAAAATTCCAATGGAGATAGGAATTCTATTGTTCCAAGTTTAAAAAATCCAGTGGGATGGTTTTGGAGTGCAAATTTTAAACATTGAATTTCGAATGGGGATAAAGTCAAAGTCAATTTATCAGTGGGGCTGAAATCCTATGGTACTTTCCCATCGGGGACAAAACTTTTACCAAATTTTCCAGTGGAGCAGGGGTCCCAGCGAGAATGTGACACAGGAGTGTACAGTGAAATCTTTTTAAATCTAAGATTTATTTCTGATATGAGTTCTGCATAGACTTCTCGTGAATTTTTTACATGCAGGCAACTTCCTCATGGAAAGATCAATCATGAGATGATCAGTTTGGAGTCGGTCTACAGCAAGTATCAATTACAAAACAACTGGAGATGACCGATCCTTTAATTGATCAAATACACCATAATTTGATGTTGATTGAGCAAACGAGCAAACTTAATTTAACATGTAAGTAATACATGTCTATAGAGTTTTAAACGCTCTCTTAATTCTCCCAAACAACATCTTGACGTGAAAAAGCTATTACATTATGGTTTCCTTTAATAATATGATTTGTTGTAAGGACTGACTCTACTCGTCTGACTGCCCCAAACACTCCCCGTTTCGGAAATTGCCCTGTTTCAATCTAATTAAACATTATTCAATTTGTGGGGGGTAGTTTAGATAATAAGTCATAAAAGTTTGAATTGGCCTTGATTGGTTGAAGTATGCACCCCATTTTTTGTTATGATGAAAAAACAAGGAATTCCCTTCAGGTTTCCCAGGAGATTTATCGTAGCCTTTAAAGCATTTCTTAAAGCCAGAATGCGGAATGTTAGATGTACAGTCGACTCTCTCTAATTCGATCTTCAAAGGACTAAAAAAAGTTAATCGAATTAGAGAATGATTCGAATTACAGAGAGTAATATAGACCACATTCTAGCTGAGAGGACCAATATTTTAGTTCGAATTACAGAAAGATTCGAATAATAGAGATTCGAATTAGAGAGAGTCGACTGTATGTCTAAAGACCCATTATAGCGTTCCCATTATAGATTTCAAGGTTTTGTCTTTATCTTTTGTATTTTGGAATCAGTCAATAAATAAACAAGAGACCTCGTGGGTGACTTAATTAACAGCCTTTACATAATCAATCGTTTAATGACCAACCTGTGGTAGAAAGTAACAAAATTAGGCTAATGATTAATAATTTTTTTTCTCCCCTTTAATGTTTCGGTTACCAGCACACCAATAATGGCTGCGGTATCACGAAAATAATATCTTAATTGAAACATTACATCCTGTCATTAATTCATAATTAATTGGTTATTTAATACCTCACCTGGTCTCGTCGTTGTCAGTTTTCTATTAATTAGCTCTTAGTTTTCTATGTTCTGCACAATATTGAGATAATGAGGTCATTAGCTTTTTATGGAGACATGAAATATAAAAAAGGAAATTGTTTCGAATCGTTTATCTGTTGTTTCTAATACAATAGCATAAATTAATTCTCTCGGGGGTTTTCCTTGAGATGAGTACATTTTTCGATCAACATAATTTATGTTCACATGAAATAATTTATGTTAATATATGTATTCTATTGTTTTACACCAAAACGATAGGAGAAAAGTGAGAAGAAGGAAATTAGGGCTAATCTGGTAAATTAATTTTTTTTTTCGCTTCGGAGAATCGAAAATTCGAAAAGAAAAATCCTGTTTTGATATCCTCTTGTTTAAGATTGTTTCCCAAGTTATGTATTTTTTTCTTTCCTTGATAGATCGTTACATGTATATAGATACATTGGACTCTTGAGCTATTTTTACTGATGGCTTTATGTGTCTCCAAAACGGTATTATTTCCAGGATTCAAGATTTATCGATGTGATCTTGATATATCTCTTTCTGAGACTCCACGTACATTTTTCTAAGAAAAATTCATAAGGCCTGCCTTTCAAAGTTAGGGTTTTTTTCTGTGCTTTTGAAACAGATTAAATTCCACTTTGAATTATCTTTCTAACTAGAAAATTTCAATTTTTTCTACAGTATTTTAATTAAGTTTTGCTGCGTTTCTCGAGCAAGCTACTTGCAATAATTCTACCCGAATCTTTTTACCCGGCTGACACAAAACTCGTGAAAAATGAAGTAGAAAATCCATTTTGCCCAAATTTGCTTGGAGATTGATGGGCATAATTGGATTGTGATAGAAGCTAATTCCCTTTCTTAGGTTTCGTTCTGTTCAATGTCCTTGAAATATAGATAAATTGAGGTGAGGTGAGAAACTTGGCATACCAAGTGAAGTAAAAGAACTTCTTTGACAAAACTGGAAAATTTGGCAAAAATTTCATCCCCGGTGGGACAAATACCCTAGAATTTCAGCCCCACTGGGAAATTGACTTAGATTTCATCCCCACTCGAAATTAAATGTTTAAAAATTGCACTCCAAAACCATTCCCACTGGATTTTCTAGCCTTTGAACAACAGAATTTCTATTCCCACCGAGAAAAGTTTCACCGGGCTGTGAGACAGGGGTGTTTGACCATACAGCAAGTCTTTTTAAGTTTTCGAGAAACAAGTTTTAAAACTAGAATCTTCCTCAAGTTTGCTACTGAATCATCTACCTCCATTCGGATGTCATTATAAAATAAGTAATTATGTTTTAAAAAACGAAACTACTAATTAACTTCCTCATGTTATAAATCAAACATAACAAAACAATACCTTTACAGAAAACAATAACAGCAATAACAATCATTGTTAATTAATTCTAATTACTTTGCTACAAAAAAGTATAAAAGGACAACTTTGTATAACATTTCAATCATAAACATTTGATACTAAATCTCCAAGCATCATCTCAAGAAACAGCTTGGTAACACTACAATCAAGATGAGAACTCTAGTTGCTCTTTTACTCCTTGGAGTAGTTGCTTTAGCATCTGCATCCTACTCAGTAAGTATAATCAGATTCATCTCAATTCAAATCACCAGATCTTATAATCTATAGTTTTATTCGAAGGAAAAAAAGAAATATGTTTTCATTTTAAGTCCTCATATACTCATCATATAATACTCGTCTTAGGTTTTCAAAACCATTTCTGTATGTATTCTTTTCATATATAACTGGAAAATTTTCCAAACATTTTCTTCTTCTTTTTTCCAGTCAAGATCATTTTTCGACAACTGTTGTAAACCAGGAGCCAAGGGACATACAGGACCCCAGGGTCCCAAAGGAAATGATGGAGACAAAGGAGAAACTGGAGATGTAGGACCCAAAGGACACCCAGGACCAAAAGGAAAGACTGGACACAAAGGAGCAGTAGGACTTAAAGGATTTACAGGACCAAGAGGTGACAAAGGACACCCAGGACAACAAGGAAAAACAGGACATCCAGGACCAGTTGGACCAAAAGGAGAAACAGGACCAAAAGGAGATTCTAGCAAAGGACACCCAGGACTAGTTGGACCTAAAGGAGCCACTGGCATGACAGGACCACAAGGAGATAAAGGACCACAAGGACCAGCTGGTGCTGATGGTACTGACGGAAAACCGGGACATCCTGGACAAGACGGCCCACGTGGTCCAACTGGACACCCAGGAAAAGACGGCAAACCAGGCAAAGATGGTAAACCAGGAAAAGACGGTGAAGATGGCAAGAGAGGAAAGAGAGGATTCACAGGAACAAAAGGAGATGCTGGAGCTGATGGTAAAGATGGTGCTGACGGTGCCACTGGACCAGCTGGTCAAGACGGTGCACCTGGTAAAGATGGAGCTGCAGGCAAAGCAGGACATCCAGGAAAAGACGGAAACAAAGGTGCCAAAGGAGAAACAGGAGATAAAGGACAACCTGGATCTGACGGACTTGATGGTGGTGCTGGACCCGTTGGACAAAAAGGAAACAAAGGAGAAACTGGCCCAAGAGGAAACACAGGAGCACCAGGAAAGAATGGACATCCAGGAGCTAAAGGACAAGACGGAACTGATGGTAAAGACGGCAAAGATGGAAAACCAGGAAAAGCAGGACACCCAGGACCACGAGGACCACGAGGACCAAAAGGACCACGAGGATTCAAAGGAGAAGCTGGTGATGATGGTGATGATGGCAAAGATGGAGCACCAGGATTTGATGGACAACAAGGACCACGTGGAGAGAAAGGACCACGAGGACCACAAGGACCACAAGGACCAGCTGGAAAAGATGGTGCTGATGGTGCTGATGGTGCTAACGGAAAAGACGGTGACTGTCCCAGCCTTAACTACAAAGAATGCGTCTATGGAGAATCTCCAATTAACCGTGGAATCCTCTTCCCAGATGTAAGTGACTTTTTATATAAATAAAGTTCATATAGACAATACTTCACAGAGAGACAGGCTCTTTCTGCTCCTTCTGATAATTATTCGGCTTTAAAGGTTAATTATCTGAATGATTATTCCACAATAATAAATTAGCATAATTTATTCAATGAAAATGCACAGAAGGAAACAAAGGTTAGCAATCACATATCAAAGCATACTTCTTCCTTCAAGTAGAGTCAGCGATAACCAGATAATTGACAGGTGAAAACTACTGTTATGACTATCTAATACTCTGCTATGGGAAAACTAGATCGTAATCCAATTCATTTTCTTTTTTTTCAGGCATGTGCTATTGGACGTGCTCAAAGCAACTCACGACTTCGTGTTGTTTTCAACAGCAAAATCATTTTGACTTGCGATGCCCTTACACGTAAATACAACCCTAAGGGATGTTGTGCACAATACGATATCGTCGTCGATAACGTCGTTATGTTCTCCCGACAACGTATTCTTCATGTTACCCCATACTTGACGGACAACATCAATATTGAAACTTTGGTCGTTGCACAGAAGAAACACTCCAAAGTTCAAATCAAACTTTCCGAATGCGGCAACCCCAAATTCGAATACATCAACAAAGCACATGCAGGCCAATTTGAACACAGCCGTGTCATCATTGAGGAATTGAACTTTGCCGGATTTAACGGACAAAGCAAAATCCAAAAGGCCCATTAAATTATGACGTAATCCTTGACCCAAAAACGATTTTTAACACATGTAAAAACGATTTTTTTATGAGTATAAAGTTTTTTCTGTAAAACTTTAAACAATACATTTTTAACCTTTTTGTTGATTTTTTGAATATTTTATGTTTGTATTTTTGTTAAACTTTTTAAGACAAAGATTTTCAGTTAAATATAATGAAGCAAATTAAATTTTTAATGACAATGTTTTTTTTCTCCAACCATTCTTTAAACCCCCTGCTTTTTACTCTTGTCTCCCGAATAGACGTCCCCCCGCTAATTATTAAGAGAAAAAAATCCATCCCCCCGCTCTTATTAAGACTCCCCTTGCCAATTAAATTCGAATAATTCAATATTTTATTACAGTGTAGATAGACCTTAAACTTGTTGAAATTTTCCTTTTTGTTAGTATTGGTTCTTATTTTACGTTTTCATTTGTTAAAGTTTCTTTTTTTGTTGTTGAAATTGATATCAATCAAAAAAATTATGTTTTCAAATTACCCCCTTCTTATTCCACCCCCCCCTCCGCTTATTAGAATTTAGAAAGTTTTCCTACCCCCTGCTTATTCGGACCCCCCCCCGGGAGACAAGAGTAAGCTTGCATTACTATATCAGTAAGATATAGAACATTGTCAAAGTTATCTTCCTAAAAATCATAAAAATCTAAAAATCACTGTAGGGGGGGGGGTCAGTGGGTTTACCAACTTCAAATCCCCGTCGGTCGATTTGCCTGACTGCCCTCCGGGTTATTTGGTTATTATGATGATTACTATAATTCTTACAAATCACTTTCCGTCAGCTGTATCATTTTTTTCTTTGGCTAAATTTTAAGCTCGAGTCCTTATGAAAATTGCCTTTATAAAAACACCCAAACATTTCAAATACCTAAATCCTAAAATTGTTTTAATCCAACGGAAAAAATATTTGTAAAAATGTAAGAATCACCCAAAAGATGGAATGAGATAGGAACGCTATTGATTTCAATTGTTCTTTTCGAATTATTCCTGGACAGTAATCAGGATGAACTGATTCGAAAATGGTTGAAAAGAGTCAGAAAAAAAATTAAATGTTACCCCCGCGGAGAAAAATTTACGACAGGCTAAAATCGCTAGCGAAAATCTAAACGCTGCTGTAAAAGGCTTCAGACACGTACTATCATAATATAGGTATAAATTTTTGGACTAACTTATTTCCATAGACAAAATTTTTTTTCCATAGGGCTAAGGGCCCCATTTGCCAAGACACATATTTCATATAAGGACAGTGTCTACCTATTGCTACATCAAGATCAAGCTGATCATAAGCAAAAAAATGTTTCCCTTTTCAACTTTCTGACCAATTTTGCTCCACATCCGTGTCAATCCAATGTGAAAATAATTGTGAATTAAAATTGATGATTAAGCAGACGATATCCCTCTTATTTAAAAACGTTACGTTCTTACCCATGAAATTTAAAACACTTAATCTCAAATTGGGCCATAATCTTGCGATGAATATAAATTGATTGAACTAAACAAAAAGTTAAAAAGTTAGGTGGTCAGGCAAAATTCATTGCTCAAGTCAGATGTTAGAAATTTTCCCGTCAATAAAGCGATTCTTTGGCGTGTCGGAAGAAAAATTCTAAATCTGGTGTCAGATAAATCGAAATGAGTAGCAAACCTTAAAATTCTTCAAAACAATCTCACCAAGCAAGGTTTAATTTCTAGGTTTTCAGGTAACGCCCTTCTCACAGACCCACTGGGAACCCTTCCCACTGTAAAAATTGGCCAAAATATCGTCTCCGGTGGAAAATTATTCACCAATTTTTTCCCACTGAAAATAATCAAATACACCAATTGTCATTGTAAAATAAAATGCTATTTTCACATCCCCACTGAATTTTCTGACTTGAAAACAAAAGAATTTAAACTCCCGGGCATAAAAAATATAGGAGTATCAATACCCATTGAGTTTCAGTTCGTTAGTTTTACCCCCACTGACTGAAAAAATCCTCTGGGGGTGTGAGAAGGGAGTGTAAGGTATAGAAGGTGCGACAGGTTCCCGGTGGGAGGAGGTACTTAGGCAAAATTGGGAACGGGGACTTACCGCTGGTGAGGGTTCCTTTTCTAACTCCTGAAGATATCTGGCAGGGTCTTAAATTTACTAATTTTTAGGATGTTTATCTGACAGGGTCGACTTTTGGTAATCTTTGACAATTTGCAGGATGGAAATTAGAAAATTTCTCAATTTTGCGTCTACTTTTAGTCATTTTGGCCACTTTTCAGGGGCTAAGATGGGAAATTCTTTCGATTTTTCTTTCTGACTGGGTCTCAATTTTACCAGATACTCATATCTGACAGAGTCCATTTTTCAAACTCCAGTGGCATCTCTTCACCAGCCGTCAAGGTCAGTGCCCCCTCCCCCCTGGGGACAGGTTCCCTTATTCGGTCCACAGTACCAGATTTAAAAGGTTTCCAGAAGTTAATGGGGGAAGTAAGAGCTTATGGCAAATGCTAAAGGTAGATTTCAATGCAGAAAAACTATCAAAATTATTATTGTAACTATTTTAGGATAGCTGAGAAATTTAGAATCTAAGGTAGTTAATCTTAGGTAATATCTAATTAATTTTATCCTTAATAGTACAAAAAGACTGTTCAAACACAAAGTCAGAATTATAAGTTAATTTTCCGAAAATAGACATCCTAGTCATCCCCCTTCTTCTTCAATAATTATTTCATCCGAGCACGCGATATCTCAATAAAAAAACTATAAAATATTTATTGTTTCACTTGATTAAGGAGATGAAAGTTTTATGACCAACTTGTTGTGTTTCCTTAATGGAAACTCATTAGTGTTAGTGCAGGTGTATTATATAATCGGATATTGGCATTTCTTCTAAACTAATAACCGGTCAGATCAGCTCATTAGACGTTCTATTGTTCACTTCATAATTCATTTTAATTACCTGTCGCCCCTCTCAGCTTCATTTTCTTACTTTCCAATGTATAATTTATGCTAATTACTCCTCGGTGTAATTTATGCTAAATGTGTCTTCCAATTGTTTTCGTAAGGGAAGGGGTTTGCTTTCAATAGAAATCTCTGGGTAAAGCCTTTCTAATTTTTAAGCTACCTGATTTTGAGGCATGTTATGTTTTGGTTGGTAATTTATTCCATGATTCTTTGAAAATGATTAATTGTTTTAGTTCAAATGAATGAAAAAAGCTATTTGCAATATTCAAGTTATAAAAATACATCTTGTAGCCAAAACACTGCTTCCCTCAAACACTAAATCTTCCTTAGAATAATTTTTGAAGTCTTTCTTTCCTAAATTCAAATTTAAAGGATATCATCTAACACGTATCTCCTACTCTTTGCTTGCACAACATTTTAAACAATAGAGCGCCTCGTGCACAAAGTTTGAGAAATTCGTTTGCTTATTTTGCCTTTTCAGCATAGAAAAGCGCGCCTCGTTATTATATCATAAAGATTATCTTTAATACTGAGCTGTAGAGTCACCTAAAAATGTATTCTGAAAGCGGCATATATATTCTCAATACAATTTATATAAGATCCCACCTTGGGAGGTAGGGAGTATTGAATACAAAAACTGTGTAAACCAGACCTCTAAAACCTAAACCTCACTCAGAGAGGCTAAGTGACACTTTCTAACATTTTTATTTTACTTAAACAGGTATAAATCGGGACCTTTATTGACTTTTATTGTTTTGTAGAAATCATTTTAAGGTCTACATAACGCCTGCACTTTTTGTCTTTACACACGATCAGTTTCAAGACTTTTGAAAATATTTTTTAAGTCAAAAACTTAACTGAAAATCATTGAGGGGGGAGCATGGCCTTGTTTGGTTAAGTTAAGAATCAACTTGGATATGATCCAAAAGATTTTTGCGGAACGACCGTTTTGAGGGCGCGAAGCGCCCGAAAGGGAGTGTAGCATCCTTTCTCTAGATCTGGGCGTGTGGCGTAAAAAATTTGTATATGCACGAAATTTTCAAAAAAAATCGTCCGGTGACATATCGACTTTGCTTCGTGTTGGATGGGATCAATTTTCTGTAGCACTATTAAAAGTATCTGTTTTGTAAAAATATTTATTGCAATAGAATATGATTGATATCAAAAGTATTATAAAGTAAGACTTTTGATTAAAATTGCAACTTTTGTACAATTAATAGTAAGAGTGTCAAAGCTTTATCTCCTTTGCTTTTTTCCCGCTTGTTCCAGATGTCTGGGCCCAGCAGGGCCCAGTCATTTTTTCTGCGTTTCATTTTCAAAACAACAAAGATGGCCCTGAAAACCAACGAATCTCTTCGGTTTTTGAGGTGCATGCATTAACCTTTGGATTGATTATGGCCCATTGAAAGGTAAATCTTCAGTTTTTTTCACCTTTATAGTTTCAACTACCTTTGGAATGTTACATTAGTACTTTTTCTTTGTGTTGACTTTTTTGTATTAAATTGGATTTCATCTCATCATAAAACAAAATGTTTTTTTCTCGGCCATGTGTTTCATGGATATCATATGGCCATCTTTCCACAGGCTTATTTTTTATTTCGTGTGTTTATTCAATTTTACTCTAACTATAATTATTTTCATCTCTTTTCTCTGTCTTCAGGGTTCAGGTGAAGGAGCTTGATTGATGTAATGGGTGACTTTTAACTACCGATCGGCCGACTGGCTGAATCAGCAGTGTTTCAGAGTTTTGGTGGGTGAACGTGCACAACAAAGAAGCAGCATAAAGCCAAAATATACATAGCATTATGACTGTATAAACAGATTGTGATTGATGGAGAATAATAAAAATGGTCCTGACCTGCTGAATATAAATTGTGCCAATTCCATCATGTTATTCCGTGCAATGTTTACGAGACAAAAGAGAAGACTGTACTGGAAAGCAGAATCAAAATGATAATTACTAGTTGCTATTTTCGTCATTGAAGATTTCTTCAATATTTATTCGATAATGAATGGAATCATTTTGATTTGCCTTGATTGATTGTTGATTCCATTATCGCTTGCTGACTCTTGAGAGATTTTTGTTTAACATTGGAGCTTGATCATCATCAATTAGAATAATGCCGATTTATATTTGTACGATACAGTAAAGTGATAACAAAAGCATGATTGATGACTTTAGCCCAAAAGACAACTTAAATGATAAAAGTACCGATATGTTACTTTTCTTTTGATGCTAGCTCGAATATATTTTCAAACAAGATATCTTTTACAAAAAAGTGTTTTTTACTGGCAAATCAACTTATATTTTCATAACTCTTTGACTTGTTGGGATTGGGTTGTGCTTCATTGTCTAATCGCACGATGAGTTATTTTTTCTTATTTGGCACCCCTTCATAGAGAGGAATTAATCGTTGTAGATAACGCTTATTATTACCGCCTAATAATAGTAAAGGCATTACTTTAATATACTTATATGAATTATAGAAGTTTTTGAATTTTATTCTGCAAGGCAAGGTTCTTGAAAAAATTAGTTTGGACTGGTTTGGATTGATTTTATAAATGAAATATTGGGAACATCTTTTTGCCGAACACACAATATCGCAAAAATAGACTCACAAAATAACAAAATTTCATCACTCAAAAAATGTCACTAGTCTTGATAAGTTACTGGAAATTATTGCTAGGCTGCTGATTCCTTTTCGGAAAATTGATACTACATTTGAAGTGAATGATATCATAAAGAGGTAGCACATTTTAAGAGATTGTTATACTAGGTTCTAATGGCTGAAAAGCTCAAGAACTTCTTTCAAACTACGCACTATTTTCTTTTAAAATTTTGAAGTAAATGTATAATATAATTTTTGAATTGTTGATAAATTTGTCTTTGTAAAAGTTTTATAGAGAGCTAAGTAATTGTTTCAAAAACTCACAAAAAGGTGGGATAAAAGTCTTTTAATTTGTTCAGATAAACTACCAGCCTAAAGCCTAATGTAATATCTTTGTTGTTGGTCATTCAGCCATTGCACAAGAAACATGTGTGTTCTTTTTTGTCACTTGCACTCTTTTTTATAAGAACCAGTAAATATTTTTAAAAGTTTGGCTGTCCTTTTTTGCACTTTGAGCCTGAAATTGTTTTTGAATTGCTCAAAACCCAACGTATTTAATTTTTGAGCCTCGTATTGTTCTTATAAAATTCTTATAAAAAAGAAAGAGTTGAGTTGGAAAACATTATCAATAAAAGTTTGACTTATAAAAATAATTTGTTAGTGTCGAAATTTCTTCGCTTTGCGAAAACGGAACGGTCGTTCCGCAACCCCTTTTATGTTGATTTTTGCATATTTCGCTTCACTTTTGTAAGGAAGAAGGAAAGTTGTAATATTTTGCTGACCGAATAAGATTTCATTTCCCTTTAAATGAAAAATGTTCCAAATAGAAACAAAGTTGCAAACTTCATTCAATGATAGAGCAAAAACATTCGCCTTCGCAAGGAAGTCCGGATACTAAAAAAGCTATAGAAAATTAATTAATACCACTGTCAATCATATGACATAAACAAAACTACATAATTATCTAGAACTAATAATCTATTGTTTAATGGTTTTATGACCGGATGCTTAATGACTTTCAGAAAAGTATAAAAGGAGCAGTTTGGAAGTGGAACATCACAAATTCAAAAGCTCACATCGAGACATATTCACTACTAGGATAGTCTCAAAAATTGAATCAACAACAATGGCACGTTTCGCCTTACTCGTATTAGCTACATTATGCTTTATCCACGCTTCATATGGTTGGGATGTAAGTGTCTTAATATATTTTTCGACTTATCGGTTGTATTATTTCTTCAAAGAACTGAATTAAGTTGAATTTTAGCTCATTTTGTTTATCATGAAAAAGTAATTAAGAACGGTTTTAAACTAAATTTAAACTGAGTCCTTTTCAAGTGTATTTTGATTTTATTAATAATCCTGACTTTGTTCTTTTCTCCAGTTCGTCCAACAATACAGAAATTGTGATCACTGCCGTGGCCCCAAGGGAGACCGTGGAGCCACAGGAGCTGACGGTAACAAAGGAGCAACAGGACACCAAGGACCCCGAGGACCAAAAGGATCAACTGGATCACAAGGAAACAAAGGAGCACAAGGAGACAAAGGAGCACAAGGAGATGCTGGAGCTCGTGGCGAGAGAGGAGAGCCAGGAGAGCCAGGAGAACAAGGACCAGTTGGACCAAAAGGACCAACAGGAAACAGAGGACCTGCCGGAGACTCCATCCCAGGAGACAAAGGACCAAAAGGACCAACTGGAGATAAAGGTGCTACAGGCCCACAAGGACCCAAAGGAGACAAAGGAGATGCCGGCTCTGATGGTAAAGACGGTAAAGACGGCAAAGATGGTGCTGATGGTCCAAGAGGATTCAAAGGAGCCAATGGCGAAGATGGTGCTGACGGCAAAAACGGTGCTGATGGTAAAGATGGTGCCAAAGGAGCCACAGGACCCAAAGGACGCGACGGTATGAAAGGAGCCAACGGCAAAGATGGTGCTGATGGTGCTGACGGTGCTCAAGGACCAAAAGGACAAAACGGTGCTAATGGACAAGATGGTGCTGATGGTGCTAACGGTGCTAATGGTGAAGATGGTGCCAAAGGAGATACTGGAGATCAAGGACCACAAGGGGATGCTGGAAATGATGGTGTTCCAGGAGGTGCCGGACCACGAGGACCACAAGGAGACAAAGGAGACAAAGGAGCTGATGGACCAGCTGGAAGAGATGGAGCTAATGGCGCTAAAGGAGCTGATGGTGCTAATGGACAAGACGGTGAAGATGGTGAAGACGGTGCTCCTGGTGCCCCTGGTGCCCCAGGACCAGCTGGACCAAAAGGACCCAAAGGAGATGATGGCAGGAAAGGAGACAACGGCAAAGATGGTGAAGATGGCAAAGATGGAACTGATGGTGCCAAAGGTGGTCCAGGACGAAAAGGACCAGACGGTGACAAAGGACCAAAAGGAGACAAAGGACCAAATGGTTCTGATGGTAAAGATGGAGCTGACGGCACAGATGGTAAAGATGATATCTTTGTCCGAAACTACGTTCAATATATCTTCGATGAAAAGAAAACAACAGCTTCCAGCTTCCCAGAACTTATTGCTGTAAGTATATTTTCTCCATTAAAACTTCTAAAATTAATAACCTTGAAAATCGTTTCCAGTAATTAGCATACATTATCATATCTCGTCTCATGCTGAACTGATTTATTCGTCAAAAGTGCATTCGAAGGAAGTGAGATCAATTGGCATAATTAGATGAACTCTACTTATTTCTGTGAAGATAGCTTTTGTGCGAAAAAGATAACCTATACATACATTTCTGTTTCAAATCGACAAATATATGATTATTTTTCTCTTCTTCTCAACAGTCATGCAGCCTCATCAAGAAATCTGCTCAATCTGGAATCCGTGTCAGTTTCAATGCCGAAGCTCGTCTCGATTGCCCAGTCCACGAATACTGTTGTGTCCAATACGTGATCAAGGTCGACCACAAACAATGTGCTTCCATTCCAGTTGCAAGATCAATCATCGGTTACGGATACCCCAAGACTCTCTTCAGTGACGATATCACCGTTGAAGGAACATGCCAAGGATTTGGAAAAGGATCTCGCAACATCGAGGTTCATGCCCAAAAATGCTGCAAGAAACCAGGTGACTGCAAAGTCCTCCCAAAGAACCTTTACACTGGTTCCCTTGATGCTTCTCGTGTCTTCGTTACCGAAGTCTAAGGATCTCAACCATCTGACAGCGCTGGTAAACATCAACATGATTGAAATTTCCAGCGCTAACAAACAGAAAAAGGACAACCAAATATTTTTTAACCAACTTTTTAAAAAAAGCCCAACTTTTTAATATTGTAAACATACATCAAATTTTTAACTTTTCCGTTTTTTTATTGCTGATTTTTAGTTTATACCAGTTAAATTTTAATTTTTTACAAACGTTTTTGTTGTTTTTAATAAATGCAGAATGAAAAATAGATAAACAGATTCAGTTATTGTTCACACTACTCCAAATAAAATCAAATATTTTTCGAAACTTCCTCTTGATACCTAAAGTCTGTCAAAATTTGAAATCTATGATATGATGATTTTGAGATTATAGAATTTGAAAATATATAAAACCTCATTTAATGCGTCTTTAATTGTAAAATTTGGTATAGATATTGATATAAGATTTTATCAAAAGTCAAAAAGTTTCAGAGTGCTAAAACACTCTTAACAAAAGAACATTAGCAAACAGCAAAGAAAATTTTTTGAAATATTTTACCCAAAAACAATATTCACCATTTTTACACCCTTGCAATAGACTTTTTCTTATTACGACCCTTGTAGTGCACTTTGGGAAGCCTGAAAGACGTAACCTTAGAGACCGCACCTACATAAGTGACTTTACTTCAGTGACCCCCCCCTGGGTACCTTCTCTTTGGGATATGCTTTGCTGAAATAAAGCAGGCTTGGAAGAAACTTTTTCTATTATAAGGCTCTAAGGATAATTTACAGAGGGTTTCTGCAATATCACTTATTAAATTTCAAAGAATTATCTTGAAGGGCCGACTTTTATGGTTGCTTTTGCTAATTCTTAACATAGATTCCACATCTATAGCAGGGTGCATATTTCGTCTATCACATCTATCAGAACCAAAGTTCCGCACAACAAAGATCAAAAGCTTGTCAATTAGGATCCCAATTATGTCTCTCAGGATTTATATCTAACCACCTCTATAATTCGTATTTTTCTGTAATTTTAATAATTTTAACTAAAATGTCGGTCCCCTCAGCTGGGGAGTGGTATAAATTACCCCGGAGGAGGGGGTACTACCCTTGCCAACTAACAGGGGTGCTCTGCTGAGGTTCGAAAAATGGACTCTACGTGGGACTCGTTTTTTCAAAAACTTTGCCGAAATTTGCAAAAAAAGTGACCCTGAATGGGACTGAAATTCTAAAATGTTCTAAAATGTTCTACTTTTTTCTTCATATTTTCCAAAAAAGGCACTCTACGAGGGACTGATTTATCTATTTTGGTGTTTTTGTGACCCTACCTGGGCCTGGTGGAGGTTAAAAAAGGTAACCTGACCAGGTACCTTTACCCTAGTACCCCCGGGTAAAATACTCTTTGTCTCTCTAATTCAAATAAAATTATCCTCCCTTGAACATGAAACAAGAAAGCCTAAGCGGCTTAAAGGCCCAGCAGTGTTGGTAGTGTCAACATATTTTCCGTGACAGGGTCGCCATACAACTTAATTTACAGGATTGATTTTTTTCGATATGTAGAGCAGGTCGAGTCGGGCGAGCAATAAAGAATTAATTTTTCTGAAATAAGTATCTCCATATGATTATAAAGATTTGACCATATCAATTGGAGGTATTAATTGTTTGTGGTTTTTATTTTCTTACGCATGCGCACAATAGTAATTCAGATAATTCAATTTCTAGCCTGATAATACACCTTTTCGACCGTAGCCGCCAATTGTCGCGTGGGAATTTTTTACCACCCTAAAACCGTCCCAGTCTTTTTTTCGATACAATTAACAATAGAAAAAAATGACTGGGACGGTTTTAGGGTGGTAAAAAATGCCCGCGCGGCAATTGGCGGCTACGTTCGAAAAGGTGTATTGTGCGCATACACGTTTTTTTTTTATTAGAACACCTAAAATTTGGCTGAGCCTGGATGTGCTTATTTTTTTAGCAATTTTCAGCCTAAAATGTTCTTAAATGCGTTCTTAATTTTCCAGACTCCTCTAAATCGACAATATCATGCAAAATAAAGAGCACTTAAAATTGGTAAAATTTGGACAATATTTGACTCTCGATTTTAGAAAATCCATCTCTAAAATCATACCCTAAGTTCAGTTAAAACTGCTTGAAAAGAGGAAAAAATTGTAGTTTCTTGTCATTTTTTTCCAAACTGAGGCTGGGCATGTTCTTACGATGTTCTTAATTTTTCAACAAATTTCAGCCTCAATGTTCTTATAAACTAGGTTCTAATAAAAAAAAACGTGTAGGCCCCGAGAAAGTCAAATCTTTTCGACCAATTGTGTTTTAGAGAGAGACAGTCAACTGTATTTCCAACCTATAAGACCTACAAGATGATTACAATTATTCAAAATATTAAAAGTTCCACAATGTAGGTTTTGGGACATAATAACAGAACCCCAGCAGAACGTTAATCTGCATAGGGGGAAAATTCCTCCTTCACGAGAAGACGTAGCGAAATGATGGATAGACATTTAATCAAAAATATATTTTTGAAATATATTTTTGATTAAAGAAGCTCTAATCCTGGTTGGTTTTATCGAGCACTCTTTAAACATGATTTCACCTCATTTGATTGATGGATATACATTTATAAAGTTCTTCTTTTTCAACAACAGCCGGGACACTGAGACAGGGCTAAAGATGGTTGAGATGGTGCTGATGGTGTAAAAGATGTCAAGGACCAAAAGGACGAAAGTAACTCTGATCTAGTTTAAGTGTACAGCCGAAGTAAAACGGGATTCAAAAACTAATTTTACAAACTTTTTACAATTTAATTTTACAAAGTATCAGCCCTGCCAGATAATCGGTTTTTATGGCTTTCCTTTTCAGAAAATCGAAAACTCATCAAGAGGACATTTCAACCTTTGCAAAAGGAAGTTTTAAATGGTTTGTTTTTGAACTCTTTTTTCATATATGAACTTTGATATGAACTTTGATCTAACAAGCATCTTTTATCACACCACCAGTGCTAGGAAAATCTTCACATATTCTCTTATAGAGCCCCCCCAGTCGACCCTCAATTCACGTATTCACGCACAAAATTTTGCCAATTCACGTATTCACGCGCGAAAAAAATCATTTTCACGTTCACGCGCCAATTTTTTGCTTTTATATCTTTGGTTAAAACGATTGTGACCTTGTTGGGCTATATATTACCTTTTTATGGTTTCCTTTAAGCAGTTTGACCTATTCTTATGCCAAACATTTTCGTCAATATGAAGTTTTCTGCAGTTTTGTGACCTTATTCTCGATAGGGTTGACCTTTTAAGGCATTTTTTACATCTATTTGAGCTTAAATAAAGCAATGTTTTAGGTCTGCCGCGCCAAAGTTACAAAGAACTACCCTCTTATTTTAGGGTGGACTTTTGGTGTGGGATTTTTTTCCTCGCAGAACCTTAAGAAGTCTTTTTTAATTTTAAATCGAGGTTGGGGCAATCATGGTTTGAGAAGCCGTATATACTTCAAAACAAGCTTCGAAGACGTGGAGCAGTAGTACAACCAGAGGACGCCAATTCCAATGTTTGACCCCTATCTCATGGAAGGAAATTTATGGAAGACAAAAACATTTGAATTTTTCGACAATTTTCGCTCTTTTATGACGGAAAAACGGCATTAACACGCTATTGTTAGCCAAGTTTGCCTTGTTTGGTCACACAATTCTTTTGAAAATTTTGATTTTATTTAGCACTGACCATTTGTTAGCAAAGATCGGTTACGACGAGCGACGTACCCGGTGCGGCGTTCCAAGAGTTTTGCTCAAGAGAAAACTTTTGAGATTTAGAATGTCTAGATTGCTTGAAAACGCATCATGGGCATCCATTATCTATGAGGATTATTTTTTAATTGTTCGATGCTACATGTATACAAGATGTTTTAGAACTACCTACTTTGCAAATTATTGAAGGAGCAAAAATCTTCTATATTAACGCGGTATCATTTTTTGTATTGTATTGTAGTAGAATATGAGTGACTACGGAGACGAAGACGACCATTATTAAACGCTGACTATGCGAGCGAAGCGAGCAAAGAATACTTTACAGATTTATGTTTGGATTTTTAGAGTTTCCTTGTGTTTTAGACAATGATTTGCTTTTCACGTTCACGCTAAAAATCTCAATTCACGAATTCACGGTGGAAAAATCTTATTTTCACGTTCATGCTGATATCCCAATTCACGTATTCACGCGCTAAAAAAGTCCAATTCACGTATTCACGTCAGAAAAAAGGCTTATTCACGTGTCACGCCAGCCCCTGGGGGAGCCCCCTTATATGAGCCCATCTGGCACGCAACGTTGCTTTAACGTTTATCTAACGTTCACAACGTTCATTTAACGTTAGATGAACGTTGAAACAACGTTGTGTGCCAGCTGGAAGTGATGATACCCTATTCTCCTCACATGACATGGTGATCCAGGCGTAGGCACCTTCATTTTCCAAGTAAACCAAAGGGCTGAGCGGGAGGAGATATGCTTTTACATAAATGTGGCTTTTTTTACAATGTTACAGAAAAAGTAGGCGTAGTGGTATAGTGGTTATCGTGCTTGACTTCTGTCCAGGAGGCCCGAGTTCGATACCCACCGTGGCACTACAATTCACTTGAAAAGTGAATACTCCTTCGCACGGGTCAATCAATGCCATGTGAGGGGAACTGGGTACCATAACTCTGTCTGTTTGCGCTGTGATTCCTACTCCATCGTGGGTAGGACCCATTCCGATGCATCGGAAGGCATATCTATTTATCTTACTGAAAAAGATTGGCAAAGGCAAAGACTGCACCTTAAAAATTCATCTCCATTAGAAAAATGAAAAGACACTATGAGAGATTAAATTGGATTTTAATTTGTAAATAAAAGAACTGAACATGTCAAACCAATGAAAATGAGTGATTTTCCACCCCATTTGCCTTTAGCCCTTTCTATTCCCAGAATCACTTAGGCAGGGATGTGAAGATTTTTCAAGCAAATATTCGTTTATCCTATTTTTGCATTGATGTAAAAATTCTTCATGAAATAGAATAATTATCCAATATCAGGCAGAGGGTTAGGGGCTGGTATAGATTAACCACCTATATTTATGTTCCCAGAGGGATAATATATACATACCATTATGGCGGTTGGAACTATTAAATTAGATATAAATTAATTGGACTTTTATTTTCAGAACAGTGTATATAACATATGCTACCTAATTTAGGTTATTAGTAAGGTTGACCCAGAATATAAACACCCATAAGGAAGTTCTTCCAGAGAAAACGCCTCTTGGAAACACGTAACAAAAACAAGCAGGCGACGACTCTGTCTTAATCTGTATGACCTTTGCCAAAGAATGTTATGCTGCTAAATTTTATAATTCCACTTACTACTGGCAACGGGAAAAAATTGTTTAAGTTTTTTATTGGTTGAAAATTTCCTGTTTCCTTACGTCTCCTGCGTGACGAATCAGTTTTCTTTGAAGAAGATTTTCTTCGAACATTGAAGGTTCTGGAGTCATAGATTTGCTTCCAGTTTAAACTTTTTTTTTACAATTTTAATGACTTCTGGTCGTTAATCACTTTGTCGTCGAAAATCATAATTTAGAGGTTATATAACCTCATTATAAAATATAAATTATTCCGTGCCAATTATTCGAATAGGGGTTTCCCTTTCATAATTGAAAATTATCGTTTTAATTATGTTCACCTGTTTTTGAAGCATACTGCATACATTAAAATACTAATTTTTGTCAGTAATTAAAATAATTAAAGTATCAAGGCGCGGTTAGGGTTTGTTTGCGAGTATCAATCATAGTTTCTTGAGTTGTTTATCATAACTTTTTGTTCTTCATTTTGAAAAATCAACCAAGCCCTATTTTCTCTGGTACGAGAAAATACGAACCAAGTAAAAATACCGGATTTTTAGTTCACTCGTTCAGCCGTTCTTACACAAAACAGTATTACGCTATTACTGTTCTTTTCTGGTAATCTTAGACTCCCGCACTGCGAAAAAGAAAGAAGCTAAGGTTTTTAGACTTGGACCTTAAAAAGTATCTACCTGGAGGGTAATTCTAGAATAATCTCAATTTAAAAAAAATCAACTTTTACCATGAGGGACAACCAGTATTGAGACTACACTAAATTAAACTGGTCTTCTAAATTGGCAAGTAGAGCATAAAAGAAAATTCCGAAAAAGGAATACCACAGTGAGAGTTTGTATATTGAATTTCAGGAACGAAGCCAGCAATTATAGGAGAGGGAGGTGTGTCAATCTTTTAATCGAGATTAACTGATTTTGACTTGAAAATGTTAAACTCAAATTAAAGGAAAAAATCTTTTACAAGTTCTTTCAACCATTCTTCTCATGAGGAAGTTGTATAGAAAGTCCTCTATGTAATTATATTGAATGATGAGACATGTTTAATTCAAAAGTGAAACTGTATATTTTAATCAAAAACTCATTATCTCGTAATTACCTTTTCCTGCATAAAAAACAACAGTGCTTAATTATGAAAGGATATTACTTATTGTTTCTATTGTTATCAAATTGTATATAAAGGCAACTCTAATCTTTCAGAACATCATTACAACTTGTAGATCGAACAAAAAACGATCTCAACAAAAAACGAAAATCCAACATGGCACATTTGAAATTATTTCTATCACTTTTGTTCTGCGCTATTGCAGTTCAAACTGCTGCTGGCTGGTCGAGTATTAGACCAAGACGTCTCCAATGTTGTGCTAGCTCTAAATACTACGTTGGCGTGTCAAGAACCAAAGGTTTGACCGGACATCCAGGAGCAAAAGGCAAAGATGGAGAAGATGGGCATAAAGGGGCTGTTGGACCAAAAGGACCACAAGGAGACCAAGGATCAAAAGGAGCCACTGGACACCGTGGACGTCGTGGTGATGTAGGACCAAAAGGACCAAAAGGATTCCCAGGACGTCGAGGAGATCAAGGAGCTGATGGTGAACAAGGACCACAAGGACACCAAGGACCAAAAGGACCAACCACCAAAGGACCAGTTGGACCACGAGGAGATCGTGGACACAAAGGAGCCAAAGGACACAAAGGACCAGTTGGACCACGAGGAGATAAAGGACATGATGGCAAAGACGGTGAAGATGGTACACCAGGACAAAACGGAGGAGCAGGACCAAAAGGATTCGCAGGACACGATGGTGCCAATGGCAAACCAGGACAAGATGGTAACCCAGGACAAGACGGAGAACAAGGACACCGTGGACCACGTGGAGATAAAGGAGCTACTGGACATCCTGGACAAGATGGTGAAGATGGAAAACCAGGACGTCAAGGTCAAGCAGGACATCCCGGACAAGATGGCAAAGATGGCAAAGCAGGAGCTAACGGAAACAATGGTGATGATGGAGCTAGAGGAGATAAAGGACCACAAGGAGCACCAGGAACACCAGGTAGTGATGCTGGAAACGGACCAGTTGGACCAACAGGTGCTGATGGTGAAACAGGAGATAGTGGACACCCAGGAGCCGCTGGTAAAGATGGTGAAGATGGTGCCGCAGGACACCCAGGAAGAAACGAAGACGGCAAAGACGGTGCTAATGGACAAGATGGTAGCCCAGGACCAGTTGGACCAGTTGGACCAGTCGGTAAACGTGGACACCCAGGAGCAAAAGGACATGACGGTAAAGACGGAAAAGATGGTAAAGATGGTAAAGATGGTGCCCCAGGACACAAAGGTCCTACCGGACACCCAGGACCAGTTGGAGATGCCGGAGATGCCGGACATGATGGCAAAGATGGTGCTGATGGTAAAGATGGTAGCGATGGTGAATGTGTTCCATTGAACTACGCTGTTTGCGCTTCAGAAGATTACGATATCGGAAACATGGTAAGTTAATCTTTCATTTCAAAATTGATTGTTTTTTTTTCAACAAAGATAATTCAATTTGGTGATTTTTCTGCTTTATTCAATAATCTGACGTTTAAAAAACACCCATTTTCAAAAGCATGGTTTTGTCTTTGAAATTTGACATTTTCTTTTTGAAAGTAATCTTGCATTTAAGTATTTTGAGGAACGTTGAATTAAACTATTCATACTCTTTTTCGTCATCAGAAATGCTCATACCGACCAAAACGAAGAGGATCTCAAATCCGAGTTGTCGTTAACGTTAACGTCGAATATTCCCAAGGATGTGCCAGATGGGAGGTTACCATTGGTGGAAAACAATGTAATTCCAAATATCCACTCCGAAGAACCCGACTTAACCCAACTGAAGATTATTACAAGGATGATTTGAACCTTGAAGGTGTCTGTGATCGACCAGCTGGTGGACGTCCAATTGATGTTGTTGTCACTGCCTCTGGATGCAAAGCTGGTGGATATGGTGCAGCCAAGAGAATCATTACCGGACGTAGCTCCACACGTATCTTTATCGAAGAATTGAGCCATTAAATTGTTCATCCATGACGATTATGATTTGACTACTACAAAAAACGAAATAATGACAAAACGACAAAGAGACTTTTTAATAATGTAGATTCAACATCTATAATATCGATTATTATTTTTATAATTGATAAAACGCCAAATCCCACAAATTTTTGTACAAAAAATTTTTAACCTTTTCTTTTTATTTGCCCCTTTTAAATATATTTTTAGTTTTATAAAATTTTTATCAGTATTATTTTTTTCTTTTTTTGTTAGTTCATTGTTATTTGAACAATAAATTTTTAGCAAAGCATTGAAAATGACTTAATAATTGTTATCTTTATTCATCAGACCCTTTTCCAAAAAAATCACAAAAATATATTGGAGGGGTTTATAGACTTCAAGGCTATATTCTAAGCTCTATTGGAACATTCTTGGATTTTTGGATCTTCAGATTCTAAGCTTCTCAGTCTTACGTCTAGCGTTAAAGTTCTACCCTTCCAACCTAATTTAGAGCGCTTCCACATCGTTTGTGGCTATAAGACTTTGTGGGGATTTCTCTTTTTTCTCAAATATTATGACTTTGATTATAGAAATTACCGAAATTTTTGTAAGAAAAAATTTTTCACTGATTAATTCCTGACTAATTTCTTTTCTAGTTGATATTCCTAGCATTACGTTTATTCCAGTTAATATTTCCTTATTATTTCAACTTAAGCTTCTCAGTCTTACGTCTAGCGTTAAAATTAAGAGTTAAAGTTCTACCCTTCCAACCTAAGTTAGAGCGCTTCCACATCGTTTTTGGCTATAAGACTTTGCGGGGATTTCTCGTTTTCTCAAATATTATGACTTTGATTGTAGAAAATACTTTTGTAAGAAAACATTTTTGCACTGATTAATTCCTGATGCTTTTTTCTTTTCTATTTGATCCTAGCATTACGTTTATTCCGGTGAAAATTTCCTTTTTATTTCAACTTAAACTTTAAAAACAACCCCTTCAAACAGTTTTTGTAGAATTCTTTCAGGAATTGAGTATAAAAAAAATAACAGACTGAAACTCGATAGAGATTGATATTCCCATGTTTCTTTTGAAATTTCATTGTTTTAATGTCAAAAAGTTCAGTGGAGAGTGAAAAAGAGCACAGCATTTTCCATTGAGGGTTTTATTAAAGGATTCAGTACAAAGCAAGGAGATTCGAATGTGCGAAATGCATCACAGTCACGCCAATATTATTAGAGAAGTTCAAAACAAGTAAACAAAGAACGACCAATAACAAGGCAACAAATACTGGAGGTAAAGAGAAAGATCAAGATGAGCAATGTGTTTTCGCTAGACTGGATAGACTGGAGAAGAAGATCGACGATCTTGTAAACAAAGATGATGTCGATAAAGGATCCAAACAACAGCAGACATACGCTAGCATCGCTAAAGATGAGCTAAAGAAAAAAGACCACGATATAGAATCAAAGCAACAACAGACATACGCTAGCATTACTAAAGATGAGCTAAAGAAACAAGAGGTAACGATCAAGAATTTCATCAAAGAAGAGAAAGAAGAAGAACGATGGTTAAACTTAACAAAGTACAATATCATTGTTCACAACCTCGGAGAGAACAAACATGAAGACCTAGAAGAACAACGTGTAGGTGATAAGGATTATGTTGAAGAAGTTGTACAAAACCAAATGGGATTAAAGGTAAACATCGTCAGCGCAGAAAGAATAGGAGCTCGGAAGGACGAAATGTTCAAAACAAAAAGATGGCGACCCTTGAAAGTCGTGCTAAAGAACGAAGAAGAGAAACGTCATATTCTGGCATCGGTCCACAAATTAGAGAAAGACGAATTTAGAGTATCCGACGATTTTTCGAAGAAAGAACGCGAAACCATCAAAGAGTGGCATAGGAAGGCAAAGGAGAAAACAGAATTACAAAAGGATGGCAGCTGGATATATAAGGTTAGAGGAAGTCCTCGGACAAAACTCTACTTTAAGAAGATCTGTAACAAACCCGTTACTGAAAATGAAATATTGTAAAGACGACTGGTTAAGAGGCCCACCGTGCGCCTACAACTGTAAAATTGTAAAATGTTAAGCATGATTATTTCATAGAGGTCGATAGACCTGAGAAATATATTACTGTAAAAAAAAAAAAAAAAAAAAAAAAAAAATTATTTTTAGTAATACAAAAAATAAAGAATAAAATTTTCCAATGGGGACTTTATTTCGGTCGATTTTTCCAGTGGCCAGGGGGTCGCACTGGGTCTGGTAGAGGATAGATGATGTTTTAAAAACATATAAAATGCCCTAACATCATATCTTTCTTACAAAATTTTTGTAGATAAAATCACTTTTCAAGAGTACAGTAATGCTTGAAAACATTAACAAATTTTCGTAAATCTTCAACCTGAATCTTTTAAGAGTTAAAATAGTACCAATGGTAGCTATGTAGCTGGCTCCCCTCTGAGACACCTGTTTCATTAAAAAAACGCTCATTTTCGGTCCAACATGTTACCGTCAACTGCTCTAACTTGGGAAGATTGGTCGAAACATGGGACTGTTGCATAACTAGTCTGTATTTTCACTTACTGTAAAATCGATAGAGAAATCGTGTTTTTTTAAATACGCCGTTCCTTAACTCAAATCAAATGAGCTTGGAGATTTGGTGAAATGGTGGCCGAATTGCCGTCCCATGTTTTGTCAGATAGTCCCAAGTTAAAACAATTGATAGTATCTTCTTAGGAAAAGAATTTATTAGCCTGGTCGCACAGTTCTTGGATGCCTTTTCTTAATAGTTAGCCAACTAAATTAGACAAAAAGAACAGCAAAAAATAATGGAAGGAGCAAATGGTCAACGCCAAATATAATGTTACATGGATCATAAGCGACTCCAGTATCATATTTCATATGATTTCGTGTTTTTGTGGTGTTATTGCGTGTAACCACGTACTCAGCGATGATCTATTGTTGATAATACGATGTTTCACGGACCAATACACCCCTGTCTCAATGATCAGGTGAAGGTTTGAAATCAACTGGGGTGGCTATGAAAAAATGGAAAGTTGTTATTATGGAAGACACTGGCCTTCCCTTTTCTATCACGTCAGAATGGTAAGTACGTTATAAATTGAAATGGGTGTGAGAAGGTTTACAAGTGGGCAATCTAGCTTTCTCCGGGCATATCAAGTGGCGTAGTCAAAAGGTAAGCAAAGTTTTTATGAAAGCAGTATTTTTTAATAATAGCATAAATTGCACTGTGACACATACTTTTGAGACTAAATTTGGATCTCTCCTGTTTATTATGAAATGTATAATCTGTGTATAATGTATAAATAGTGAATAAAATATTTTCCTGATTTTTCCGATTCAATTGCGATTGGAGGTTGTCAAGGATAAATCATCAAATCAATCTTCAATCAATCAACTCTTCAAATCAATCAAAAGATATATTCCTCTGACCTTCATTTAGTATCAATTTTTCTAGGCGAAAAGTTCTTATTTAGACAAACCTAAATACATGTTCTTTAAATTCTCATCCGACGGGAACAGACTAAATAGATATGGTTTTGTTTGGAGGAAGAACATCTCAATATTTGTTATTGTTATTACTGAGTATTGTACCCATAAATGCTTCAAAATACTGGCAAAAGGTAGGGAAAGTTTTTTAGAGTTTGAATAAAGACTCTATCTAGCCCAGAAGGCTTCCTGATGGGATGACGGCGATTAAGTAGCTCGATAGTATATGCATAGTCATTATAATTACATACTTTCTTTATAATGACTATATATGGGACATCTCAGTTTTTAGCTTTTGCGCCTGCGGACTGAAGAACAGATTGTAGTTGAAGATAAATTTGTTTGAAAATAGGGTATCTTATCGGCCCTTTTTACGCTGGCCCTAATTTAACGCCGGCCCCTTTTACGCCGGCCCTTATTCCGCCACAGCCTACATTTCGGGCTCACGCCAATTAGGGCCGTAAATAACGCCAAAACTTGTAAAAATCGCAAAACAGTAAGTATTAACTAAAATTTACATTAAAGTGTCATCTTTCAGTATTAAACTGTTGAAAATTCCATTGAAAATCATTGATTTTCGTGAAGTTTTGGGTGTAGAGCATAGAATAAGAAAGCCGCGGACGGAATGATAACATCTGGATTTCTGTTGTTCTATCTCTGTCGTATTTGATGACTATTTGTTGATCAAGAAATAAGTAATGTAGCATCTTTAATGGTAAATTTTATTGGTTTGTCGTTAATACTTACTTCTCAGTGCATTTTAGACATCAATTATATGCCCTTGATAATACACTTGCATTATAAAATCATTGTACAGGAAAGATCAGCAATGAGAAATTTAAACAAGCACGAAATGGCTGGGCTGAAAGAACTCAAAAATTAATAAAGTGCATCGAAATGCCTTCACAATATTTCAGTGAAATCTTTTCAGAAATTAATGAAAAAAGTATATCAAGATAATTCTGTGAAAATTTCAAGCCAGCGCCTTCAAAATTTATCATTTAAACCGACATGAAAGTTGTCATCTTGAATATAATTCTTATAATTTTAATTTTGGCGAAAAACTATCGTTTCCACAAAATACCCCTAAAATATGTCCAAAATTAGTTCGAGTGTTCTATTGGGTAAAGATTCAAAGATATCTAGCAATAAAAAACCTTTTGTGAAGGTAAATAAGAAAAACTCAGAAACTATCTACCAATAATAAACTGACAATCTTGATGTTGTTACAAAGCTCGGAGACAGAGATAGAACCGCAATTAACTGAGAAGACAATGTGGTATACATATTCCAGCCGTGGCTTTCTTATACTATGTGTAGGGTAAAAAAATGGATAGTTTTTATCCTTTAATCATGCCTAAAATCCTTCAAATTGAGAAAAAATGGTCAAAAATTAGCTTCAAGTAGATTATGTTTCAGTGTTTTTCTTCAAAAAACGGTGACCTCTGTCAAATGCTCCTAGTCTGCTTCGCTGGATTTATCAAAAAGCAAAATTCGGTCAAAGAAGTAGACTGTAATCTAAGGGGGGGGGGGGGCTCAAATATGATTTTCCTCATTATCTATGAAAATAGTCAACCAGGGACGAAACTGTTGAAGTTTATTCCAGGGGGGGGGGGTACTTAGGGAAAAATTGATGCTGGGTATGTGTGGACGATAAGGGTCAGTTTTTTCACCTTCCAAACTCTCTCTAAGATTACAAAAATCAGGAAGTTTTAAAGCAATCCCTCTAAGGTAGGTAAAACTCACGATCCTTAGGAATTTTTTTTGACATTTGAAAAAAATTCTCTCTAAGGGTAATACATTTTTTCAAAGATCGAAGTGCCTTTCTAAAGGTCTTTCTAAGGGGCATTTTCTCGCTAGAATTTTTTTTTCTCTCTAAGGTTCGGTTTTCGAAGGTTCCGTCCTCGCATACCCCTCATCTGCCAGCCCTAGTATCCCCCTTGGAGTTTATTTTTCTAATAAACTTTTGCATATTCACTCAAATCACTATGTTATAAATCTAATTTTGTACTGCTAAGATTAAAAATGATATGAAACTTGAGATATTAACCTTTTAAGTGCCAACGTCGGGTATATTGGACAGGGGCTATATAGTAATATCTAGTGTGAGTTAAAAATCATCATTTTTGATCTTACTCGTAGGAATTGGATTGGGCTTCATGATCAAGAAAATAAAAATCAAAAGTGAGTCTTTACAGCGAGAATTTAAGCCAAAAAGTAACAAAAATTCAAAAATTTGACCAAGATCCACTTTTCTGAGATTTTGACGAGTGATCCAAGAACCTTCAAATTTGGCACTGCTTTACTTGATTCTGTCCTCTAGCGAATAAATTTGAAGTTTTACTACTGGGCACCTTTCCGTCATTCAGTCAGGTCCGCGCAGGGAAGTGAAGAAGTTTAATCGATTCTATTTTTTTTCAGATTCCAGAGAACAATCATGGCATACAGCCAACCACTATAGTGAATGAAGGTAATTATTCTTTATATCAATACGTCCTTTTTCTAACGAAGACCCTCGAAAAACCCGGAATTTACCTACTGTCTGTTACGTAGTGAAACATAGTGGTTAAAATCCCGCTTTTTCGGGTGCTTCCGCTAGAAAACATGAAATTAACTAAGTGATTTTTGTAAAATCAAGGCTCAATTATAAAGGAAAGTGTCAATAATGTCAAAAAAATGTACAAGCACGAATTCATACGCAAAATTATGTTTGAAGGAAAAACGAAAGAAATCTTCAACATATTTCGAAAATATCTCGTTTTTGAGAAGAAAAGTTTGAAGCTTGAAACTTCAAAAAACATTGTATTTTCAACTTTTTAAAAATTTTGGCAACCCTGTCTGATACAATTTCTCACAATTTAACGAGTCAGTTATAAAAAAAAGGTGGAAATATTCAAATTGTTCAAAAAATGTTGTGTGCATAACTAGTGACATGTCCCTTCAAATTCAATTTTCCTGAATAACTCTCCCCCAGAGGACACTGTTGTAATATTTTTAACATTTTTTTTTCAGCCGAAGATCTACAGCCAAACAATTTAGTTCTTTTCATTCCAATTCTATCGAATGAATGGATCGTACAATTACATTTCAAACTTCTTGCCGAGCATGCTGGTGAAAGCAAATGGTGTAATATAATACATGTCACAAAGGGTCAAAACAATATTGTTTACGGAGATCGAACACCAGCCATTTTCTTTGATAAGGTAAATAAAAGATTTTGAAAAAAATCTTTATCGACCCTTCAACGCCAAAAATAGTTCATCACCAAAATAAAATTTCTGCGTCGTTGAAATTTAATTCATTTTCACAATTATCCAAAATCAACTCTAATTTTTGTTTGAAGCACTAAATTCTAGGCAGAGAAAAAACCTTCTGCAATGTGCCAAAATTATTTCAAAAATACTTAGAAAAAAAATATATTTCTTTGATTCCTTCCTTCTTCTCACCAATTTAGTTGTCACTATCAAACTTGCTATCTGCTTTTTACTTTCAGACGGACTGTATTTTTTATTCAATCATATTTAAACCAAATCTTTAGACAACTATGAGGCTAGGTATAGGATCGGCAGTGAATGGCAGCAAAAATTACGCTCGGTATCCAACTGTCCAATACAACACCGAATACAATGTGGAGATTCACCAGCGAGACAAAAGTGGAGGTGTTTACAAATATTCCATCCTTCTCAATGGAGAAGAAATTCACTCAATAGATAATACACAAGCTCAACAATTTTATGACATGAAAGTTTACATTTCCGATCCTTGGTTCCCGGCATGCAATGGTTGGATTAAACATGTCAAAATTACTAACTTTTTATAATATTTTATTTATTAAAGATCTTAAGGAACGTTTTTAGTACCTTAAAGATGGATATTTTGAGACGAATTTAATTCTAGCAGATGGTTGAAAAAGTTTTTTCGTAACAAATTTAATTGGTGGTTATAGGGTAATATTTCTTGCTAAAAATCGTTATTCTAAGACAAAAAAGTAAAATCAAATTATGAAAAGAACTTTAAAAATGCACATTTTTTCAGCGTTTTACGGTTAAAATCTCATTGTGAAACAAGACTTCGTTTTAGAGATATGAAGCTTCAAGCACGCCAAGTTGGAGATTAAAAAAAATTGAGATGGAATATTTTCAAAGCAAAAAAGCTAATTAATCAACGTTTGATTGACAGCTCTCTTTTATGCGATTTTGATGAATTTTTTTCAATTTTAATGGTTAAACCTATGCACATCGGGGATGTCCTTAATTTGGACCGAAAACACAAAATACTACTTTGTCACGCCTTTTTATTCATTAAAAATGTTCACAACTCGGATCCCAACCGTGATGAGGATAGGAAAGAGCGATCTCTCAAAGACCTTGTTCACAGTCGTAAATTTTCTTTAAAAGCCTTAACACTAATTGACCACTTATTTTTTTAGAAATACCCAATTAGTAGTAGTTTATAAAAAAAAATATAATAAAACATATTACTTGTTATCCAAATCCTTACTAAGATTAGCGTCACTCTTACGGGATTTTCCCGTCATTTTCCCGGGTTAGGCGGCATCGGATTTAAATGGGCTTTGTTCTAAAGGTACAGAAAATCAGGGAATGTAAGGGAAAGGTAATCTTATGCAAAACAAAAATAACATATTTTCAGCTTTTCGAAATATTCATATTTTGTCATAATATACGAAGCATAACCAGGTAACTTTTAACACGCTCATTTTTAGAAATTTAGGGGGGAAATGTTTGACGTCATAATTGTTTAGGAGGTATTAGTGTTATTTATAGCTTTATTCCTTCAAGAGCAATGTATCAAAATTTGCCAGTTTAACCACAATGATTTATGTATCGACTTTTGTGCTCTTACAAAAATCGTATGTATTATCTAAAACGAAAAGTTTTTCTTTGATTCCATTTATCAAAGTCACACCTTTTAAAGATCAATTTATTTGTTATATAATATCACACTTGAGGGAAAGAACATAATTGAAAAGACATAAAAAACACTTAGTAGAAACCACTCTTATCTGTTTGTTTATTCTCCTCGTGCATAAATTACGAGAAAGAAGAAAAAAATGAATGGGTGACCGGTTAATGATATGTGGCGAAGTAGTGCTATGCAAACCTTCCAACCTAATTTAGATCGCTTCCAAATCATTTGTGGTTGTAAGACTTCGTGGGAGTTGCCCTTTTTTTCAAATATTATGACTTTGATTGTAGAAAATACCGAAATTTTTGTAAGAAAACATTTTTGCACTGATTAATTCCTGATGCTTTTTTTCTTTTCTAGTTGACATTTCTGGCATTACGTTTATTCCGGTTCGTAAAATTTCCTTTTCATTTCAACTTAAACTTTAAAAACACTCTTCAAACAGTTCTTGTAAGATTTTTTTAGGAGTTGAGGGTAAAAAAATAACAGCCTGAAAGTCGATGGAGATTGATATTCCCAGGTATAAAAATGGGCCAAAATATCGTCCCCGTTGAAATAATATTCTCTAAAAAGTCGAGTTTCAGTCATTTATTTTTATCCCCACTGGCTGAAAAAATCTTAACGGGTCTGTGAGAAGGGGGTGTGGTTTCGTAGAGGCCCTGGAATTTTGATGGCACAATTGATGATGTTTGACAACTTCGTGAATTCGAGTAGCACCTTGTATAAGTTTTGGTTCCTTAATAGTTCATTAGGTGTTTATCCAAAAATACCAACTTCCTTGGTAATTAAGATGAAGAGCAATAGAATAGCCTAGAAATCTAAGCTAGTTTGATTCAGTTACTAATTTGTTGGTGTGACTGAAAGCCTTGTAAAAAATGTATGAAAAGTGAGTTCCAAGGCACAAGGAGGAGAGGTAGACCAGCGAAAAGATGGCAAGATGTTATTAGGGAAGACACTGACCATTGGCAGAACAGTACGTTTGCAATATATTGAATTGGCATGAGAAGGTCAACAAGTGGGTGAAACCTCACTCAGAGGTGTGCCAGGGTTTTTCCGAAACTTTCCCCGGACATACCCAGTGGCGTAGACAAAAAGTAGGCAAAATTTGTCTAGAAGCGGAGATTTCTTTAACAATATCATAAATTGCGCCGTGAAACATTTCTAACACTTTTGAGACTGAATTTGGAACTCTCCTGTCTATTATGAAATGTATAGTCATTTATAATGTATAAATAGTGAATGAAGTATTTTTCCTGATTTATATTTTTTTCCCGATACAATTGCAAGATGGTAAGTTGTCAAGGATAAATTGAGCACTCTTCAAATCAATCAACAAATATTTTCCTCATTCCCTCATTTAGTATTAAATTAAATTAATATTACTTTTTTTAGACGAAAAGTTATTATTCAGACAAATCTAAGTACATGGTTCGTTGAATTCTCATTCGACGGATGCAGACTAAATAGCTATGGTTTTGTTTGGAGGAAGGAAATCTCAATATTTTCTATTGGTATTGTTGAGTATTGTACGCATAAATGCTTCAAAATGTTGGCCAAAGGTAAGGAAAGTTTTTTAGAGTTTGAATAAAGACTCTATCTAGCCTTGATTGGATGACGGCGATTAAGTAGCTCGATAGTATATGCATGGTCATTATAATTACATAGTTTCTTTATAATGACTATGGTACATGGGAAATCTCAGTTTTTAGCTTTCGCGCCTGCGGACTGAAAAAAAGATTCTAGTTGTTTTGCGAATATAAAAGATTAGACTAGCAAACTAGTATGTTAATTAATCATGTCAGAGGGCGGGAACATAAAGGCGGCGGGCGTTTGCTAGAATAGGAGCTGCGTAGGAGAGCGAGCAAAAATTGGTGAGAGGTTGCTTTCAGCCCTTGCCGCCGACAAATTTTTCCTACGCTTACCTAACTCCTGCGCTCACTTCTCCCGCGTGATACCGTTCCAGCCCGACTGGCGTGCCAGTCTAATAAAAGATTCATGTGGCAATGTTTATGTTTGAAAAGAGGGTATTGCTAATCCTTTTTTGATGTTTTTTTTTCGTTTTTTATCAAACCCGGGGAGGGGATTCCTTCGATTCCAAAACGTGCAGTGCTTTTTCAAAAATGGAAAAACTTTCGGTTTTCGAGGATCCTGTTCGCACTTCCTCATCTTCTGCCAACCCTAGTACCCCCCTGGGTTATTTATCTGATAAAGATTTGCATATTCACTCAATTCAACTATGTTCGAAATTTGATTTTAGTCCATAATAAAATCCTTTCCTTCAAAAACACAAAGAAAATGGAGTGAAGAAGTTCAATTCTATTTTTTTTCAGATTCCAGAGAACAATCATGGCATACAGCCAACCACTATAGTGAATGAAGGTAAGTATTTTTTATATCAATACGTCCTTTTTCTAACAAAGAATGTTTTTAGAAAAAGTATAAAAGAATACTTTTTCAATGGTACTAAAAACCCTTGTCTAACTCTAGTCTAATTGTCTAATTTTAGCTTTCAGCAAAGATTTATTATACACTGGATATACAGGGTGTCCCTAATAAAAGTATCGAGTTTGAACATGCGATTGAGTAGAAAGTTTTAAGTGTGTATTCACAAAATTGTATTTTAAGCTCTCCCTCTTTTTTCTTTGTCATTACGTAACAATAAAAACATACCCTGCCTGTTTACAAATGCAACGAAATTACGATCATGAGAAAAACGCAACAATTAAAACATGTTTGTAAAGAATCGTATGTAAAACTATGAAAATAATAAAAATGGAATGTATGGAACAATAAAAAAGTAAAACTAGGCAGCGGTAGAAATTGATTAATTTATACGTTGTAACTACCTTTTGTAATGAGCCTATGTGATGGAGAACAACGTTCTTATATTTTAGCGATAACACACACAAACTTTTTTACTCAATTGCATGTTCAAACTCGATACTTTTATTAGGGACACCCTGTACAAGTAACAGATTTTTGCTGATTTCTCGTGTACTAGCTATGTCCGCAGTAATGATAGTATTGCTCACTCTCCTTCCCTCATTAAATGGTTTTTCGAAGCATTTTTATTGCATTTCTTATCGAAAACCACTCATCCAATTCCCAAAGGAGACTTAAAACTTTCCTGTGAGAGTCATATTCTTTCACTTAATTGCTAATTATAAGTCGTTATGACGTTTCAAGCTGTGAGAAAGATACAAAAGACGTCTTGTGTATAAGAAATTTAACGTTGACACCGGAAATTTTCAAACTTCAACCTAAAAAAAACCACCTTGCCACCACGTGCCTCCAAAGGATTTTCATACCACAGTGGAGCCAAGACACTCAATTATTATGTATGTTAATTTCAGCTCTTCTGGGAACAGCCTTGGAAAGATATTTCCAATTCAAAATTTTGTGTCACTATAAGCATTTTGGCTGGATATCTTGTCTAAAGATATTTTTCTCTCATTAGATTTCACAAATGTATCTGGCTTGGAATACTAGCCTTACTTTCAAACTCTTTTTTCTGCAAATGTACAAAAAGAAAGAGCTAGAGAACTTTTTAAAAATAAGGCAGATAAACATTTTTAAAATCAGACATCTTCGAGCCGCCATGACAGTTGTCCTTTGCGGACAAAGCTAGAACATCAATTGTTTTCTGAAACAAAGGACATACAATGATCGCTCTCCATCGTTTTATGAGTCGTTTATCCAGTGTATAATAAATCTTTGCTTTCAGATTTAATAAAAAAACGTTGGAAATTTTGAAATTGTTCAAAAAATGTTGCGTGCATAACTAGTGACACGTCCCTTTAAATCCTATTTTCCTGAATAACTCTCCCCCAGAGGACACTGTTGTAATATTTTTAACATTTTTTTTTCAGCCGAAGATCTACAGCCAAACAATTTACTTCTTTTCATTCCAATTCTATCCAATGAATGGATTGTACAATTACATTTCAAAATTCTTACCGAGCATGCTGGTGGAAGCAATTGGTGTAATATAATACATGTCACAAAGGGTCAAAACAATTTTGTTTACGGAGATCGAACACCAGCCACCTTCTTTAATAAGGTGAAAAAGTTTTTGAAAAAAATCTTTATCAACCCTTCAACGCCAAAATAAAATTTCTGCCTCATTGAAATCTTATTCATTTTCACAATTATCCAAAATCACCTATAATTTTTGTTTGAAGCACTAAATTCTAGGCAGAGAAAAAACCTTCTGCAATGTGCCAAAATTAATTCAAAAATACTTTAAAAAAAACTTTAAATTAATATTTCTTTGATTCCTTCCTTCTTCTCGCCGAATTAGTTCACGCCATTTAACTTATTTGCTTTTTACTTTCAGACGGACTGTATTTTTTATTTAATCATATTTGAAAAATCTTTAGGCAACTTCGCTACTAAGTATAGGATCGGCAGTGAATGGCAGCAAAAATTACGCTCGGTATCTAACAGTCCAATACAACACCGAATACAATGTGGAGATTCACCAGCGATACAAAAGTGGAGGTGTTTACAAATATTCCACTCTTCTCAATGGAGAAGAAATTCACTCAACAGATAATACACAAGCTCAACAATTTTATGACATGAAAGTTTACATTTCCGATCCTTGGCTTCCGGCATGCAATGGTTGGATTAAATATATCAAAATTACTAACTTTTTATAATTTTTTATGGACTTTTAGAATTTTATAGCTAAAAAGGCACATTTATTCAGCGTTTTACGGTGAAAATCTCATTGTGAAACAAGACTTAGTTTTAGCGATATGAAGCTTCAAGTACGCCAATTTGGAGATTAAAAAAAATTGAGATGGAAAACTTTCAAAGCAAAAAAGCTAATTAATTAATGTTTGATTGACAGCTCTCTTTTATGCGATTTTGATGAAATTTTTTAATTTTAATGGTTAAAACTATGCATTTTCAAAGTCTAATACATAGCTCGTTAATGAAAAGCTGGTTGAATATAATTCTTGCAGCATTTTTGTCACTTTTCAGGGTAAAAGTTCCGACAGGGTTCCAAATTTACCAAGCATTCATACCTGACAGGGTCCACTTTTCAAGCTCCAGCGGGACATCCCTACCTCGCCCGCCAGGGGAGCGCACCTCTGACATATGATTTAGTATTTAACGGTATTAGATTAAAACTTTGATATAACGATAACTACTGACGATTATATTACGTAATTATAACAATAATGTCTTCAATTTGTAAAACTATATGAAGACCAAGCCACTTAAAATCAATTGCACATTTTAAACATGCATATTTTTTCTTGTACATATGTTGTGCGCAGTTTTGTAATTTTTGCGCACTTTTGTAATTTCTGCCCTGTTTTGTAATTTTTTTGTGCACTTTTGTAATTTCTGCGCAGTTTTGTATTTTTTCTGCAATTTTGTAAATTTGAGCTGCGCACTTTTGTAATTGCCCCCCTTGCGCACTTTTGCAATTTCAGAAAAAAATCGTACATTTTTATCCAATTTTTTTTTTTTTTTTTTTTTATTTCAATCTCTTTTATCACCAAGAATTGGTATAAATATATGCGTTAAAAATTTGTTCTCTAGATATATCATATAGATTATCTACAAGTTTTCGTTTTTCATAAAAAAAAGAAATGTTAAAAAGGCACTCATGTGGGATTACCGGGTGTCTAAAGGAGAGATTGCGCTGTCAAACGGGGCCTACCCGAAGGTACTGCAGCAATCTTGCCTTCAGGACTACCACGTGGCCCCCATGAGGCCGAACGGCCTAAAAAAAATCTAGAGGAAGCACACTAAAGGAATCCCCGTTGATTTGAGACGCTCGGGGAATTGCTCCAAAAAGAATATTAGAAAAAGGACTAAAGAGAACAAAACAAAACAAAACAAAAACCGCACAGTTCGTAGTTCGAAGTGTAAGATTCTAAGTACGTAGTGATGTCAAACAAGTGATGTCGTATCAACCTTACAAATAAAAACAAAAAAAAAACAAAAAAAAAAAACAAACGATATTCTAGCATAATAATATTTCAACAATAGTAAAAAGAAAAACTCCTAACAGAGACCACCACTAAACCAGGCGCGAAGATTTAGCGGGGAAGCATTTTTTTATAAAGACGGGCGGTTTTGGATTTTTTCAAAAAATAATATAAATTTTTAAATATAGCACACCTTTAAGTACTATAGAGCGAAAACTCAACTTTCCAAAAACTATAAACACTTTATATCCAGTACATTAGAGACCATGCCAAAGTTTAATATTGGGATTTTCAAATTTCCAACATGGGGTCATGTCCCGAAATCACTTTCGATTTTGCACGGGTTTTTTGAGATTCCGGATCAAGAATAAGGAGAAGAAGACAGGTAGAAGGTTGGAGAAAGAAGTTGAAACACATGGAAATCCAATCCATTCCTATCTTGAGAAGAAGGTAAGCATAAATGTCTTTCTGATCTTATGTATATTGTCTAGATATTAATGGTCAAAACTTGGAAAAGCTTGCACTCTTCTCAGTGCCCCATTTTTAGCCTTGATGCCTGATGCTAAAAAGAAAACTAGATCATAGATGTTTTAAATCCCTGTGTACCTTTTCATACGTTGTTCCCTGTGTATCTTTTACGCTCCCTGTGTACCTTTTTGTATGCTCCCTGCGCCCCTTTTTGTACGTTCCTTCTGTGGTCCTTTTTGTACGTTCCCGTAAACTTCTTTAATATTGAATTCAATCAATTGAATAAATTTTCTTCGCTTGCTCAAAATAATGGCTCAGCATATATCCATGGCAAAAATAGCCCTAACCGTCAACCGTTGAGTCTCACCCTTTTAAAGCCTTTTTTTCTCGGGAGATTTCAGCGAAACTGCACATTTGGTATTGATTACTGTAAAGAGATTTTTGAATTGAAGTTTTGAATTTTTCTTTCCTTTCACATTCAGGTGCAAGGATTACAAATTCAACAAAGTTTGATAACCTCTACCAATACAATGTAGTGTAACTTGCTGGCAATGATGTAATGATAATGTTGCTCAATTTTATAAGAACAATGAGGCTCAAAAATGCCAAAAAAATAAGAACAACTTAAGAACAGTTGAGAGGCTGAAGTTAGAGAGTTATAGCAAAAAGAATCATTGGTTTCTAAAATCCTCTAAATAGTAAAGTAAATAGCCAGAACTTGTTTTTTACCTTAGAAAAAATAAGAACAAAATAAGAACAATTCAAAGTCAAAGGGCCAAAAAAATAAGAACAGCCGAGCCTCAGCAAAAATTTACTGGTTCTTATAAAAAAAAAGTGTATTGTTCCAAGATGTGATTTAATGATCAATGATACAAATGTCATAGAGTTTAGTTTATCAAGACTCAAATTTCACAGAAAAAGTTTGCTGGAAAGTGTTGTAAATATTTAGCAATAACTAAATGTGAGAATTTCTATTTGTGAATGGTATATTATGATGGTTTGAAATATTGATGACAAGGAAGTTTTTCATATGAAATTAAGGTGTACAACATATTTCGATACATCCCAAATTCATTGCCATATTTTCATATTGGTCCCTTAGACAGTCTCAAGATATTTTGGCACTTTCTTACTCGGATGAGTCTTAGAATAATCAACTTGTATATCTAATATTTTATTTCCTTAATATTAAGGTAAAAACCAATGTTAGTTAAATAAAGTACATTTATTTTTGTGTTAAAATGATTATCATTTGCATGCAATTTTTTAACAAGTTTATAGACTTAGGGAGTGATCAGAAAGTATCTACTAGGGGGGGGGGGTGGAGGATTCTAGGGGGGGGCTCCAAAATTTTTTCGAGGGTTTAGGGGGGGGTTTCAAATCTTTTGGGCAACTCAAGAGAAAATGAAGGAAGTCTAATTTCATAGTTTTACGTTTCAAGATTTCAAAAAGTTTGTCAAAAAGACAACTCAGAATTTATTTTATTGGATATATGTACATGTCATACTAACATTATTTGGGCATCATTGCCTTGCCCTTTTGGTTTGTAGCATTGAGCTAGATGAGGGAAGTAGATTAGTAGCTTTCGCAGCTCATCAGAGTGGTTTGAAAAAGTACTTTTTAGAAAGAAATTTGTCTTTTAGCTAAAATGGTGGTGAAAAACATTTTCTCCCGTCGGCGCAAACCATGGTTGTGCCTCCTTAGTCTCTACTAATATCTTATAAATTACATACACAGAGCTTTGACAGACCCTGGAAAACCTGAAAAATATAGGTTTATAGGGAAATTTCAAACTCAGAGAATTTTATTTTTCAGACTCCTTTTAACAACAGAATAGCTTGTATTTTAGGGTCTCGAGTACCTGATCTTCAAAATTTTCTCCCTTCGGGGCCAACCATGGTGGCCCCTCAGGATATTTTGAGTAATTGAGATGCCTCTGTAATGTAGGGAGATTGTGTATCAGGGAAAATAAGCCGTAATTTTCTCCCAAAACTTAGGGAAACTCAGAGAAAATAACTCGTTGATTCTTATTTTAACCCTGGACCAGTTTAGGAGATCACACTACCATTTTGATTGACATTTACACCACGGGTTCTTTTCCTTTGTTTACTTCAGAGAAATTCCGTCGTAACCATGGAAATCGACGGAAAAAATCCCGTGGTGCAAACGTCAATCAAAATGGTAAATCTCCTAAAGGACTATACTCAACTTTACAGGGCTAAACTATCTCCCTTACCTAATTTTGACATAAAAAACTGTCATACAAACAAATAATACTCTTTGTACCGCATCTGTAAGAAAATTTTTTTTTGCGTAAAAATTTTTCTAGTAGGGGGGGGGCGAAAGGGGGGGGGGGTGCGAAAAAATATTGGGCCTTATGAGGGGGGTTCGAAATTTTTTTCCAGGCTAGGGGAGGGGGTGCGAAAGTTTTTTGGGATTTTTCAAAATATCCTCCACTCCGCCCCCTAGTAGATACTTTCTGACCACTCCCTTATATCATCTGTGAACATGTCTATGTCTTTGAAATAACGACAATTGTTATGGTTATATTTTGTTTTGCATCGGATATTGCTTAATAAAAGGCTTTAATGAATCTAAGTTACTAAGTTGAGGCTTTATCTGTGGGGTTCGACTGCGACTGCGACTACGACTTACAATCCACGCTCTGGGCTATTGGAGGAAATATTTAACCACATCTTTGTGGCTCTTGTTTTTTCATAGAATTATCTTACTTTTTCAGTACCAAAATTTTATTTTTCGTTTTGAGCCAGAATACTATTCAACATTTTTGAAAAGTTGAAAAGTGAGAAACACATAAAAAAAAGAAATTTTTACTACTGGTTGAAAAATTATGACATTAAACTTTTTTTTCTAAGTTTGAATCCGATTTTCCGACAGGTCCTTTGGCCCTCTAGGCTTCTTGTTTACTTTTATAAGGGGTTTGTCTCGTTTAGTTTTCAAATTGAACAGAAAAAACACACAAACAAAACAAAACCCGAAAGTAATTTTTCATAAAATTCGGCATTGTTTTTTGAGCTTATTACTTATTTTAAAAATTTTTATTTGATCGCCCAGTTCGGGGTGAATTATCTGAAATAAATATGTGCTATGTGGAGATACGATCGTTCTTTTTTATGTTACTTTCAATGAGGTCAATTTGAACAAGTTCTTTATTGAAGTGGTAAACGTTGTTTTTTTATAAGAACATCCAAAAATTTTGAAGCCTTCAGATGATCTTAAACTTTTTGAGTTTTAAGCTTAAAAATTTTCTTAACATGTTCTTATTTTCACCATTTTTTGATAATTTTTGCCCATTTTTCTAAGAACCCAGCTGTTTTAGAGTCGGTAAAGCCTTAAAATGTTCTTAGTTTGTTCTTAACATTTCGGCCATCGAAGTCTTATGTTCTTATAAAGTTTGCTCTTATAAAGAAACGTGTGGTAGAATTACAAATTTTGAGGAATTTCATTTAGATAGGGTTGGCAACACTTTTTTTTAAGAACCAATAAATTTTTAATGAGGCTCGGCTGTTTTTATTTTCTTGCTACTTTGAATTGTTCTTATCTTGCCTGGGGGTGGGGGTACTACCCTTGTCGACTGATGGGGGTGCTGCAAATTTTTTTTCCGTGAACGGACGGAAGTATCTTCGACGGTCAGAAGTATCTTCGACGGTTAGAAGTATCATCTTTTGACGGCCCCTTTTCCCTTTCCTATCTTTCACCTTATCTGTTTTTTCTACTTTCTGAGACTTAGTTTCTCATTTCTGACTGAGTTTTCATACCTGTCAATCATTTGTCCATCAATTTCGACCTGTCTAATTTTCGCACCGAGTGGGATTCGAACCATCACCAAATAAAGACCTTCAGATTCGGAAGCCAGCGCTCTATCCGTTGAGCCATCGCCGCACAGCAAATTCACACAATTCATAACATATTATACCAAACTGGCAAAAGACGGGGGTAATGTTATTATAATATGGGTAAAAGTACCCCTTTTTTTAACTGACTGAAATTCGAGCCGTTACTAGCAACCCTGCGGGACCCAAGGCGCCGAGTATGCACCCGGCACAGTGACAAGCCGTTACTAGCAACCGTGACCCTACCTAATTGATTGGTAATGACCCAATACCCCCTAAACCACGGAATGACGGATAGGAAAAATTAAAAATGATACTTCCGACTGTCAAAAGATGATACTTCTGACCGTCGAAGATACTTCCGTCCGTTCACGGAAAAAAAATTAGCGGGGGTGCTCCGCTGAGGTTCGAAAAAATGACCTTACGTGGGACTCGAAATTTGCGAAAAAAATGACCCTGAATGGGACTGAAATTCCAAAATGTTCTCAAATTTTCTACTTTTCCCCTAAATTTTCCCTACGAGGGATTGATTTTTCTATTTTGGTGTTTTTTGTGACCCTACCTGGGACTCGTGGAGGTTAAAAAAAGGTACCCTGACCAGCGCATCCCCGTAACCCATCTTGCCCTAGTACTCCCCCCCCCCTGGGTCATCTTGTTCTTATTTATAGGACGAAATTGAAGTATTAGAGGATTTACCCAATTTTTACTACTTTACTCCTAAATTGCTTAAAATTCATAGTGATTCTAGAGACTCCACATTATTCTTAAACTGTTTCTATTATTGGCAATTGGCAACCACATTAACGCTCTATATGCATTTTTAATATACCTTTGGAACAATTAAACTAATAAGAAGAAAATTACTAGAATGATTCATACAAAATTGATTATCAGGAAAAATATAACAGAGTGAATTTCTCATGATTGAGCAGATGTTGATGATTGATTGAAACAGTTTTCATTTTAATACAAATTTGGGTTTTCAGAAGTGTAGATTTTTGACATTTTATGGTGCAGTATCATAGTATAGGATAGAAGAGTTGTAAAGTGGAGTACTCGAACACGTACGGGGAACATAAATTTGTTCGAGTTTAAGAAATTTCAAGTTATGGAGTAAGGTTAGGTTTATAAGGTATTATTTAACTGAAGGGTCGAGAAAACTTGTTCGAGTTATAGGTCGGAGTTGCAAAAACTCGATAATCAGCCATACCTGGCACTGCGTACCTATAAAGGTATACCGTGAGCTTGGGTAACTTGCATCAGTGGAGGCTAACATGCATACACGCTTTTTTTTATAAGAATACACTTTATAAGAATGTCCATGATGAAAATGGCCAAAAAACTAAGAATATTCTAAGAATATCACCATCATGGAATTTTGCTATTAAAGCTAAGAAAGCCATTTTAAGAGCATTTTCAATTATAAATTGTCAATTACCCCCAAGTTAGGCTCACTCCTTTTACAAAGGTGCAACTTTATGCTTGAGACGTATGTACTAATAATGTTAAATCTAGTATGAATTATGATCCTAACCTAAGAATGTGCCGTAAGAATATGGATGATTTTCCCAAAAATGTTAAGAATATCCATGATGAAATGGATTTACACCTTTCTTATAAAAAAAAGAAGCGTGTAGCCTTCAAATGAATGACCTGGCTGGTCATCAAAATACAAACTTAAATCAAAACAAAAATGGTAGAGTAGAGCTGCGAGCAGAGCTGCGTAGTTGTATTTTAATGACCAGCCAGGTCATTCATTTGAGGGCTATGCGTGTTAACCTCCACTGATGCAAGTTACCCGATCCCACGGTAAAAGATACAAATTTTCCTTGATCTTGTTTGAAATATTTTTTGGGGTAAGTTTGATGTATACATAACCTTTCATCATTTAAACGTGAAGATTTTAAATTGACATCGTCATAAAATGCAATTTCATACTTTTTTGAGAGCTCTAATACTTTATGCCATATAACGTTAGATGAACGTTGAAACAATGATGTGTGCCAGCTAGTAATGAAAATTTCAAGGTAAAAATTCTCAAACTCCCTTCTTACAGGCCTGGTAGGCCATTCAGTGGAGTTAAAAATAACGAACTTGGGCTAGGGCAAAATGGGTTACGGGGATGCGCCGCTGGTCAGGGAACCTTTTTCAACCTCCACCAGGCCCAGGTAGGGTCACAAAAACACTAAAATAGAAAAATCAGTCCCTCATAGGTGCCTTTTTTTGGAAAATTTGGAATTTCAACTTTTTGAAATTTTACTCCCATTCAGGGTCACTTTTTTCGGAAATTTCGGCAAAATCTTTGAAAAAACGATTCCCACGTAAGGTCTATTTTTCGAACCTCAGCAGAGCACCCCATGTCGGTTGGCAAGGGTAGTACCCCCTCCCCGGGGTAATTTATACCACTCCCCAGCCGAGGGGACCAACATTTTAGTTAGAATTTTTGGGTACTTCCATATTTCCATTGTTTCAGAGAAATTTATCAATCTCATTTTAAAAAGTTCTCTAGCCTTTTCATTTTCTACCTTTGCATAGAAAAAACTTTGAAAGTAAGGCTAGAATACACTATGAGAATATCAAGCTGGATAAATTTGCAAAATCTGATATGAGAAAAACATTAGACAAGAAAAATCTAGCAAAATGCTTTTAGCGACACGAAATTTCTAATTGGAAATATCTTTTCCAAAATTGTTACAAGAAGAGCTAAAAGTATAATTATAATATACATTTTGAGGGTCTTGGTGTCATTGTGGTATGAATTCTTTTGGAGGCACGTGGTTGGTGGCAAGGTGTTTTTTTATGGTTTAAGCTTAAAAATTTCCAGTCTCAACATTCAATTTGTTATACACAAGACATCTTTTACATCTTTCTCACAACTTGAAACGTCATAGGGATATATAATTGGCAATCAAATACACCCCCTTCTCACAGACCCACTAGGGGCTCTTCAGGGAAGAAGACTGAACTATAATATCATTACTGCGGACATAGCTAGAACTAGCCTGGAGATCCATGCTATGATTACTTATTTTATATACTGATGGCGAAATATATAGCATGGTAAGGGATGAGAGTTTGAATTTCCCAGATCCTAATGACGGTTAAAAACACAGCCGCAATCAAATTCTGTTATTTTTTCACTGGTCACGCACTTTCTTAGAGAAAATGCAACTTTCGAAATTTGGTCTTTATTTTAGTAAGTGAGGACAGTACTTAGTTCGAATTTCCCACTGTAAATCTTTTGAGGCAGAAATCTGCCTAACAGGTCATACCCGTCCTGTATACATCACATTATAAAAATACAGGACGGGTCTCCTGTCTAAGCTAGAACATGAAAAATCAGCATATCCAGTGAGTGTATAATAAATTCTTGAGTTAAGGACATAAAGGCTTAAAACTCAAAAAGTCAAGAACATCCGAAAACGTGTATGTACTTCGTTCATACTGTAACTTATTGTACTCTCATTTCTTGTAATAAGAAGAGAAAGAGCTAAACTAGACTAAAAAACAAACACATGCTTAGGTTGAACAAAGCATTTTTGAGATTATAAAAACGTTATCTAAATACCGATGTACTACACTTTCATATCATATGTTGTGCGAGAGAAAAGCGAGAAAAGTCAGGAGGGAGAAAAATTACATAAAAAGTAAAATATCAATGCAGGAATGCAGGTTTTATTGTACTGTTTTTGCATTTTTCATTGGAGAAATTATGTGAAAAGTAATTTAATTACTCGTGGATGAACCTAATTTAAGAAAGGGTTTTAGTTTGAGCACTTGCCTGTTTTTGGCTGGGTAACTAGGTTTTTAGGGTAACTTGTGGCTTGAAAATTTGATTAAATTACTCTTAAAATGTTCTTTTCTCCATTTTGTGACCATTTTTATCCATTTTCCTAAAAAATCGAGTTTTCAAATCAACAAAGCCTTAAACTGTTCTTAACTTGTTGTTAGCATTTCGGCCATCGAAGCCCTATACTGTATTCTTATATAGTTTGTTCTCATAAAAAAACATGGATGATGGATTTGGTGGGATTCTTTCAAACACTGGGAAAATATGAAAATATGGTCGACAATTTTTTTTAGGCACTCTGAGTAAAAATTACCCTTAAATCTCATCGCAGTAGCATCGGGAATTCAGATAAAACCTCACTTCTTTCGGAAATTAAACCGAAAAACTACCCTCCGAAACTATATCAACAGTTCCTGATCACGCCATCACACCAAAAAATATTTCACCTCGCGCTCTAACGCATCGCATCGAAAGAATTATCTTATCAATCACGCCCATCGCGCTTTTTGAAATGAAGTGGTAGTCACGCAATCTTGTAATCACGAAAACCGTTGATGGTTCCTAAGTAGTTTAAACTTTCAAGCCTCCCAGAGAATAAAAACATTTTGTTGCTCCTAACTGAATCATGTGGTTTAACTCCTGTTCTATAAATTTACTATAATGTTTTTTAATGTATTTGAGACCATCGGATATTATATTTCATTTGAACATGAATACTGATAATTTCTCATGTTACAATGTGTTATCTAATTTTTGCAAATGGAAATTCTCTTTTCAAACTTTTACTTTGCTTTTAAAAGAAAAGATACATTTCGTTAGGGGAGTATTAGATTGATGATATTTTTCTATGATTGTAGTCTGTTTGAATATAATCAGCTTTATGAAAATACTGCTTGGCTTGCTAACTTGAAACATTTTTGTCCCGTCGGTATTTACGATACGTTGGGGAAAAGGAAAAACTCGATAAGCCAAATTTATCTGGTTGCTGGTCGTGGTCACCAGTTGGTCGCAGTCGCTGGTTGGTCGACATTTCTGGTCGATGCTCAGAAACTCCCCTAATATCATTATTTTCATTTTACTCTGCGAGGAGGTGTTTCGATAGGCTGTGGACATCTTTGGAAACTTTTAAAAGTTGTGTACTTATGATAAGTGTATAAAGGAAAACTTTGAGTAATGCCCTGTGATTCGCTTACTTTTCAGAAAAATGAATACTCTTTAAACTGAAAAGTGTGGTGAAATCGTGTAAGTTGAACCATAGCATAACCTTGGGACCCCTCCCCACTGGAAATATATATATCTTCCCGGGGAAAATTATCCACCAATTTTTGTCCTTACTGAAAATAATGAAATAAACCAATCCTCACTGTGAAATATTATGCTATTGTTCCAATCCCTACTGAATTTTCTGACTTGAAAACAAAAGAATTACAATCCCCAGCCATAAAGATTATAAGAATATCATTTCCAATCGAGTTTCAATCCGATATTTTTACCCCACTGGCTGAAAAAATCCTACCCGGGTCTGTGAGAAGGAGGTGTGCCGCAATTTTTGCCTTTCTTTGTTAAATGATTAATACCACGCTTTTACTCGAAATTTTTATGTGTTTGTTTCACAACATTTATTTCTGATTGGTTCGAAGTTATTGACACTACTCCACGGTGTGGAGTTATCGGCTGTAAGTTGTAAAGCAAGTAACATAGTCATAACATAGTCGGAATAAAGTCATGGAGCTTTTTCGAGTAATTACATGTTTTGACTGCATTGATATAATTTTGCAGCCCGTGTACTCTTTATTGCTATCCCGTACCCAGAGCAATTTGCACCACCTTTTGATTTCACTGATTGAACTCTTACATCTTATACCTGAAAGCTATCAGAATCAAAAAATGCGAATTATTACAAACTTGGGACACGTTTTCTCTTGTACAATCATTCGTAGTAGCTTTAATGTTTATATTTCATATATATTTAGATACCAAAAACAAGAAAATGGCTGTGCAAATGACTCATGGTGTTATCTTTTTACTAGCAATCTTTACCATACTCAATATTTATATGGTCATGCAACGATACAACAACAATCATCAAAACGAAAACAACTTAGAATCGACAAAACGTTCCATAATCAAAGACTCCACAGATTTGCAACAAAACATTTTACAAATAAACGACATACAAAAGCGCCTTCAGCGCTTAGAAACCAAATCTGATTTTGACAGATCTCTCAAGGAGATTAACAACAAAACAGAGACTTTAATAGAGCGTCTAGTGAAAACTATTTGGCGCCCGACGAATGAAAACAAAAACACAACTTATGGAACACATCGAAATCTTAACATAGATGATGGTGATTTAGAATGGCTAGACAGAGATGGCGCCAAAGATCTTGCCAATTATGGTGACGGGTCTTGTCCAATCAACCGGAACCGGGAAGCATGGCAGAAAATGTTACGGTATTGGATTACACTAGCTAAAAAATACAACATCCGTTATTTCCTAACTGCTGGGTCACTGCTAGGAGCATGGCGCGACGAGGAGGTTATTCCTTATGACCAGGACATGGATATTCGGATTCATATTGATGATTTTGATAAATTCTATCCATTACGTCAACGTAAATTCGTTTGGGAATCCTACGATGATTGGGACATGCATTTTTATTTTGTCAGAGATTGGCGACTCCCGTACGACCTTCGTCGTCGGTATTCGTGTAAAGGAAAACTCGTTCCCGACTATGAAGGACAATGCTCGTTTGTTGATCCTAATGCTCGGTTAATATACAGGAATTGGCATTTGGATTTATACGCTTACACTACTTATACAGATGTCGTAAAGTTTATACCCCATTCTGCTGATTGGGAATATCGGAAAGATGAAATCTTTCCTTTAACCAGATGTAATTTTATGGGAATTGAAACTCGATGTCCACAAAAACCAGTTGCAATATTTAAAAACCTTTATAATGCACCTTTTAAACCATCTAAGATATGTGCTAATAAAACTTTTGTTAAAGTGTGATTTTAAAGGATATTCTAGCATTTAGATTTTTGATAAATTCTTTAATATGACCTTTATTTAATTTAGTAGATATTTGAGTTTTAGGGAAACAACTTTTGAAATTTGAAAAACTTTTTTTGACGTTTATGTTTAGAGATCGATGTCTTTCATTGAATCTTTTCTACTTTTCTTACTTATGATTGGATTGGTACACGGCCTTTAAAGGCATTATCTGATGATTTCTTTTATATCTGGGTTATAGATACCTTTTATGGTCCTAAGAAACACCTCCAAAGTTTTTGACCCAGTTATTTCCCAAAGCTGAGAGATATTCGACTTTAAATTTTCAAGTATTTACTTAAAAACAATAGAAATTCAACGTAAAGACTCATTTTTAGAGATTTCAAACTCAAATATATCAGCTTTGGGAAAAAATTGGGTCAAAAGATTTAGAGGTGTCTCTCTGGACCATAAAAGGTATCTCTAAGCCAAATATAAAAAATCATCTGATAATCCCTTTAACAAAGACAGCTACTAATTGTATTCGGTGAATGCGTGATGAATGAATATGGGATTTGTCGACACAGTGTTTCTTCATACGTAGCATAAAATAGCATCAGTTAATTTTCCTGAGAAAATAGATAAGAAATTGTTTTGACAAATTTCTTTCAAAAAGGTATGAATCTGTGTTGGAAAAACTTTGCTTTGTCAAGATTTTCTTCCTAAACATTTCCCTTTTCTTTGAATAAATTTTCTCATTTAGGCGAGGCCAATTTAATTCGTTGTTTTACGGGCCAAGCTACACAAAAAATAGGGTCGGTCGGTCGGCGAAAAAAAATAAAATTAGATCTTCACCGATAGAAATATCCTAAAAAGGCAACAAAAACTACTACATCTTGACAAAATGAAAAAAAATAAAAAATAAAAAGGCACGAAAAGGTCGAATTCATAGATAAAATGAAAAACTGAAGATAAAATTTTCAAAACCTTGGAAAAACTACCAAAATTTTGAAGATTTGGGAGTCTGTAAAGCAATGAAAATGAAAATGTATTACCAAAATGAATTTTATTTTGATTTAGATTTTGGGACTTTCAGGGTCGGTCGGACCCGTAAACAACTAATCAAATTGGTCTGACCTTAACTCAAAAAAAATTTGCTTATTGGAAAATACAAAGAATTATTTTTGCAATCATCAATATTCTTTACAACCATCGACATCTGTAGTCAAAGTCAACATCGAATCTTGTCGCTCCTCATTAGAGCAACATGGAGGTGCGTTCGAAACTACAAATACTCTACGTTGGAGTGTCGCTGTAACAGATCCCAGCTCTCCATCGCGGTGTTTTAAAATTCTTCTACGGCGTTCATCTTTATGCTCGTATTTGTATATTTTCCTAGCTAGCCAATTAGATTTCGTTTTCATTTTTCTCAGATAATAGTTAACACAAATGCTTTTATTGTTCTGCTCGTATGTGTTCATTGATTGGATGATTCCTTGTTGGAATGACGTCACAAGATTGTTCATTTCTTGATAGCGATGCTTGGTGTCCACTGAAGATGGAAAAAAGTAGAAAATAAACGATGAGAAAAACGAGTTGTTACAAGGTGTCTACAACAATTATATTCAAAAATATTTACGCGACCAAATCATTGTTATGGTTATATGGATGCACTTTTTTTTCCATTTAGTTTTAAAATAGGGATGAAAACAAAGTCATTTTTTTCAATGGAGCTGAAATTGTAGGGTATTTTTTCGTTGGGGACGAAATTTTTTGCCCAAAATTTTCAGTGAGGCTGGGGTCCCACAGGGTCTTAGTCAAATTTATCTGTTAGGCTGCTCATAACACTAGAAGTAATTGCTACATCACTCACTCACCTAATTGAGATATTTTTCTCTTCTTCTTAACGATGACAAAATATTGGAAGAACAAACCGCCCACTGTTGCACAAAGGATTAAACTTCCCATAATACGTAAGGAGGTCTGGTAAACAGTCGTGTTTGAATCAAAAATGGATTTTGGTTGTTGCTGTTCTTGTTTCTAGATGAAACATTCATGAAAAATGAAATAAGAAACCTTAATCTGACTGTAAAACCTTCAAGTGACATTGGAAGGAATAGGATGATCCCGCCAATAGATATCATAGATACCTTATATAAAACACTAAATGGAGCTTCTCTGTATTTCTCAAGCAACAGTAGGTGAAGCAAAATAATGCGCCATTTTTGTAGATCTTTGTAGTAGGTCACAGAAGTTCATAGTTCGGTACCGGCAATTTGTTCAACCAAGGAAAAAAAACTGAATGACGTGAAGCGACGAGGTGAAATATAGGCTTGATCGATCAAATTGCCGACGCCGAACTATGGTCTACTTATCAAAAATGGGGGATTATTTTGATTCAAATAGGAACAGAGTAGCCCTATCTAGTGTTTTATATAAGATATCTGTGATGGAGATGCGTGCGGTATGGGTCATATCCCTGGCCTACCTATCCACAAATTCTGTACTCGAAATAATGTTGAGCGGAGACAACAAAGGCTATAACTTCTGATAGAAATATAATCAAATAGGAGTTTTGTGCTTGTTGAAAAGATATTTAGGATTGGAGCATTGTTATCATTTTAAGGAGTTTATGTTTTCAAATTTCCCGCCCCAGCTGACCCATAACGTTGTTTTAACGTTCAAATAACGTTATTTGGACGTCATGAATGTCAAATGGACGTTGTTTTGACGTTGTGTGCCGTCTGGGGAAGAATATAACTTACTGTTAAGAGATTCTTCATTTAGAGATTCCAGTGCGAAAGCTATAACAGAAAACTGATTTGACCTTGAGGTTGTATGTGATGAATATACCTTGCTTTTAGATGTGTGCTGTGCTACATAGTTCAAAATGTCTTGTTGGTTGGCTGCAATATAGTCACGTGCCTCTGTCGCCATATTGGACATTTGTCCTGCAAATACAAACCCATAGGATCGCGGATAGTAAAGGACATCGGATACTCTGAACAGCGGATGATGAAAGATAGAGTTGTTGTGTCCAGCTGAATATGCGTCCACTAGGATGCCTTCGACTTGATGAGAGAGTAACGCTTGGCGAAGCTCTTCCGCAGAAGTATAATTCCTTTCTAAAGAAGTGAAAATAAAATTTCTATAAATAAAATCATTCATGAAGTAGTATTTATACGGTAGCATACCGAACGTTGATTAGGCTCAAAATTAGTGCCGGTGGCAAACATCGGGTGTTTTTTGGGTGCTTCCATTTAAAACATTACGTCATGTAGACTGGCACGCCAGTTGGGCTGGAACGGTATCACGCGGGAAAAGTGAGCCCAGGAGTTAGGTAAGCGTAGAAAGAAATTTTATCGGTGGCAAGGGCTGAAAGTCATTGTTAATCAACAGCCTCTCACCAACTTTTAATCATTCTCCTACGCAGCTCCTCTTCTAGCAAACGCCCACCACCTATATGTTCCCGCCCTCTGACATGATTAATTAACAGACTAGTTTTCTAGTCTTTACGTCATGAAGATGACGAATTTAACGATTAAATTTTTTTTCTACTGGCTATATTGACCCATAATTGCAAATGCCTGTCTTTATTTGATCTGCAGAGGAATTAAAGAAAATGCTGTAACTTTTGAATTTTAATTCAAGTAGTGGCTCAATGCTTGTTGGAAAGATAGTCAAGAGTGAAATATTATCAAAAATGAGTAAAATAAGAAAATCCATAAATTTTAAGCCTTCGAATGTTCACAACTTAAATCAAATTAAATTTTAAGCCTAAAGATTTTTTTTAAATGCTCTTATTTTCAACATTTTATGAAAATTTTTGTGGGATTTCTTAAGAAATTTAGAGTCCGTGAAGTCTTAAATTGTTCTTATAACTTGTATCTAATATTTTGGCCATTGAAAACCTTATATCCTTATATAGTTGGATATTATATAACACGTATATAACCTGTGTTCATTTTTCCATTCCTTAGCAAACCGATATGTTCTTCAAATGAGCCATTTATTGCACCGAGCTGAAAAAAAAACATTAGATTACAAGCTCTTTTTGACACACTCCACCAAGCTATTCACGATATTCATGACGCAATGTTTTCTACAGTTACACCCCGATTTTTGCCAGTAGTGGTAAATTTAAGCTAAAGAGAACAGATTGCCGTAGAATAAATTTCGTCATGGATATAATGAATAAAGCATCAACCCACTTGAGATTATGATAAGTATACACATTTTCGACCATTGTCCGTTTTACCACCCTAAAACCATCTCAGTCTTTTCACTCCTACAGGTAGTAGAAAAAGGTTTAAAAAAAGGATTGAATCGAGTTTAGTGGGATGATTAAGTAATAAAGTGGAACGCACAATACCGCGCGACAACGGTCGAAAAGGTGTTTTAAGCTTAATTGATATTTAGAGATGGTTTTTGTAGTTTCTCATGTTAAAACTTTAAGACGAACACCGATGACAACAGAATATCACATCGTTTGCACCAAGCAACACCAGAGGAAACATTTCTACCATTTATAAAAAAAAAAAAGAAAAAAGAATCAAAACCAAATGATATCACCGCTAAGGGTAGCGGTGTCGAGGCTAAAAGTTACCTATGTTAGCTAACATTCTGCCTGCGTAGTAATCATTGAGTTCAGAGGAATCGTCACATTATTCCCAAACAAGAAAAATTGGAGCCCTAAGCTTTTTGTCGCTTTAGATTTTTTTGACGTTTATCTAACGCTATATGGACGTTGTGAATATTATATAAACGTTGAAACAACGCTATATGCCAGATGGGAGTAGATCTGATTTTACAACAAGATGTCAAGGCTTGTTTGTATCTGCGAAATACATTACAGTAGCCTCACGAGTTTAGATATCTGTTGGTCATCGAAATATATAATTTCATTCAAATCATCACCTTAGTCCCATAAATTTTGATGTTTGTCGCTTTCTCTTCGGTTGCCGTCAAATTCGCAACGATTGCACCAACCAGAAGTGAGTTCATCACCATGGCAACAACAATATAGAGGACAGCAACCAATCGAGAATGAAAGTGAACTGGCTTGAAATCACCGTATCTGTAAATATAACAAATCTTAAGTTTTATCTTATTTAATCTTCTACATAAAACTACGAAAACTGATCCAGGCTGTTTATTAACTCGAAAAAATAGTGGGATTGGCCTTTAAACATTTTGGTCAATTTTCAGGTTAAGCCTGGGTCTTCTTGGCATATTAGCTCATTTCTGAAGAATTCTTTGACCACCCCTAGTATTATAACATATTCATGCTCATTGGATCAAGGGATATCGTTTGCCGTGAAAAAAAATCAGCTACTTATGAACCTAACCTGATTGTTTATAAAAAAGAAATTAATTATTGCGATCGTTATTTAGCTGGTACCAAGATCTATATGTAGCCAAATGAAAACTCTCATCTCAAGAATTTTTTTTGGTATAAAAATTTAAGAATCTTACCCGTGAGTTCCTTGAGTAATAAAAGCCCAATACCATCCTTCTTGTAGACCTTGGATAATTTTCGAAGAAAAATCACCATCTCGATTTATCTGACCGTCCTGCCAAAAGAACAATGTAAGTTTGAAAACAAGGAGAATTTTGAGTTTGAAAACAATTTTAATATGGGAAGCATCTTTGCGTGGAGGGGGGAGGACTTTTGAGACCCCCTTAAAATACACCCCTTCTCACAGACTCGGTAGGACTTTTTCAGCCAGTGGGGATGAGAATAATGGACTGAAACTCAATGAGGATTGATATTCCCATATTTTTTGTTCTCAAGTCAGAAAATTCAGTGGGGATGCTGGCATCAAGTACCATTTTGAGAATCTTTGAATCCACAACCTTGCGAACCGAAGCCACATGCTCTACCATTGCACCATGGTTCGCTTTATAATGATTCACCATGGTACTTATTCAAGTGGAATAGGCTAGAGAGGATTCCTCCATTCCTAATTTTCAATTTCGCTTTCAAAAGATTCCATGGCATGGAAACACCAAAACGATGAAATATATTTGAAATTTCATTAAATTCGTAAAAAAAAAAAAAATTAATCAAGCTTTTTTGTTTGCCCTTTTATAAAAAGGGACAGAATCCAGTGATATGAATTAGTTGCGTGCTTAACCTTTCAAAGCCGCTAACATTTTTGAAAAAGGCCAAAAAGTTCATCATTTTTTTCTGGAAATTTGTTCTTTCAAAGGTAATTTCTCGACCAGGACAAACGATTCAAGTACCAACTTTGGTATCGTTGGAAAGCTCTCTTTCTCAGTTACAAAAAATAGCAGTTTTTTTTCTCTGAATCTCAAGTGGTCAGGAGTTATGACCAAAAGACTGTGTATCGGTAAAATGACCTTTTCAAAACGTATATATACGTCTTTCGCCTCCTAAGGGTTAAGCAAAGCTAGAAAATAAACTTTTTAATATCATTAATATCAGCCACTCTATCAAAAAGCTATTATTATCTCCCGGGTAATAGAGTTTACGCCGAAATTTATTGAGAATTCTGGTTGTTTCCTCCTTTTTGCAAATTTAAAGTTCGGGCGAAAAAGTCGCTGGGCTATCTGTTTAATGTAATCGAATATTTCAATTTGGGAGGGTTTGGTAGACTTCCAGGCTATATTCTGAGCCTTAATTGGACTATTTTTGAGCTTTTCGATCCTCAGATCCTAAGGTCCTAAAACTCTACCATTTCAATCTAAGTTAGAGTGCCTCCAAATTGTTTATGACAATAAGTTCATGGGAATTTCCCTTTTTCCCCAAATATTATGACCATAATTGTATAAACACGCCAGCTTTTAGAAACAGAAGTGTAACAAGTAAAATAAAACGTTTTATTTAAACGTTCTGATAGAGAGTCGGCTCAATGCATTTTATCAAAAAATTTCAAGAAATCCTATCTATAATATGTCGATTTATATAAATAAAATAAATTTTAAGGCCCCAAAGATATTCATAAAGAAATACAGTTGACACTCTTTAATTCGATCTTCAAGGGGAATAATTGGATTTTCATCGAATAAGGGGGCGTCGTTTATAACAGTTTCTTGTTGACAGGGAGTTAAATTTCATCGAAGGGAGCCTATATAATAGTAGAACCTCGAATTATAGAGCATCAACTGTAATTTTAATAATCTTTCGACCCACAATTTTATTCAAAAGTTTTTTCTTCATCCTTTAACAAATCAACTTTGATCCGTGTGAAAAGTTGACCGTCAGCCCGGCGTAAAACGTTATAACGTAATGAATTCAGTCCGTCAGTTTTTAAATATTCATATGATTTCTCTAAAAAGGAAACTCGATCATCTACGTCTTCCCGCTCAGCTTCTTTATGAGTTAACATAGTATATCGAGCAATATTTGCTGATTGCCGATATATCGTCAGACCTTCCGTTCGAATTCTGTGAGACATGTTATCGTCTTCTCCGCCCCACGTCCAAAAGGCGTTCGAATAACCGTTTAAAAGTTCGAAATGATCTTTACTCATTGAAGCTACTCCCCCAAATATTTTTTTGTACGGCAGCTCGTATGCCATTGTATCAACGGCTACGGATAAATGTGATGGAGATTGACGGCAATTATACGAGATACGGTCATTCTCTGGTACAAGATCTACGTCATGAAATACGTAACAGTTGTACGGGAAGTAACGTAACGCCTCTTTGAATCCAACGTTGAATAATTTGGCACGGTTAAAAGAATGCGTGTCTGACTGTTCGATTACGAATATGCGGTAGTGAATCTGCTGACGACGTAAGATGGCGTGCAACTGACGTAGCAATACGGGGAGATGATGTTCCCGTTTACGGAATGGAATCAAGATTGCCGTATGATGGTCTGTACGGCAATTTGCTGGCATGAACCAGCCTCCTTTTTGAACGAATCTTAATTCGTTTTTATAAATCCAGTCTAGGTTCATGATTTGTCTTCTAACTATTAATTGTCCTTCGAGATTCTTTGGCCGACAATGATCCTGTATATCACGCTTACACCATGTTCTTTTGAAAATAGATAGTCCTTGGTCATTTGAAAATAGTTTTTCATCATTGGACTTTGTTATCCAGTCTTGAAACTGTCTTGGGCAATAAGAATCATCTTTATTATCAACGTCCATCAATTTCTGAGATCGGTCAAATTTTTTCTCATCAGGAAATGAAGTTAAATGTCTTCTGGAAGGCCTATGCGGTAATTTTACGGTCGAGAGCTTTCCAAATTTTATCGAAGACTCCGTTTTTGTTTGTTTTGTTATAATTATCGGTGCTTTTGTAGTCGTAGGTAATAGTAATAGTCTTGAAGTAATAGTCTCTTCCAGTGAATTAAATTTTGTTTTTCGCAGTACCAGTAGTGAAGATATTACAGTTGTGGAATCTCTATGGTTCGTTGTTTTCTTTGTAGTGATGGAGCTTATTGTTGGGGTCAACAAATCATTTACAGAATCACTCTCCTGGTTAATACTGACTGTGTTTAGATCTCGAGTTATAGGTTTGCTTGTTCCTCCCTCATTATAAGTTTCAATATTTTCATCGGTAGAAATTTCCTCACTCGGAGCTGTTGACGGTGGGATTGTCTCGACCGAGTCTTCACTATTCTGACGATTGAAGTCTTTGGAACTGGCATTTAGAAAATCGATGTTTTCCTCGTTAGAGGCTACGTTGCTTGATTTATCTTTTTTCTTAGTAGAATGTTCAGTATTTGATAAAGTGGGTCTTGAATTCGACAAATATTCATCGTCATCAACGCCGTCGTTTTCCTCATTTTCTATGTATTCCTTTTGTTCCGTAGCTTCTGCTCTATTGTCTTTATTCTTCATCGTAGAAGACTTTTCATCTGGAGTTTTTGCTGTTGATGTTGGTACCCCTTTTGTATTACTATCATCAACCCTTCCCTTGCTTTCTGTGTCAATTTTAGCTGGTGTGAGTTCTTTGTTCCCCATAGTTTTAACATGAAGGTTTGTAGAAGTATTTTCTTTTTTTACTAGATTATTCCTCGCAGTATCTGTTGCATCTACTAACTCCGCTGGAGAACCTGTTTCAAGCTCGCCTTTTAAAGCTGGCATCGTATGGTCCTCACTATTTTGATCATTTTCGATTTGCTTATCCTGCTCCTCTTTACCGTAAGGGTCCTCTTTGTTATTTTCATGGTCACGTGGTTCTAAAGTCAATTTCTGATTGGTCTCTTCTGAGGTTATACTTGCCTTAAGTTTGTTGTTCTGTTTCTTTTTCATGTGGTCCCAAAAATGTTCAAATCTAACATTTTTGTTGGAGCGTTTCAAACTGTTTGACGGCTTCATTGAGTTCGTTGAATATTTTAATTGTTCTTTTTTTAAATGATGATTTAGGTCGTTTGTGACGTTGTTTGCTCTTCGATTTTTGGTATATTTCTCGTTGTCATTAAAGTCTATAAACTCGCCATTAGAATCTTCCAGGTCTTTAAGACTGGGTGGTTTCCATAGTGTTTCCATGGTTGTCGGTGTTGTTGCTAGGTAACCAAACATGATGTCATTAAATAACGCACGAAATGTGAACACGCCGTAAAGACAAATGCATAATAAAATTGATCTTTTACGACAAAGCAAATTTTTCATTATTTTTTTGTGTTATAATTTCTGAAACAAAATGATACGAAAATGTCACTTTAACAGGCCCCACGTCAGCGGGGGAGAGGGTGACTGGGCCCTGACCCGACCAGATTTTTTCAAAGCAAAAAGAAAATTTACTAAGCAAGCAAAATTATGTTTAAAAACCTCAAAACAGATCTATTTAGGCGATCTAGAAGGGTCAAAATCCAAATATTTTCGCCCGTGGCCGCCAACCTTTGGCGCGTGCCATCACTTTCAAAGTGGAACCAAAGTGGTATCTCTAAGTCAAATATAAAAAATTATCTGATAATCCTGTGTTACGAGGTCCTTCAGATAAAACCAAGTTCCTTTTCCTACTCATCAACAGCTTTGCATAAGAGTACTGCATTTCAAGCTAAAAAATTTGCTTTTAACATAAATTTCAATTTGCAAATTCCCCATAATTCTTTCTTTTTGCTTCTTTTTCATCTTCTCCAATAAACCATAAATCACTTCAATATTCGAAAAAAGAATCCTTTTGAAACAGTTGCTTAAAAAGATCAGCAGTAGTATGAATTTCACTGTAGAAATAACAATTTTCATTTTGGATTTACTATTTCTATGCTTTCCCCTTCATTGGGTTTTTCTCCAAGTGGAGAAACCATGAGTTCACTTATATTCTGTCTTAGCTTCTAGGCCCGGTGGAACAACCCTCAAAGTGGGGAGACTGAAGGAAAATTCCACGAATATGCCCAGATTTCCCTTTGAATCCTATGAAATAGGCGAATTCTCGGGTGAATTACTACACTTTAATGTACAGTACTACCAACATAAATCACTATGACTTGATTTTTGAGATTTCCAAAGCCAATCTCCAGCTGAAAACTTTACTCCACGTAAAAGACCACACTATTTTCTCTGAATGAACCTTTATATTACACGAAAACACATATATTAACGTTAGTTTAGTTAACACGTCACCCTGGCTATGTTTGTTTGATATTTGAGAAGTAAAACTAACAGAAGACGGAAAGATTTGCGCCTCTTGCAAAAATAACTGTCATCTTATCAGCGAGCTGTAAACATAAACAACATTTACAGCTCGCTGATCTTATCTTTGCTTCTACCCTGTTATCACCCTATGAGTCTGCTGCCACCTCTTCTGCTCTGCATCTTCAAGTGTTTTGTAAGAATATCCACAAATTTTAAGTCTAAAAGAATCTTTCGTAACATGTATTTCAATCAATTTTCCTAAGAAGTCGAGTGTTTTTAAAAGTCTTAACTTGTTCCTAACTTGTTCTCAATATTTTGGCCATCGAAGCCAGTCGTGAGATTACCAAGCATTTACACGTTTTTTTCATAAGAACATCCAAAATATTTGAAGCCTTCTGATGTTCTCAACTTTTTGAGTTTTAAGCCTAAAAATGTTCTCCACGTGTTCTTATTTTCATAATTTTTGAGTATATTGTCCATTTTCCTAAGAAATTGGGTGTTCTAGGGTCTTCAAAACTTTAAAATGTTCTTAAATTGTTCTTAAGTTCTTGTTATTGTTCTTCTTTGACAATCGAAGCCTTATATTCTTATATAGTTTGTTCTTATAAAAAACTTGTAACTGAGTAATTAAAAATATTTTTCCAACATTGACTATTTTATGGAACCGCTCTATATATAATCGTGTACACAAACCCGTGTCAAAAACCCAAAAACCCGATGTCGGACCCCAACCGGACTGGATAAATTCATCCATAATTTTGTCCCCGGTGGGAGAATACCCTACAACTTCAACCCCACTTGGAAGTCGATTTGATTTCATTCCATTTAAAATTCAATGGAAAAAGTTGCACTCCTTAATCTCTTTGCCTAAAACACTATTACTGGCTGGGTTTTCCGAGCTAGGAACAATATAATTTATATCCCCATCAGGGCTTCGATAGAAATTTTCATTTTCACTGTGAGGAAACGTCACACTGGAGCTTTGAGAAAGTGAATGTATAAACCAATGAAGCACTTACCAATAGCCATACGAAGAAACCAGATACCAGCATGATCAAGATATCGAGTATGACCAATGGCCATAAGTTGAGTATAGAAACAATCTTGTTAACGACCACTTCATGAAGGAGCTTGTCACGTGTTATCAAAACAATACCAGGGTGTTCGATCAGTCGAATGAACGGATAGCTGAAAAAAGAAGAGGCCCTGTAACGCAACATTGCCCCCGTGTATCCCAGACTTTACTTACGTTACTGATGGACCCCCACAGAAATACTTGGCGATACAAGTATGCATTAAAAAGTCAATAATATCCAGAGAACGAGGTGGTCTATAATATTTTGTGACTTTGTAACTAAAAATAAGGATTCTATTCAGCGAATACAATAGTAGCCATGGCAATCATCCAAGATCTTAGATAAAGGCCATATTAATCATTACAATCTAATCTAACATTCAACTTTTGTGCTGTATGTGCCGCCATTAACGCCCTTTTAGGGTTTGGGAAAACAGAAAACTAAATTTTAGCCCCACTAAGGGGTTTTTAGCCCGCTAAATTATAGAATTTAGGTCAAATTATGGGTTGTAAAATTCAAAAACATTTCCCCATTTTACCTCCTCTTTTGTTCCATTTAAGATCCGAGGGTCGTTGGAAAGCCGGGCGGCACATACCCGTCAGCTAGCAACCCTACCCCCTCCCCCGGGGCTTTATACATATTGTTTTAATACAGGGTGATATGTATCAAAAGGAACAGGAAAACAGTCTCAACAAAAATGTTTACTTCATAAAAAGTTCTGCATGTGTAGAGGCAGCGATCGGGAAAATAATGTCTGTAAATTGATCGATTTGTTTTACGGTTTCTCCGACTGTTTTCTGCTGTGCAATGACACCTTGAAAGTAAAACATAAAAAAACATGTCAAATGATGTCCGTGCAATTTGATTTAAATGCAAATTCCAATGCAATTCTTTCAGTATTGTGGAAAACTGAAAATTAAGATTTTTCAAAACTACAGTACGTCAATTTTAAATGTAATATTCTCAGCTTTGGTTAGGAATAAATAGGTCATGTTTGAGTTCGCTGGAAAGCTCTTCTTAAGATCTATCTTTTAAGTGTGTCATTGTTTTGAATTAACTCAAAGTTACAGATTACTGAGAGAATCGTTTATAAATGAGAGAAACTCGGCTGGGCACCGCATAGCCCAGGGACCAATTAAAGCTTTTTGCTAGACTGGATGGCACGATTAAGTTGCTAGGTAGTATATTGTAATAAGTTTTTGCTTTTGCAGCTTGAACTTTGCTTGAGCACTTCGCTTGATCTTAAAATTCTTCAGACAGAAAAGTCAATAGATCTTTTCATGAATTACGTCACGAATATCCACTTGCCTTGTATCCAAATAATTACCATGATGATTATATCCCGTGAGACATGAAATGATTTTTTATGAATAGAAAGTACAGTTGACGCTCTCTAACTCAATTTTCAAGGGGAATCTGATTTTCATCGAATAAGGGAGCGTATCGAGTAGTAGAGCGTCGTTTATAAGAGTTTCTTGTTGACAGGGACTTTCAATATTATCGAATAATAGAGCGTATCGAATAGTAGACGTCGAATTAGAGAGCGTCAACTGCAGTTTTAATATAACTCGCTGGGAGTTAATAATTTCAAAACGAGGCAAGTGATGTTCGGGACGTAATTTATGAAAAGCTCTATTGCTTCTCAATGTTTTTTTCAATAAATCGTAATTCCACAATTCCCTGGAATTCAAAAGCAGCCCAGGTAGAAATTATTTGCACTGCATTCCCAAAATCCTTACCTCTTCCATTTTTGTCAAAATCAATCTTGGTAGAAGACATTTCTTTTGGAGATCTTTGACAATCACCACAAATTTCAGGTATAATTTGTTGCAACAACTCATAGAAAATGCCATCCAAGCCTGTCGTTTCTCGTTGATCGGTGTACGGTGGCATCAAGAAGTAACTGGTACTTATTTTCTCTGGACATTTACAAGTTTCTGAAGAATATAAAATATCATGTTCAGTGGCGGCCTGGCAGGGGGTGCAGGGTGTGCAGTGCACAGCCCAGAAAGACCTAAGAGGGGCGCCAAAAAAGCTTTTCAAGGGGGCGCCAAAATTATTTTTGATGTTTGGTTGGGCGACTTTGCGCCCTTTGACACGTTTTTAGCGCCTTCTATAAGTGCAATATAAATTTTTTCGCCTGCGGCGCTGCAAATTTTTTTTCCGTATACGGTCGACAGCATCTTTGATGGTCGGAAGCATCCGAAACTTTATCTCCGTGCGCTTCTCAGAAAAGTCAGAATGAATTCTGCTGACTCAGCCAAAAAATCATAAACAAACATGGTGGACCAAGAAGCCTAGGAATAAAGTTCGGTAAAGTCTGTATAAGGAAGAAAAAGGTAGCTTTTGCTACTTTTGATTAGTTGTTGGTATATTTAGGTAGGTTGAGATGTTTGACTTTTTGAGCTGTGTTGAAATAAATCTTAATATGATCTATATATTTATGCCATGTTTTGTTAACTGATCATTATTTTATACAAAAAGCTCTTATAAACAACACCTAAATAATCTCATTATAGATGTATCTAAAAACGTTATATTATGATAACAAATGTTAAATAAATCATATAATAAGCAATTATCTTCAGAAAATTCGTTTTATTTTACGAATTTTTTCAAAACTACTATCAACATTTTATTGCGAAAAGTTAAAGCAAGAGAAGTGTTGTGTATCCACAAGGGGTTAAAGAGGATGCTCATCCCCAAAATGAGAGGTTGATCGAAACTGATCGCTGTGGTTTTTGTGGTCTTATGCGGACTAACTTTCTCCTTTTTAAAATATGTTATAAGCTGTTTAACCTTTCTTACACAAAATCTTTTTGCCTGCGGCGCCAGCCTTAGAGAGAACCCTTATTCTTGCCAACTTTCGAATTTTTGGGGCCTCTTTCAGCACTTGAACTTTAATGATAAACAAAAGTTTGTCATTTGCCGCTACTGATCATGTTTGGACTTTTCTTTAACATGTCACTGTCTGTGACTGACAACCCCTTCTCACAGACCCGGTAGGATTTTTTCAGCAAGTGGGAGTAAAAATCACAGACTGAAACTCAATGGGGATTGAGAATTCTCTATTTTTCATGGCTGGGGATTTAAATTCCATTGTTTTCAAGTCACAAAATTTAGTGGGATGTAAAAATTAGCACAATACTTTGCAGTGGGATAGGTTCATTTGATTATTTTCAGCGGGGACAAAAATTGAAGTATAATTTTCTACTGGGGACAATATTTTGTCGATTTTTCCAGTGGGAAGGGTTCCCAGTGGGTCCGTGAGAAGGGTTTCTGTGGTGCTGTATGTCCGTTTTTGAAACAGCAGGGCTTTGTTTCGAGTTCATTTTTGAAGAATTTTAGAACTCTAAAGCGATTTTTTATTTCTTTTGATTTTAATCGGCATTTTTAGATTCCGAGGGTTACATGAATAGAAAAACGTAACTTATTTAACAAAAAAAAGTTGAGAAATACAGTAAATATGTTGTACTAAAGGCACAAACTCCTATGACATAGGGTCGTACTCCCTGTTCGGAAATTTTTTTTATGCGTCGAATTTTACCTGCACTGACGATGGCTGCAGGACCAATTCCAACAGTATTGATTGCACGGAGCTCAATTTGATATTTTGTGTTTGGTGCTAGGTTTGTTAGTTTATAAGATGTCGTCAATGGATGTAGTGTTTTCTCGCCTTCAAAAGTTAGAGTAAGGAAATAGTAGAACATCTTAAGTCTAGAATCCACTTAGGTTAGACTTTGCATTTTGGTAATGTGATGCACTGAGGTCCAAAAAGTCTAAAAACAAAACTACAATCCCTACAATACCACTTATGACATCCCAGTCTAGAAGAAAGCATACTCAGATTTTATGTGTGATAAAATTCTTACTGTCCGTCTCCACAGGTTTAATTTCCGGTGGGGAAATTAACTGGGGCTCGCTTGACAACACACAACGTTAATCTAACGTTATTTGGACGTTGTGAACATCAGTTAAACGTTGAGAAAACGTCGTGTGTCAGCTGGGTTGAGAGAATTCGTACTATACCATTACCTTTTGAAATCACCAAATTTTGAGCATCGCTCCATTTTATTTTGTAAGAGACAAGATCTCCATAAAGTTGACTTTCTGGAGGGGGACTCCAGTTGATGTGTAGGTAATTATGACTTCTCGTCTCACTGGATGTAAGATTTTGTGGTACTGCAGTGGGTACTAAACGCAAAGATACAACTTGAATGGTATCACATAAAAGGTTTCAATCGTAGTTTGATATTTGTTTGATTTGTACGTATATTTCCATTGACTGGCTTATGGTCTATCGTCCGTCCACTTTCAACATCTTATCAATAGCGAGTTTATGTATTTTTACTTTTGAGGACATTAAAGTTACTGAAGCGATTTGGAATGACCCGCAGTTTTGACCCGCAAATCGAGGACGGTAAAAGTGCTGATTTACTGTCGTCCTCAGTCAGTCAGGATATATAGATAAATTAGAACCTTACCGTCTCTGTCGCAGAAAAACACACATACATAAACTCGGTAATAATCGATCGTTCACATATTGATTAAGCCCCATCGTTACTAAGACCATGTTTGAAGTATTTGTTTGCCTAAGCTTTAAACGTTTCCCGAAAGGGAGAGAGTTTGAGGATCGCAAGCATATGCCTATGTGCCGCTCGGTTTTCCTATTTTTTCGACACTTAGTGAGACTGAGTTTGGATTTTCTAATTTTTTCAACTCTTAGATGGTCCCAAGATTCTTTACTTTAGTTTTTATTTTCCACACATACCCGTGAGATCTACTCTCATTGTGAAATTTTAAAAACTAACTTGATAAAATGTTACCTGATGAAACTGTCTTGCTCATGATGACGTCACATGGGCCCAGTCCCAAAATATTTTGAGGACAAATTTCAAAGAGATAGGCAGTATTTGGTTCAAGATTATTCACTTCAATGTAATTTTGCAAAGCACCAGTTCTGTGAGTAAATAAATACTTTCTCTTTGCATTGAAAACTTTAACGACATAGCCTTGCGGTTCACCATTCATTTTTTCTCTTTCAACTTGAGTCCACTCGAGAAGAAGTGCAAAGGCGTCTAAGCTTGATGACGTAAGATCAGTTGGAGGTAGTTCAGGAACTGTAAGAAAAAGTATCATTTTATTATTAAGTATATTTTGAGTTCATGAATATTGCCCTTATGTATTACAATGAAGTGAATACATTCGCTCTCATGTTGTCTTCTGACCAGCCACCAGAACCGTTGGTTGGAAAACCAACGGATCCGGCGAGACTCGATTATATTTTGAATTGTGTTGAAATTAAAAACATGTTATTTGATTTTACTCATTACGGTCTGCAAACTATGTTGGAAAATAGTGCTCAACTTTATATCAGTGTGTAGTCTAAGTTAGCTGGAACACTTAACTTACAAATCACATGAGCTAGAAAGGGCATGCCATCAGGAATTGGTGCAAAAAGTGAGCTAGCGGGTACGGGGAGCCAAAGTTTTTGACACCTGTGATATATTATAAAGACCACTCTAGTCTGCATTTTATTCATTTTGTATAGAGCCTGTAATATGATATCGAAAGATCAGTTTTTACATCAGACTTCGTGCAGTAAGCACGTCACATTGTTACAACACCGATTTCTTTAAACTTTTGTCAAAGATCTCTTTTCTTTCTAATCTTTGAAAAAGTAAGAAACAACTTACGCTTTTCAACAGTTGAAACAACAAAGGCTTTTGATGCAATACCGTTCCCATTTCTACTGGTCGCCAAAATACGAACAACATATTTCATTCCTGCCGATAGACCAGTTATATTGGCTGACGTTTCATTTGTACCGTATCTTAAATAGTTTTGGTCAATAGATTTACGGTAGAAAATAATGTAGCCTGTTACATTATAAGTGGAGGTATTTTCCATCTGCCATGTGAGTGCTATTGAACTCTTTTCTGATGATGCCCTGATGTTTTTGGGTGAGGTTATAGGAACTAAAATAGATTGAGTGATTCAATATATATATTTTTTTTGTTAGCATTTCTTTTCAATTCATCCCTCATTTACAACAATGTCTCACAGACCAAGGTCTTGTAAGTACGCCCACTGCCAATACCGTAGGATGGCAAAATTTCTAATTCATGGGGAAATATTCCTGATTTATTTCTAAGATTTTTTCGCTATTTTTTAAGGACATACCGGAAGAATTTAACTACCTAACTCGTTGAATCTCCTTTTTTTCCATTCTCATAGTGTTTGCCTTTCTCCGAAAGGAAAGTTTGAATGGCAAAGTTTAGCCACCTTACAGTAAGTAAGGGTGTCTTAGACAAAGTTCGAAAGTTTAAAAGTATCGCTTAATTCAAACAAAGTGGTTTTTGTGAGTCGATTGCTGTTTTTTTTTGAATTGTGTTAAAGCTACGGACGAGTAGCTAGTCTCCATAACTCGAACACTCATGAGAAACGCAGACTTGTTCGAGTTATGGAAAATCCGAGTCAGATACGTGTTTATAAGGCGTTACTGTCTGAAGGGACTAGAAAGCTTGTTCGAGTCAAGGATAAATACGAGTTACTCATGATATCCACCACTTCAATGTCTTCTGACATTACATCACGAACCCAATAGCTGATTCTGGTTGCAGTGACGTAAAATCCGGCAATACGTCAGTTTCAACCAATTTCGGAAGTCATTGCAATGGTGCATATCATGGATAGATGTTCGAGTTAAAAAGATTCTACTCTACTAACCATCTGGTCCAATCTTATATTGGACAACTTGATTTGGCTTGAGGATCAGCTTATTGATTGCATATTCAACTTCTACGCTGTCTTGAAGTACAATGAATTGAAAAGAGTCAAATGATGTGAATTCTATCGTCAGGTTGACAACTACACTTCCGTTCCTGGTGAAAGAAATGAGAAATAATTCATAATATTCATGACGTAATGGTTTGGTTAGGCAAGATTAAGTTTTGAATTTGGTCAACCCTTGGTAACCCTTTCAAGACGCAAGAAAAAAGTTTTTTAAAAACTTGATAGGGTCGGTTTGAATGAATTTAACACAAATACACAACATAATCGTCAACATTGGGATTACCACTATTGAGTTTAAAGCTCAAGACGCTGAAGAAAAATCTTCCTTGAGCAAAGAAAAGCCCTTAAGGTTTGAATCTACAATCAGCGCCGAAATATATTGCCAATTTTGGATATTTTAATTTTTTTTCAGAATTTAAAGCTCGGGCAAGAATTGCAGTTTCAGTACTTCCACTTGTTACATTGGTTTTTTTTTCGATTTGGGAGGGGTTAAGTGGCTTCCAGGCTATATTCTCAGCCTTATTGGAACATATTTGAGCTTTTAGATCCTGAAATCCTAAGCTCCTAAGTATTAAGTCTTACAGTTTAAACTCTACTTTCCAACCGTACTTTAAAGCACAGTTACTTGCGGTTTTAAAGTTTGAGGAAATTCCCCTTTTGTGCCTAACATCTCGGCACCGATTGTAGTGCTTTCTTTATATTCTTGTTTTACGTAGCATATTTTTTCGACATCTGGTGATTGGCTTTACTTTAAATCTGGCGTCTGTGTGAAAACCAAGCGGGTCACACGTTTTAGATGGGAAGTAAATGGTTTCATTTTTCATCCAAGAGTTTCAACTCTAACCTCTTTGGGTCTTTTAACTTGTGACTACAATCATGGTCGTTATATTTGAGAAAAAAGAGAAATCCACCGGGAAGTTTTGAAACCACAATCGATTTGTAAGTACTCTAAAGCAGGTTGGAAGGGTAGAGATTTAAGACTTAGCACCTTAGGATCTGAGGATCTAAATTTTCAAAAATGGTCCAATAAGGCTCATGATATAGCCTGGGGGTCTATAAACCCGAGCCAAATTGAAATATCCGATTAAATTTGAGAGATGGTCCAAAATCGGCTTTTTCGCCCGAACTCCAAATTTCGAAAAAACGAGGAAATAAGCTTAATTCTCAATAGATTTCGACCATGATTGTACAAGCAAACGTTGAATATTACTTAAACATACTTAGCTGAATGGAGTATCACGTTATAAATTTTGTTTTCTTCAAATACGTCTATGTATGCTGAACGAATCTATAAGAATAATTGAAAAAGGTTTTAATAAAACTAACTGTATTTGTCTCTGTTATGAGAAGGTCAAAAGACCAAGCCTATCAAAAATACCTTTATACTTTTGGCAAATTTTTTGGGGAAGAATTTATACATTTCCATACTTTAGACATTTAGGTATTTTTCAAACCTGTCGCAGACACCCATGTCACAAATTTTTCCCCAAAGCGAGGATAAGAATTGATCGAAATCCAATTAGGGATAAAAATTCTATTGCTTCAACCTTAAAGAATCCACTTGAGGTGCGCAATCTTCGACATAGGAAATTTGAATGTGATTGAAATAAAAGTCAATTTCCTAATTAGACTGAAATTGTATGGTATTTTTTTCCACCAGGGAAGATATTTAGGGCTAATTTTCCAGTGCGGTGGGGTCCCAGCGGATCTGGGACACGGGAGTGCTAAATGTCTTTTTCAAGTTTCTTTTCGACCATTTTATGACGAATGTGATTTTCTACCTGTTCCCTGATTTTGGTTTCAAGTTCCCTGAATGCTTCACTGTATTTGTTTGAATAGTCTTGTTGGTATGGCAACATCAACGAAAAGACCATGTCTGCATAGGTTCCTGAAATGTTATCATCCAAAAGTCAAATATTCAAACTTGTTTTTCTTAAACAACCCCGAGAGAAGTATACATTGCTTTAGGTTGCGTATAGCAAACTTGTCAGCAAAAACACATGGAGCCAGACAAATGGGATTGAAGATAAAACCATCGATGGAGGGGTTACCGAAAACGAGGGCTTGGTTACCACATCTCCCGCTGCAAAATCCTTGACGCGGGCTTTCAAATTCCTTGACACGGGCTTGCAAAATTCCGTAATTTAAACCTTCCAGATTTTGAAAATTTTCCGACCTTCAGAGCTTAAGCGTGTCAGATGAAAATGCCTGCATCTGGGTGCCAGATAATGATAAAACCCTCTGTGGATATCCAGTACAAAACAGATTGCAAAAAGGGGTACCCTTATATATATCACTATATACAGGGTGACCCACGAAAAAGTTCAGACGTTTCTCGACGTCTTGAGGCCGAACAAATGCTTCAAAGTGCTTGGAGTTTAGATATTTAGAAAGTAGATATCCTAACTTAAAATTTGAGCTATCACTTTTTAAATTTGACCGATTTGTTCTCTACTTATGAGCTTTTAAAGTCAAAATTCACTTTTCGGAAAGTGTAAAAAACACGTAAAAAAGGGGTATCAAATTTGGTATTTTTAGACGTTTTAGATATACAGTTTTTGAAAAAAATCTGAAAAATCTACAAAAGCGCCAATTTTTATAAAAACTAGTCTTGTTTTAAACAAAAATAAACCAGCCGAGGCTGGAAGGTCAGCCAATAGAGCTTAGCTAGATAGCTTTAATAAGTGGGTTAACAGATGTAAGAGATGCACTGAAACAGAGTAGACTAAATATGTTGAATAATGTACAAAATGTGAAACATTGATTTAAAATTATGTAAAACAAGCCTGAGAGCTCCTCCAACCCCCCCCCCACGAGAAGCTCAAAGTATACTTCTCTTTAGCATTGTCCATATAGTACGTACGCAAAGATTTTCCAAATATTTGACACCCCCTCCCCCTGGTACGCAGAGAACAATAGAAATGACTTTGTTTAAACAATAGATGTACGCTTTTGCTGAACCCCCTCTCCCCCTTCACTGCGTACGTACTATATGGATGGCCAGTCTGGGTAAATAAATTTTGTAGTTTAGTAACCGTCAAGTTACACAACATGCACACAACCATCTTGAAGACTTTGCTGGTCGCAAATGATAATCGAAAGCAAAACTTAAAATTCACAACTATGCGGGAAGCTCATTTTCCCCCGTTTTGCTTTAAACTCACTTTTGATTGGTCTATGAATTTGGGCGATTGATTTACCGCCTTGGCGGAATAAACACACAACCATAATAAATAAATTCAACAGGGCAGCGGTGTAGCAATTAATTTCAACTGGGAGTCCTCTCTTCTGTGCCAAGCACTGGCAGTGTTTTTTAAACTTTAAAACAATGTTAAATGAAGACCAGATTGATCTGTTTGTTATGGCTGTGCAAGTTGTGACGAGAGTGTGCACAGCATGTTGTGTAACTTGACGGCAGCCCGCTTTCTGCAAGTCTGATAAGAGATATCTATAAACTGTTATCACCATTCATTCCATTCCATGTTCAGTCAAAATGTGCACCAAGGTTAGAAAAGGTTAGAAAAACACAATCTGCATCCGGAACTGCGTGAAAAATAGTTTGATCAATTTCAACAAGAACTGTATATATTAATATTAATATAAATGATCAGATTCCAAAGACCATTTGTCATAATTTTGCAAGTCCAATAATAGGAGATGTGATGTCATCATTTGGTTCCCGTCATCTGATTTACGGTTACGAGCTGGAGAGTCGGAAAGCTTTTCCGCTGCTTTGCTGGATTTCAACTGTTGACCTCTGCACGCTCTGTGTTTAAAAGTTTTCAAATCGAAGTAGAGAGCCGCATGCTAATGGAGAGTAAACCGAAAACACCAATTTATCCACGGTTTCTCAATTTTAAAATTCAGATCAGTCCACACGAATTCCCTTTCAATAAGGTGTATAGCTGCTTCTTAACAGAAAAATATTTTTGACTGACCGGCCGAACGACTCCCACTTTTTAAAGTAGAAATGACCGGAACCAAACAGTTTTTTGCGATTCGCCTTTATCACAAACACGTCCAAGTCCAAAAGAGCACATTGCATCCAGTCTTTATATCAAATTTATACAGTAGCTGTACTTTTGTAAACTTTATCAAATCCCAATAACATTATAACACCATCAATTCCCCTAGAGGCAAACAAGAAAAATATATGTTTTTATTTCAAAAACTATTAAAAAGCAGCAATAAAAAGTATATATCAGAAAATTCAACATAAACAAAAACTTGAGCAAACGGCTTTAAACCTTCAAAGGATATAGAAAAAGAATCCCCTTGATGAAAATCATGTGTTTGATTTGCCGAGTTAAAAAAATAAATGACAGAAATTGAAGCTTGCAACAGATTTACACTGGAAATACTTTGGTACAACACTGACTTATCACATCTGACTATCGCTTGAGCCGCCGCCATCTTGAAACTACATTATGATCTGTAAAAACAACGCACGCTAAAAGTACCCAAAAAGTTAACCCGATTGGAAGAAAGTTTAGAAATCAAAGTGAGATCGGAAAAAATCGGATTTTTTTTTGCCGTCTTATGATGCTGATGGAAGAAAATTTTACCTATTTGAATGCTCAGCTTAGGCTGACCAATTACTTTTAAAGGTGTTTTTATTAATTATTAATGTCATAAAACTCGTTAAATAAGCCAATTTGTAAGTGATTTTCTAATTGATTACATAAATTTAATACCTCTTTTTTACGTGTTTTTACACTTTCCGAAAAATGAATTTTGACTTTAAAAGCTCATAAGTAGAGAACAAGTCGGTCAAATTTAAAAAGTGATAGCTCAAATTTTAAGTTAGGATATCTACTTTCTAAATATCAAAACTCCAAGCACTTTGGGACATTTGTTCGACCTCAAGATGTCGGGAAACGTCTGAACTTTTTCGTGGGTCACCCGGTATATCACTATATATATCACTACTCAATGATGGTTAAAGAGATTTTAAAACGGAAAATTTCATTGAATTGCAGATTGACCCACATCGAGTAGTGCTACAATTAGGGCACCACTTTTCAAAAGACTATATACAACTTGGTCCAGGGTTCATAAATATCAGAGCTTGCAGTGGGGGGCGTACGAGATTTCGGTATTGCGGAAATCGGCTTGTTTTTGTGCGGAATTTCGGTAATCACGTCAAAACACTTCGGTATTTTGGAATCCAAAAAGACTTCGGTTTCGGAAAAATGACTTTTTTTACTGCGGAAATTCGGTCTGAAGAGCTTTAGTTTCGGTTTTTCGGTATCCGATTGTGTGCTTCGGAAATAATACTGAGGTTAAGCATATCACGATGACGGACGAAAAAATACGAAATTTGATTGGTTGAAACTCACTAGCCTGTTTAATTTTCATGGTCGTGATTTTACCAATTTGGGACTTAACCTCACTAATTTCTATCCACAAAAGACGCTTTCTGAATCAATGACGTCAAGCACAAGCGCGCGCTAGATCCTAGCGGCGTTCGCGCGCACATATGATGGGTATAGGTATAGATTGCTCCACAACACAATCTTATTTCATTCGCGGACCTTTTGTAAGCAGTGAAAAATTGAAGCTTTTTCAAAACGGACCAAAGCTGGTACGATGAATGGCACGATGCCTCGAGGGCTTTGTGAGAAGGTCAACATTTTTATAATAAGGCGTTAATATTTTACTGAGAGTCAAATCATCACCTATCATTCGGAACGATGAAAATCCAGTTCTATAACAGGGTTCCCAGCGGTCATGGAAAACCTGGAAAATGGGTTGTTTTTTGAAAAAGTCAGGGAAAACCTGGAAAAGTCAGGGAATTTTCGTAAAATTTCTCAAAAGTCAGGGAAAAGTCAGGGAGCTTTTTTTCCAGAATGCCTTGAATTTGATGGTTTTCAGTCAATCTTTGAATCTCTATTTTTTATTTTTTTTAAAGTCAACACACTATTGTAAAGCTGGCCGGGTTATTTTTGAAATAATTATTTTACTACAACACGAAAAATTTGACGTTTTTGGTCAGGAAAGAATATTCTCTTTCCATTCTAAGTCAGGGAAAACTACTCTTCTCAACACTTTTTTTAGGGAAAAAGGGTGGATTTTAAAGCAAAGGTCAAGGAAAATTTTTCGCGCTTGCTTCGCTCGCATTATCTTTTACAAACTTCCTTTTTTGAGGTAGGGGGTTAAACTGAAATTTGTGTCCTCTGGTCTGTGTCGTACCACCTCTTTGCAGCGTGCGGTGTCCGCGGGGTGTAATAGTTGTACTGTATGTGGCAAAAATATTCTTTTCCCACAGTTTCTTCCTTTTTTTATTCAAGTTTTTCTTTAAGTGAAAATTATCTACAGAAAAAAATTCGGTATCGGAATTAGTGAAATATTTTTGCGGAATATCGGAAATCAGGTCAAAAATACTCGGAATTTCGGAAATCAGAAACCCCGTTCACCCCCCCCCCCCCTTGCAGTAATTTAGCGATGTGGGGTGAATAAAAGCAGATGATAACTCACTTGGACAATTGTGTTGATTACAAGATGATTTATCAATTTGTACATCTTCGTGACCACATCTGTTGATTCCTTCATACATTGCATTGGTGCAGAATCTCTTTCTGATGTAAGAACCATTATTGCAAGGTTTATCACACCCTGACCACGGAGACCACTCACTCCATATCGCATCCACTGAAATTAGAATACTTGTTTTTAATCGCACTAACATAGCTTGCAGGGTTTGTAACACCTTGACTAAATGGAGACCACTCGTCTCATATAGCATCAACTGAAGTGGCTTAGAGCTTGGATGGACCTTAATAGCCCGTATTTTTTAATTATTAAGCATCGTCGAATTGAATTAGAAGGTACGCTAGGCCTGTCAGTTATCCTGGTAGCTGGTACACAACGTTTGATTTCAAAGTTTATGCTCATAACGTCCATCATAAAACGGCAGATGAACATTGAAACAACGTTGTGTGCCAACTGGAATGCTTTTCAAATGACAACTTTTGCTTACCAGGACACAGATGCACGTTACAAAGTTCTGTTTCATTAGTAACACCATAACACGGAAAACCATTGAATTGTGGTCGTGGTTGGTCACACTTTCGTTCTCTGTACCGTAAGCCATTGTTGCATTCTTTGGTACAGTTTGACCATTTTGTCCATTGTCTAAAGCCACCGTGAACTTAAAACAGACGTATTGTAAAATTTGATATTAAGGGGCCTTTTTAAAGCACGCCCGGTATTGGTGCATCGTCATTTATATTTCTTTTTTTCGGTACTGAAAGGTTTTTTCATTGTTTTAAAGATTAATCTATATATTACAAAAGTTTTAACGTCACATTGTTAAAACTGCTGAAATTACTACTTAGCACTATAAAATGTTTTTGCTTAATTTAGAAATCTAAATAATAAAATCAATTGTAAAAGGGGTTACGCACGATACGAAAATCTCGTGTTCGCAAGCGAAAGGTTTTTTACACCATATACCGTAGGATTGCTAAACTTCCTTATTCCCAGCGAAACTTTCCGATTGCTAGTGTACAACGGAAAAGGACCAAAACGCCACAAAAGTAGATTTAACACCGATTTTTGCCGGAGACGCCTAGAAGCAAAAAGATGGGCCAGGTATCTTTTCCCGGGAATGAGAAAGTTAGCCATTTTATGATACAATTTTAAAAACTTATACCCAGCCGTTTGCGTGATGCCGTGATCGGGAAATAATTCGAGGTATGATTTGGGCTATTTTCGTGATACTTGCATGGTGAATAAACCTTTTTTGGTAATTTTCATGATCGTCACGAGAGCAAGGAAAATTTCTATCAATGCATTTTAAACATGTACAAACTCTGGTGACCCAAAAGAAAGTTGATATTCTAATTTCAAAACAAACTGCTTTCTGAAGTTTTCTTAACCCAAATATCTTAAAATTTCGACCTAAAATAAGAACATAATCAGGGGGGCATGCAGTTACTACAAGACATGATGTGTAGTAAGTGCTTTTTCAACACTTTTATTCAGGACCACCACCCTTTGCAATTACTACACCTTGGTAGTAACTGTTTTCAGAAAAGATTTCCAGGTACCACCCTTGTTTTTGAGTGATATCATCAAAAACATGCTCGAAATTACCCTAAATTGCGATTATTTTTCATAACCCAAAGCCATTTTTGTGCTAGATTTTCTTTTAATTTACTTGGTTAACAGCTGTTGAGAACATTTTAATAATAGGTAATTAGGGAAAGCATAATTTCAAAGTTGGGTCTGAGAAAAATTTCAATTTTTTTTTCGTCCATTTACAGTATAACAAAAATATTTTTTTAACAAAGAATTTTTTCACAAAAAAAATTCATTTTTGGTGAAAAATTTCGAAAGTTCTTTAAAAAGAATTAAAATATAAGCACTTACTACACCAAAAGTGCAAGCGTTAGAGTTTGGCACCACCCCCAAACAGCAGTTACTACACTGTGTAGTAACTGTTTTCATAACTTCTGAATACAGTACCACCACGGTAGTAAGTGTCATACTGTCTTGTAGTAACTGCGTGCCCCCCCCCCAAACATAAAGGATTTTTTGGTATAAAAAATATCTTATGATAATTGGTGCAAAGTAACAGAATTTCGTTCTGTCTTTTTCTCTTTTCTTGTTTTTTTTAATCAGGGGGTAATGTATATCTACAAAAATTGATCTTGTTCATCAAAAATTGAGAATATTTTACAATAGAAAACCAAAGGGAAATTTATATTTTCAAAATAGATGAAATATTTTGCATATACTTTCATATAAAATATATTGGAAAAAAGGTTTAATATATAAAATATTGGAGAAAAGGTAAAATATATAAAATATTGAAAAGAAGATAAAAAATTATACATAGCATCCAAAAGTTATATTTTTTGAAATGCATGTCAAAAAGTTAAAAACTTTCAAAACAGGGAAACAATTTCATAATTTCAAACATACACTTTCTTTAATACCGGGTGCGCCACAAAAAAGTTTCTCTCTTTAAAACTAATTTTCTAGAAATCTAAAAATTTTAAAAGAACCATTCTTATTCCATTGGAAAGAAGAAAGATAAACTTAAATTTTGATGGGTCATTTATTAAATTCGATTCATTAGATCAAAAGTTATGCTCAATTGAATAAAAAAGTTACTTTCAGAAAGTGCTCGAAAACGTCGAAAATCAACCTATAATTTGACCAACCGCGAAATTAAATTCCCGCGAAAATTTCTTCCCTTAAGGTAATAAGAACATGATAGAGGCTCAAAAGTGCAAAAAAAAAAAAAATAATTAATAAGAACAGTTGAAATTTTACTAATATAAAAAAAGGTGTAATGCAATGTATACTGTACTGGGAAACATTTTCATAATCTGAAAGAACGTCGAAAGGAAAAAATTCCCCTAGCAGAAGGCATTTTATAATTTTCAAAAGTATGGTGCAAAAGCAAAAAATGTCACATAATTGGCAATCATAATTTCCAAAAAGAAAAAAAGTAAAAGTTATCTTTAAAAGTTCTACTGTGAGATTGGGTAACTTGCATCAGTGGAGGCTAACATGCATAGCCCTCAAATGAAAGACCTGACTGGTCATTAAAATACAAAGTTAAATCAAGACAAAAATGGAAGAGTAGAGCTGCGAGCGGAGCTGCGTAGTTGTATTTTAATGACCAGCCAGGTCTTTCATTTGAGGGCTATGCATGTTAGCCTCCACTGATGCAAGTTACCAAATCTCACGGTATTTCAATGATCTTATTATATACTTAAGTCATAAAAAAAATCAAATAAAAATCTTTTTTCTGGCCGGCCGCATGAAAGCTTTTTTCCTTCACCTGCATTCCGGAAACACTACATTTTTTCATTTTTGCCTGACAGCATTTTTTAAATGCATGTGGGAGAAAATGTCAAGTTCACGACAAAAGTTTTCTACATTTTACACACGGGGAAGAAAATGTTCAAAGTCACAGCAAAAATTTCCACGTTTTAAACGCATGTGGAAGAAAATGTTCAAATTTACAGCAAAAATTTCCACGTTTTAAACGCACATGGAAGAAAATGTCCAAATTCACAACCAAAGGTTTTCCACGTTTAAAATGCATGTGGAAGGAAATGTCCAAATTCACAGCAAAAGTTTGCACGTTTTAAACTCACGTGAAAGAAAATTTCCAAATTCACAACCAAAAGTTTTCCACGTTTTAAACACACATGGGAGAAAATGTCCAAATTCACAGCAAAAATGTCCAAATTCACGACCAAAAGTTTTCCACGTTGCATTTTTCTGTTTTTAAAACACCAAGGGAAATTAAATTCAATCATCAATCAGTAAATTTTGGTCCGGGTTTAAATTTTTACATTAAAGCTAACCAGCTCATATCCAACCACAACCATTTCTTTGACTTTGGGTGTCGCATCATCTACCATCTGGTACTGGTGCATCATAAAAAAGTGAGTTCAAACTTTTTTGATGTTGCAAGTATTTAATTTTTCAAATATAGCATGGTCAGATTTATCCATAAATATTCAGTCACCTGGCTTGTTAGAATTTGTGTAAATATACGGTGGCAAAATTGAAGTTAGTTTTGTTGTGAATGGTTTTCAAGAGATTGCATCACTCTCATGCCAAACCAAACGAAACATCAAATCCAGGAAGGAATAATAAGAAAACTTCACCATCAACCATTTCTTGTAATAATCACACAAAAATCATGATCCAATTCAACTCATTAAAGCATAAAAACCAAAGAAAAATGGCAAAAGAACAGTAGCAACAGTAGTTTATTTTTGCCGCCATCTTTGTTTTGACTGTTAGAAAGCAGTATAGTCCGATCAACAATACGCTTCCGAACCGGGCGACGTTTCCTGATCGAGAAGGATACTTATATTTTCCTGCGACGTTTCTCGAAGAAATGACGTCTTCATCGTCGTATAAAAAACACCCTACTGTTTTTCACGCCGGAGCTCAATTTAAAAAGAGATTTGGAAAAAATCCATTACGTAATGCTTCCAACAGACAGTCGGGTGTAACTGACAATTCTCCATGTTCGGACTTAAGACAGTTGCACACGACGACGAAATTCTGAATGGAAACGAGGCTAAAAAAGCTGAAAAATCGATTTTATCACCCCGCATATCAGCTTTTTTTCCCGCGCTTTTGCCAAAAGATTCGCACTCGCTCGCTGCGCTCGCTCGTGCGTAATTATTATATTTTCTTTTGAGAAAAAGATTACTTTGCTAACATAAAGTCTTACTTGGACATTGCGCGACACCGCACTGTTCAGTTTCAAGGCTATCACCATAGCAATAATCAAAACATTCTCGGCTTCTTTGTTTGGTACCGTTACAAGTTGCCGAGCATGATGACCAAAGGCTCCATTGTCCAAAGCCGTTGGGCGGTTGAGGCGTGGGCGTGGTTGATGATGTGTTTTGAGCTGATTGGTGTATAGTGGATGAGCTGGGAGAGATTGTGGATTGAGAGTCTTTTGGTGTTGAAGTTGATTTGATATGGATATTCGAGCTGGTTTTCATAAGGTGAACTAATGGTAAAATCTCAGTTGAATATCCGTCCTTACTTGTGGATGATTGGGACAATGGAGTTGTTGTTGTGAATATTTGTGAATCTTTAACTGTTTGTATTTCAGTTTTGGCGATTAATGTTTCTGGTGTTTCTATTGTGGAAACTTCTGTACTTGATACAGGAATGGTGCTTGCAGAGCTCGATGATATAGTGGTACTTGATGCAGTAGTAATTGTGGTAGTTGATGCAGGGATGTTAGTTGTAGAACTTGATACAATCGAAGTACTCGATACAGGGGTGGTTGTTGTTGAAATGGTAGTTGAAGTAGGAATGAGGACTATTTGAGTTGAGGATGTAGGGATGACTACGATCGAGGATGACGTGATCAATACTGTTGTGGTTGGTACTGGAGAGCTTGATTCTGGTAAATCAGAAGTGGTCGGTACTATTATAGAAAGAAATCGATTGGAATTATTTTCAGGTGTTTTCAAGAATGTAAAAGAATAGACGCATTTTCAATGAATTTAATCAGGCTATCAGTGACTCTGGTTACAATGTTGATTCTACATTGATTTGAAAACATATGTGTACCAGATTTTAATAACCTTGGATATCATTAACCTTTATATATCCCTGGACCAAGCAATATCCGCCATCTTTGATTGGAGTTTTCTTGGAATTGGTACCCGAGAAGAAGTCATTGCCATGTTAAAAATTAACGTCTTACGCCGCTACATCATCAAAAGAATTGGAGGAAAACTAGACCTAGCGCTCTCGATGCATTTACACCGCTATCGATTAGTGCCGCCATTAGGGTACCACTTTTCAAAAAACTCCGATCAAAGATTTTGCTTTGCCAGGATTGGGAAACTTGGTCCAGGGTATATAAAGGTCAGTGTTGCATATATACAGTCGTGTAATATTGCAAGTCATGGATATAAATGAATAGCAGGATAGGACTAAAAAATACTTACTGAGTTGTATTGACGTTGTTTGCGGTGGAACGTAGTCAACATCTGGAATAATGATGCGAAATCAACTAAATAATACTGTAGCTCTAAGAGACATCCTAATATTTGACTCAGCTAAACTAACGGTCTTAGCACATGAGCAACTTTTTATACAAACCGAAAGGTTTAGGAAAATGAAAAGATTCGAAAAAGATGTTCAGAAATTTCAGGCGCCATCTTTTTGTTTTGATTTCCCTGAAATCTTTTTGGTCAAGATGAGCCCAAGAAATAAAAAATATTGAAAGCCTATATATAAATATCAAGATGACTCATCGGCTCTCTGGTCGGCAAAGCAATCCTTTGGGTAGAATGGTAAATTTGATAAATTTGATAAATTTGTAATGTACCTATTCTGAAGATTTTGTGGCTTAAACAAGCATTTTGTGAAAAGGCAGCTTCATCGTTTGAACCAGAGCAAAGGTTCATGTTCGAGCTTCCAGGGTCGTAAACTAAATAATTACCACTTCTAAAATTTTTACATTTACCTAGAAAAAATTCAAAAGTGAATTCTATTAATAATTTGTGGGGTGAGGAGGGTTTGTAGGGGTTCGAAATACCGTTTTCCCGTCAAAGTTTTTGGCTGAATCCCGGAATCCCGAAAGTTGAAAAAAATGATAACACCGTCACACCGGTTTGTAGAGGTTAAAATACCGGCATAATGGCAAAAAATAGACTAAATACCGTCACCGTCTGATTTTAAAATACCGTTTTCCCGTCTTTTTTTCGTCAAATCCCGTAATGCCGTAATAAAAAAGGGCCAATCCCGTCATACCGTAAAGGTAGAAACCCCCTTTTTGTTCTCGATATTTCAAGAATCCCTAATCATTATTTTAGTGAAAAGGAAATTGGTAATCTCACCCGCAATGAATTTAGCCCATGAGGTCACTTAAGAGCCCATATCGCCCATTTTCTTATCACGCCCGAAGGAAAACTTCAGTTCAAAGAGGCATTTTTTTAGTTGGAATGTTTTCGCACAAAAATTATTTGAAAATTTGCATTTAGGGATTGATGGCACTTGATGTGTTAAAAGAATATTGGTATTTAGATCAAGGGCGCGGATTAGCATGAAGTTGTTTTAATCTCAGATTTCAGGGAATTTGCATTGATTTCATAATTGGAATAGGCAGATAAATCATAGCAAATTCCTGAGAATATGTAGATTAGCGTTGAGAAAATTTCTTCAAATGAATCCGGGAAATTAGATTATGAGGTGGGCAAATTCAAGATTATTCGTTTCTTGAATTAGCGCATTCCGCTGCTGTTACCTGGGACGAAAAAAAAACCCAGGGTCGGATACAGGAGGTAGGCTATCTTATCCATGGAGAGTAATTAGTTTCCATATAAGGTAATACGATAATAAAGTGCACTCTCCTCCATTGGTTATTCACAACTAATCAAGTAGCCAACGCGGGAAAAATAAATCCCATTCTCACAGATATGGTGGGATTTCTGTTAGACGGTGAGGGTAAAAGTAAGGGACCAAAACTCGATAAGGATTGATGTACCCATGTTTTTTATTGCTGGAGATTTCAGTTCTTTGGTTTTTAAGTCAGAAAATCCAGTTGGGGATAGGAAAATAGCACAATATTTTGCATTGAGGATTTTTTTATCTGATTATTTTCAGTGGGGACAAAAATCAGAGTATTATTCTTCACTGGGGACGTTATTTTGGCCATTTGGAAGGGGTCCCAGTTGGTCTGTGAAAAGGGGGTGTAAAAATGAGTGTGACAATTCATTGACATGAAAGGCATACATTCGAACAAAAAGGCCTTTGCTCAAATTTTGTTAGAATAGCCGAGAGAATAGCTATATAAGTGTAATACAACTATATGAGCGAAAATAAGACTGGGACGGTTTTAGGGTGGCAAAACGGACAAAGAAATGCATGGGCCCCGTCAACGGGGGGCCGGGGGGGGGTCATACTTTTTTAAGAGTTACTATTTTAAACTGGTTTGAGACCAAATCAAACGACAAAAACTATTATTTTCGCCAATCAGATATCGTTTTAAGGTGTTTTGAGGGTGTAAAAAGTGAAAATATTTCTTTGTCGCCCAACCATGTTGGCCCCCTCCCTCAAAATGGCTCACCAGGGCCCATGAAATGCCTGTGCGGCAATTTGCGGCTACGGTCGAAAAGGTGTATAAGGTAGTTTGGGAAGAAAAAAATTCACACTTGAACCAAGATTATCCAATGCTAATTCTACGCTTGTTGTTTTGATTCCACAATACGTTATACCATTGACGTGTATCAAGAGCCTTGATTCTCTTGCTTCTTTTGTTGTAGTAATGTGTGGCACCAATGATGTAAAAGTTAGTTTGGTCTTCCCTAATTGCCACCCTTCTTCGATTGTTAGATAATAATTTTTCCTTTTGAATGTATCTTCTATATACAAAGGCTTTTGTGACCATGTGTCAGGTCCTGTAAAGAAATGACGCAAAAATTGGACTTTAGACTCTCTGTCTATTTTAAACTCAAAATGGAAATCTTTTTTTTTTTCGGATTTCAGAAAAGTTTAAATTAAAAGAATAATTCTAATAATTCAATGTTTTCCTTCGACGGGGACTAATCTGTTCTCTTACTCCAAAATAGGCAAGGAAATTATCAAAATATAAATACTGCATTGTTAAAATACGACCCAATACCAAGCTATAATGGTTTGTTGTTTTGGAGTTGAAATGGCTGTATTTATAGATATTACTGATGTTGAATAGATGTTTTGGGTCCTGGTAGCTATCTATTTTCGTAAGCCCTGGAAGATGTTAATATCTTTAAAGAAAAAACATTTGAGACTGAAAAAAATACAAAGAGAAAAAAGCAATACGTATTACCATTTTGTCTTGATGGTTCAATATGGGTCAACCAAATCATCCCAAAAACCAAGATTGAAGCTGGCCTTTTCATATTTTTTTTTAACTTTATTTTTTTTCTGTAAAAATGAAACGAAGACTGATGACCAGCCAGGAAACTTCCAAACCAGTAATTACTTGCTTGACTTATCTCCGATCTCTCTTCGATAGTAGACTGGCACGCCAGTCGGGCTGGAACGGTATCACGCGGGAAAAGTGAGAACAGGAGTTAGGTAAGCGTAGGAAGAAATTTTGTCGGCGGCGAGGGCTGAAAGCCCGACTGGAGCGAAACCCCAGGAAGGAAAAAACGGCTAAGCTGAAGCCCCAATCTTACAACGCCAGATTTCGGCGTTGTAGAAATGAATGAACTTTGAGAAATTCGTGAAATGAGAAATGAAAACTTCCGTCAAAGTCGCAGATCGTGTTGTTTTGATTTTTGAGGAGGGAGTGATTGGAAAAAATAATGGCTGACTTCTAGTGGAAATTTTTATTTGAAAAGATTTTGTTTTGTTTCTTGTTTCTTATTGATGAGTCTCTTCTTTGTGTATATGTGGCTTTTCTTCATGGTTCTCTGCATGCAAAATTCTTTGGCTCATTTTTGATTGTTTTTTGTTTTGATTTGAGAGGCAAGAGAAGATGGAAAATCTTGTAACATCAGTTATCAGAACTTGTTGACTTGTTATCTTTTCCTATTCATAACTCATTCAATTTTAGGAATGGAGTATTCAGATTGCAAACACTATGGACGCTGTGAGTTTTTTTTTCATTTCAGCTTTCTTTTTCCTAGGTTTGCAGGTGGTAATCAAAGGGATAACCCAGGTACAGTAGCTAACAATTATTTACTGACATTCAAACACATAAGACGTTTTAATTTTCCAGGACTCACGAGTCAAAGGTTCTTTATCAAAAATATATGGTTGTTAGACTACCAGAGACTACTACACGACACTGACACAATGTCGTGTGTATTGGAAGTGCTACAAACTTTTGTGAATATCTACCTGGTTATCCCTTTGTTTTGAGTTTAATACGTACTGTATCTATCCCTATGATAAAATTACACAGTTTTGAGTAGAAATAAAGTTATGGTAAAGCGGCACTGACAAATTTCTCCAAAAAATATTTTCTTTCAAATTATGAAATATTAAAAGTCTTCTTACATCTAAAAATGATTAAATTTGTTCGCCATGCTTATGTTTTACTCAATTCTAGTATTTTTTCCAAAACTTATATATACTTACGTAGAGGGAAATTTAGCAGAATTTATGGAGAAAATTGAGAATTCTCAGTTTGGCAACAAAAATTTCTTACTGTACACATAGTACCTACTATTACTTTAAACATTTACATATTTTTAAATTGCCAGATTAGTGTGGCAAGAAAACTCATTTTTTTCATTCAGCCATAAATCTTCAAGTGTGAAGTTAATAGACCTTTTTTCAAAGAGGCCACTCTGTTGAATAAATTATGTAGTCCAGCAGAAAAACAATGATAAAACCAGTAATTATGCATGGCTCTATCATTGTTTTTATGGCTGGAGTACATAATTATTCAACAGGACGTCCTCTTTGAAAAAAGGTCTATTCTATAGTACACATACTTACAATAAAATTTACAGAAAAATGGGTGATAAGTATATGTCACATGTTCAACAACCCATTTTTTCCACAGCTTACTTGTTTAACAAATTCTTGTCAAATTGAATGTCGAACAAGTGGGTTGTGGAACAAATGGGTGCCAAAATGATCGACAACCCAGTTGATTGACAATCCACTTGTTTGACAATCTATATAGTTGTTCAACAGACCAGTTGTTTGAGAGAAGAGTGTAGAACAAGTGGTCGTCGAACAACCATGCAGTCGAGCAAATGGGTGTCGAACTAATAACTGTCAAACAACCGGTCTAACAAATGTACCGTCGGACAAGTATACTGTCGAACAAGTGGGATTTCCCCAAAAATTATAGTTGTACGTAGATGAAAATTTGTCAGAATTTATATTACGGTGAAAATTCAGAATTCTCAGTTTGACAACAAAAATTTCTCAAATAGGTAACTTTAATTTAAATAATTATATTAAATTGTAAAATTAGTGTGGCAAGAAAACTCCCAAAAAATTTAGCCATAAATCTTAAATTAAAGTGTAAGGTTAATTTTTCAGCATTTTTGGTGTGACAAGAAAATTCTTCAGCACATAGCCACAGTCTATAGAAAAAGGTCAGAATTTACAATAATTCTCTTCTCATGACAAAAATACTGCATTTTTCTAAAATCATGAATACGTGTACCCAAAAACTTTTCTGTCACCATATAAACTCTGGATTTTCTATCAGAGCTATCTTATCACAGCACTAAATTCTGCAAATTTCAATTTTTCACAAATTAAATTTGTACATGACACTTATAATAATAATTATGCACCAATGTGTCATTGTTTTGAGGTTGGAGTTTTAGTTATTCAACATATGACATCTTAACTATTAAAAGTAAGTACTTTTCTGTAAGTTTTCCATTTAATTTTCTATGTGTACGTGTAATTTTCCTGTGCTTGGCTTGTACGTTACATGCTGACAGTCAGGACAGATTGTTTTTTGTAGCAGTGAGTCTGTTGAAGAGGGTCGGACTGTCAGACAGCAGCCTGGCAGTAATGACATTGAGAGTGATGAGAGGGATAATCTTTGGAGTTTTTTTTAAACTAACCAGGAAACGCTGTTTATTCTCACGATAACCTAAAAATAGTTTTCAAACCGTACCAAAAATATTTTTGGTACGGCTTGAAAACCTGTGTTAGGTTATCGTGAGATATTAAAAGTGTCAGAATTATTGATTATTATGATATGTTATTATTCTTAAAATAGTGTCAAAATTTTTTCAAAAAGTTTTGTTGGGTACTTTTGAGCAGAATTCCTGCCTGGTTAGTGTTACTGTTGTATTCATAGAAAAGAGTGTTGGAGGGGTTCACTTAGCCACAATGAGACTAGAGTAATCAAGTTCCTTAACAAGTAGTCTGTAATTACTAAAATAAAAAGCAAAAAGTAGTGGAACCAAATTAGACTGTTAGAAAAAATATTTCTTACCTTGAATGAAAGAGGCTAGCAAAAAGCCCCAAAAGCACGTAACATATACCACCAACCTGCATAAGGAAAACTGAATAATCCTTGTACACTTTTGATGATTGTAGAAAACTGAAGCTAAATTGCAAATACTTACCTTTCTAAGAATGTATGAATAACAAAAGCAACTAAAGATGTAATATTGTAAAAGTTTCAAAACTTGAAAGGTGGCTCCTCCACCACCCAAAATTCAAAACAAAGTGGTCTGTCGGCTTTTCTCCCTCCAAAATTTAGGAAAGCACTCCTCCGTTCTCACAACCTCCAAAATGAAGCCGTGGCAGAATGTTCTAGTCTGTATATCATCAGCAGCCTCTCACCAACTTTTGCTCGTTCTCCTACGCAGCTCCTATTCCAGCAAACGCCCGCCGCCTTTATATTCCCGCCCTCTGACATGATTAATTTACAGACTAGTTTGCTAGTCTATTCGATAGGAGACTGTTCATCTAATGTTTCCAGACCATCTAAAAAGAACGACAAATAACTATTAAAAATGGACAAAAAGAACGACAAACCCTAACCCTAACCCTAACTATCAAAGAACGACATATTTCGCCGTTCCAAACCCTCGACCTTGGTCAGTGAGTACCACTCCTACATATTCATTACTATTTTTACTTTACACTGTTTAATGACTAGCGGGTTAAAGAACGATAAATTACGCATGCGTATAAGTCTCTATTTGGGTGAGCTGGAAATATTAGATGAACTAACTCACAGATAATAACCCAAGTGTATGTGTTGCGTTGTGAGGAAAAGTTGTGTTAAATTGAGCTTAAAAAAACATTTGAAAAAGAAAAATATATATCTTTATTTCCTGTTAAAAAAAAATTCAATAACTTTTCAATTCTTAATTTTTTATTGTTTGAGTTGAGTTTGATTTGAGATCAATTGAAGTTTGTGAAATTTTCATCAAAAATTAATTTCGCGACAAAAAAAGTGAAAACATTTTAATTGATCACAGGGGAGGTATTTTTCACGATATCTTTCAATTTGAAAATCTGTTTTCATCTGGAGAGGGTCAAGTCAAAAATAAACAGCTTGAAACACTCTCAGCCCCGGGGATGAACAATTCTATCGAAAACTCGACGGGATAGAAATTTCTTTCTCAAGTCGAAAGATTCAGTTGGATGGTTTTAAGTAAAACTATTTCTCCTGAATTTCAATGGGGATAAAATCACAGTCAATTTTACAGTAGGCAGCGGTCCAAGTGGGTCTGAGCCACGTGACACGGGGATATCTTGAAATTGGTTACTCAATTATTTATGGTCTACCACTTGTCTCGATATACATGATTTTTTTAAAAGAACATCAAAAATTTTGAAGCCTCCGGATGTTCTTAACTGTTTGTGTTTTTAGCCTAAAGATGTTGCTAATATGTTTTTAATTTCACCATTTTAGAGTAATTTGTCCATTTTCCTTAAAAACGGGTGTCTCGGAGTCCAAAGATCCATAAAGTTTTGGCAATTGAAACGTTATGTTCTTATATAGTTTGTTCTTATATAAAAAACGTATAAGTAATTTCATTATTTGCGATACACCTTTTCGACCACAGTCGCGCGGTCAGGGTAATATTCGTTTAAACTCGATCCAAAAGACCGGGATGGTTTTAGGGTGGTAAAACAGGAAAAAACGCCCGCACGGCGATTGGCAGTTACGGTCGAAAAGATGTATTGGACTTTGAGTTAAAGATAGTTTATGTCTCAGATTCTGATTCATTCAGATTCCTAACTAACCTACTAAGGCTAAAATCTATTCATGAGTAGAATCACCTGAGTCAAATTAAATTGGCACGATCAACTTCACGAGACACAAAAAAAGATATGATATGGAATTCAAATCCAGCGAGTCAAGACACCCCCTTCTCAACAAAGAATTTGCCAAAATTCTCAATAAAAATTATACTTCAATCCCCCCTAAAAATTATCAAATAAACCAATCCTCACTACAAATTATTATTCTTTTCTTCCCATCCCCACTGAATTTTCAGACTTGAAAAAATTTAAATCCCCGGCCAAAAAAATATGAAAATATCAATCCCCATCGAGTTTCAGTCCGTTATAATTTTTCCCCGCTGGCTGAAAAAATCATACCGAGTCTGTGAGAAGGAGGTGTGCCAAGGATACATTCAATCATAACAATCAAAAACACATTTTCTAATTAAGTCCCAAAAGTTGCACATCCTAGCAAAACTAATGATTTTTTCCACCCTGAAAAGCAAACGGAATGAATAAAAAAGCGTAAAATAGCAGGTGGAAAAAATATATATAGGCTGTTGAAATATTTCAACTAAATAATATACCACAAAATATAACAGCCTTTTAATTCTCACACTCAACAAAAAAAACATAATTTCAAATTATATCATATATTATTCAAGACGGAGAAATATATTGACTGAAAAGTGTTTTTTAGATCCGATATCCCGTAATTCGATATAAAATATCTTGTGAATTGTTGATTATTAACTCGAATATTCTAGCTTTCTTCACGAGTTTTTGATATCATGAAAATTTACTTCAATTATATATCAAAATATAAAAATTAACAAGGATATCAAACTACCCTTTATTGATAATCCCCAGCTGGCACACAACGTTGCTTCAACATTCATTTAATGTTCATAACGTCCATATAACGTTAGAGGAACGTTGAAACAACGTTGTGTGTAAGCTGGGCGTGGTGTTTCTTCTTACGAATCAGAAGATCCTGAAAATAATCGGGGGAGGTTACTTAGGTAATGGAGCAGGGTAGGGGCCTTTAAAAACTTACTTATGGTAGTAAAAAAAAACCTTATTCGGAAAAGCGAAATAATCCCAAAAAAATTCTGATTGTTGTCTCTAAAAGGTTTAGAGAAGAAGTCCCAATGAGTGATGATTGTTTTTTACCAAACATTTTCCGATTATTGGAAATTGGGCGGCACTTACTCGTCACCCGGAAAACCTAATAACCTAGGGAATCCAGACTAGGGTGTTGAATTTCTTGTCAGATATAAAAAATCTCTTATATTTNAAAAATCAATTTAGAGCCTTGTAGGATACTTCATTCCAGACCAAGACGCTCATTTTAGATAAGGCAAAGTATGTTACTTTCAATGAAAGATTTTGAAAATCCTTAGATGCTCTATTCTAGTGGAAAATCTTATTTTCGTGTTCTTAAGAGCCTAAACCTTCCAAATAGTTAAATTTGAACTACTTAATATCAAATAAATATACTACAATCCTCAGTTTAAAAAGGCTTGAACTCAAAGAAAAATTAGGAATAAGTGATCCCAAACTGCTCCCAGCTGGAAGATTTTTTATTTAGGAATAGAAAATACATAAATGCTCCATCCTGCCAAATTTCAGTTCTAAAGCCCCATTAGATCAAAAGTTATTGCTCATGGAATCCATAAGCCATTTTCATTATGGAATCGTTTAATCCTAACGTGCTCCTAACTTTAAGAGGTTATAAGTACTGGTTTAGTTTCTCAAGAAGGCTCGGGAAAAATGGAATGGAATCTTCAATCCTTTGCCGATCCCCTGATATCATATTAAGAAAAGGTGCATTTTGTATTTGTTTTAAAACATGTTTAAAAAAACTTCACGTTTTTGCCAAAAGTGTTAAAAACACCGACTTATCTATTTTTTTCCCCACTGAAAATAACCAAATAAACCAATCCTCACTGCAAAATCTTATGCTATTTTTCCCATCCCCACTGAATTTTCTGACTGGAAAACAATAGAATTTGCAAAAAAAATATGGAAATATCAATCCCCATCGAGTTTCAGTCCGTTATACTTTTTCCCCACTGGCTGAAAAAATCCTACCGAGTCTGTGAGAAGGAGGTGTGTCAAGGATACATTCACTCATAACAATCAAAAACAAATTTTCTAATTAAGTCACAAGAGTTGCACATCCTAGCAAAACTAATGATATTTTGCACCCTGAAAAGCAAATGGAATGAATAAAAAAGCGTAAAATAGCAGGTGGAAAAAATATGATATAGGATGTTGAAATATTTCAACTAAATAATATACCACAAAATATAACAGCCTTTTAATTCTCACACTCAACAAAAAAACATAATTTCAAATTATATCATATATTATTCAAGACGGAGAAATATATTGACTGAAAAGTGTTTTTAAGATCCGATATCCCGTAATTCGATATAAAATATCTTGTGAATTGTTGATTATTAACTCGAATATTCTAGCTTTCTTCACGAGTTTTTGATATCATGAAAATTTACTTCAATTATATATCAAAATATAAAAATTAACAAGGATATCAAACTACCCTTTATTGATAATCCCCAGCTGGCACACAACGTTGCTTCAACATTCATTTAATGTTCATAACGTCCATATAACGTTAGAGGAACGTTGAAACAACGTTGTGTGTAAGCTGGGCGTGGTGTTTCTTCTTACGAATCAGAAGATCCTGAAAATAATCGGGGGAGGTTACTTAGGTAATGGAGCAGGGTAGGGGCCTTTAAAAACTTACTTATGGTAGTAAAAAAAAACCTTATTCGGAAAAGCGAAATAATCCCAAAAAAATTCTGATTGTTGTCTCTAAAAGGTTTAGAGAAGAAGTCCCAATGAGTGATGATTGTTTTTTACCAAACATTTTCCGATTATTGGAAATTGGGCGGCACTTACTCGTCACCCGGAAAACCTAATAACCTAGGGAATCCAGACTAGGGTGTTGAATTTCTTGTCAGATATAAAAAATCTCTTATATTTCAACACCTGTACATTTTGGTATTAGTTACACCTTAGGTGTATCAATCAAGGAAAATGAAAATAACATCCTTTTGCAATGAAATGATGTTTACAGCAGAACTTAAAATAGAATTGTATTCTGTGTAGGGCACCTGAAATTTTTGGGACAGGTCGACAGAATCGAGAATGGAATCATTTATATGCATTCAACGATCAGATTTCAATTGTTCCATTGATTCGATTATCATTTTAATCGGCTTAGGATTGCCTTGCATTTTCAATTTGCTCAAGACCTTAACACTACCCCTTATCTTGATATTAATCGAATGTGCATTTCATAAAGCAGCGACAAACAAACATCATCAAGGCAATCTTTTGTTGCGTCTTCGTAACCCAGCCTTGACTCGGATAGGCATATAAAGGCTCCCTGAACAGCCCTCCCGTACTCTTTATGATTAATCACTTGTATTCAGTACCGTGAAAAGCACGTGCCAAAATCATATTCCGACTAGTCTAGCAAGCTAGACGACTAATTTATACATAGTAGAAATAAAGCAAAAAGTAATGAATGGAACAATTTTAGTCGTCTAGAAACCTTTGTGCACTAACTCCAAACAAAAGAAAAGTGTCAATATTGCAATTATAATTTTTTCCTGCTCAAAATAATTCTTGAGAAAAAGAATATGTGTGGATTTGTGTATTGAAAGTTTTTCATTTGAGTTGATTTCGTTTTGAGAGTTTGTTGTTGCTTGATAAATTGTTTTCTCGCTACGCAAGTTTCTGCGTAGCTAGCCCCTGTATCTATAAGGCTGGAACACCGGATTCTTCCAGTCGTTTATACAAACTAAATCCCGTATTATTATTATTATTAGTATTGGTATTATTAGTATTACACGCATTATAAACGACTCCAGTCTATATTCCGACCTGTGCTGATCAATTCTATTTAGCACGCAATCGACGCGGAGAAAAGTAACCATGACAACAATCCAAGATCTTAGATTGACACATGCGCGATATAATTTCTATAATTAGTCGTCAGAGGCTGACATGTTTTTTGAGAACTCAACCTCTGATATTCAAGGTATGTATTCGGTACTTTTTAAGCCCGATTAACACCAATAAAATAACAGTAGGGACTCCATCACTAAAGCCCGCACACGGAGCACAAATTTGTTCGAGTTGATTAAATTTCGAGTTATGGAGTAAGGTTTGTAAGACATTGTTTAAAGAGTCTTTCGAGTTAAGACTTTACTGTACCTTATTCTAAACCAATCAGAGCACACAAAGTGTTTGTACATCTGGAAATGAAAGAATCTAAAATTCCATTTCTCCACGAATGGAAATTTCTTATTCAAATTTCCCATCAATTTTTTTCCCTATTTAATTGTTCCCGACATTTTTATTGAAAATTGTTATTTTTTTGTCAAAACTTTTCAATGAAAATGTACATTTTTTTTGTAGATGTTTTTCTTATTGAAACTAGCAGACGATAAAAAGAATACGCCGGTTTGTCTCTTCGATTCAACCCAAACGTTTATAGAAAACTTACATCCATGCGAAATATTTTCTTTTTTGATATTCTATTTCTATCACTGGGGCTATGGCTATTATTTTAAAATTTAGATAAGTATTCAAAAAAATTGAGAAAAAATAAAAAAACTATTATCTTTCTTATAAAAGCCCCCCCCCCCCAGCGTAACTTCCAATCACGCAATCACGCAAATTTTTTCCCAAATTCACGCATTACACGCAATATTTTTTCCCAGATCACGCATTCATGCAATTTTTTGAAAAATCTAATGCGCTCACGTAACTGAAAAAGACTATACACGCATTCACGCAAACCGCTGGACCCGGGAGGGGGGGGGGTTCTAGGGCAAGATGGGTTACGGGGATCGGGGATGCTCCGTCAGGTTACCTTTTTTAACCTCCACGAGTCCCAGGTAGGGTTGCAAAAACACCAAAATAGAAAAATCAGTCCCTCGTAGGGTGCCTATTTTGGAAAATTTGGGAAAAAAGTAGAAAATTTGAGAACATTTTGAAATTTTAGTCCCATTCCCAGGGTCCATTTTTCGAACCTCAGCGGAGCACCCCCGTCGGTCGACAAGAGTAGTGCCCCCCCCCTTGGCCGCTGGAGGTCCCTTATAAAAATATATTATATTACAAGATTAAATAACTGCAGCCTAAAAAATGTGTAGTGCTAGTGTTAGTATGGTGTTATTGCTTCACATATTCGCTTAGTAGGGTGAAATGTATGTGCAATCATGGACAGAAATAAGCTATGTAGACTCCCATTCGGGAATTCCCCCTAAAAGTACCAAAAACTTGTTTATTATTTGACAAACCTTCTCAAACATGTTCCATTGAAAAAAAATTGAAGAAGAAGACTCATTGAACCTTCGAAATCTAGGAAAAAAAACCTGAAGACTTTCACTATTACGCAGTACTTGTGCCTGATATTGGGTGATGCCCCGGGGCATCATTGACCTTGATGGGCGACGGATACGTATCAATTGAGTTTGAAAAATGGACCCTGTCAGATATGTCCGAATATTTTGTAGATTTAAAAAACCTGTCAAAAAGGAAAATCGAATTTTTTTCCCATTTGCACCTTGAAAGTGGCCAAAATGACTAAAATATTAGACGAAAAATCTTTCTAATTTCCATCCTGAAAATTGTCAACGATTACCAAAAATCGACCCTGTCAGAAACACATCTTGAAAATTCGTAAATTTGGGACCTTGTAAGTTATTTTCAGGGCCTAGACCCTGACCAGCGGCACGTCCCCGTACCCAATTTTGCCCAATGTATAATCCGTTCTCTAACCTAAGAATACTGTAAGAATATTTTGGAGCGATTTTCCCCTGAAAGTTAAGAATATCCATCATTAAATGAAAAAAAAACACTATTCTTATAAAAAAGCGTATAATCTCATTGATACGACAATTGTAATTTATCATTTTGACCTTACAATAGATGTAATTAATAATTTTTTTGTGAAAATATAAAGCATCGGTCGGTAATTTTCTAATTGTATCAGTTTCCGGCATCTCTGAAAATTCTCAAGGCTAAAATTGTTTTTCCTTTACTTGGCAACACTAATTTAAATTATTAAACAAAATTAAAGAAATTATATCCTATGTCGCCAAAAAGGATACGAGTTATTTTTGCTGTTTTCACTGACTTTTGCGCTAATTCAATTAGGCGCTAACAAAACAATTTCTAGAAATTAAAAACAACAGTATACTTTTTTTTCATAAGAACAAAAACTATATAAGAACATAAAGCTTTGATGGCCAAAATGTTAAGAACAAGTTAAGAACATTTAAGGCTGTCCGGGCTCTAAAACTTCCAGGCAAAAATACTCACGAAACGGTGAAAATAAAAGCATGAACATTTTTAAAGGCTTAAAACTCAAAAAGTTAAGAACATATCCGAAGGGTTCAAAACTTTTAGATGTTCTCATAAAACAAACGTATAGTAATAGAATAATATAATAACGGAGCTTGACAGAGACTCCAAGTCAATTCGTAGTTTCAAAATTTGAGATACACCACTGTTTTACAGCCCTACTGAATCTTTTACCCACAGTGGGATAAAAATTTCTAATTCTGTCAAAGAGATTAAAATTCAAAGATTGTTCCCAGCTTTGGAATGGCTATGGGGCAGAAGAAATGAATTATAAGCCCTTCGGGCTTATACTTCGTTGGGCAAGTGTACCACCCGGTTTTTGACACATGGGTGTTTGTCTTGAGTCAAAATGAGCTCTTATATATTTAGCCTAAAACTATTGTTCCTTAGTTATACAATCAAGATTTGACCTTTAATTGCACTCTAGGTCATTAAGAATTGGTGTTGCATGCGATTTTTCTCGTGACAAAATTCTCGTGATGAATCAGTCAATTAATTGTAATTAACTTTTAATCACCTTGTTACGTATGTTCGAATACGGTCCTTGCGGTTATCAGTTAGAAAAGTTCCCATTGATATATGTAGATATGCAGGATTTTTGATAATTATGTAGACGTGCATTGTATTTTCGCTTGAAGGGGTATCATTTAGAAAGACATATTCTTTATTTTGGCTTTTTTACGTGCATGAAAATTTAGTCTAATAAGACCTCTCTCGGCCTCAACATTGCATCTAATTGTTTGATAGAATGTTTAAACTTGCGCAATTGTGAGAATATATTGCTAAAATGAATAAAACTACACGTTTTTTTTATAAGAGCAAACTATATAAGAACATAAAGCTTCGATGGCCAAAGTACTGAGAACAAGTCAAAAACATTCAAAGGCTTTGTAGAATCTAAAACACCCAATTTTTGATAGGAAAACGGACAAAAATATTCACAAAATGGTGAATGAAAATAAGAACATGTTAAGAATCCATTTTGAGACTTAAAAACTCAAAAAGCTAAGAACATCCTAAGGTTTCAAAAACTTTGGATGCCCTTATAAAAAACGTGTTTGCGTTAGGTTGTTGATTAAGAACAGGTGTAATCAAAAAGTATTATCTCGTTGGAAAGATTGATTTGAGTGGATTGATATAAGATTTTAATTGATTTAAAAATTAATTACTAATATATAAATTTTTCAAATACATCGCTAAAAATAGCTCGTTAGAAAAGTTTTCGAAAATGTATGCTAAAGCTGAAAAAGGGGAGCCCGAAATTCAGGGAACCATGACTCAAGTGCTCGCAAGGCGATGTACACGTTTTTTTATAATAACATCCAAAAAAATTTGAAACCTTAGGATGTTCTTAAGTTTTAAGCCTAAAAATGTTCTTTACATGTTCTTATTTTCGCCATTTTTTTAGTATTTTTGTCCACTTTCTTATAAAATTCGGTGTTCTAGAGTCTGCAAAGCCTTAAAGTGTTCTTAACTTGTTTTTAACATTTTGGCCATCGAAGCCTTATGTTTTTATAAAGCTTGTTCTTATGAAAAAATGCTTCAATTTTCCTTTAGAAATAAGTTTAGATTTTCAATCGTCTTAATTTCAATTGTATCAAAAACCAATTATCCCGTATTTAGAACAGCTATTTGTTGTTTTTTTACGCGTTCCATGTCAATTAGTCCTAAATGATCTTTTCCCATAATTTTCATAATTAAACGGCGTGGGCTGGTTTGGTGAAGGAAAATCAACAAGTATAGCACGCGAGCTAAGTCACGACTTCACTAGGAAGCATAATAAAAAGATATAAATTGGATAATGAAATTAGGTATCGACGAGCCTGTGTGCATTTATCCAATTAAATGTATAATTTTGCAATTTCAAATCTTCAAATGAGCCCACGTGCTTTTTAACCAAGAGATGTTTTCGAAATTAATCATAGTCCTGCATCAACTTAAATTGACAAATTTTCCAAATTAATCGGTTTTATATTCCAAAAACTGATGTTCTAAAAGTGTGAATTTCTGCATAATGGTGTTTCAATAATTCGAACCCTCTCGGGGAAAACAAATTTAACGTTCGAGTTATGGAGTAAAGTTTGTAAGGCATTGCAACTGAAAATGACGAGAAACCTTGTTTGAGGACCTTTGAGTTAAGGAGATATTCGAGTTAGAGGTTCGGGCTCTATTGAATACGCAGACCTCTAGAAAGAAGTACACTGTTAAAATTCCATGACGAAATCACTGACTAATTGTTTTGGGCCGTATTTAGTGCCCCTGATTAGATAAAAAGTAATAAGGAAAAATAATGCAATTTTCTCAACCTATCAAGACAGGAGGAATTCGCATACTTATAACACTCGGGAAAATCGCGTTCACTTTTTTTTTCAAAATCCAAAAAAAAAATTAAAATAAAAAAAAATCAAACAAATCAGAGCCAAAATCAGAAAAATCAAAGAACCAAAAACGAAATCATAAAAAAGTCAAGGTCAAAATCAAAAAAATCAAAAGCAAAATCAGTAAGATCAAATAAAACGTGTACGTTTTTTTCGGAATGGTCTACCCTATGGAAGAAAGCTCAGACTTGACCCCCGAGAATTCCCCACGATGCTTTGTGCGGAAAAAATTTCACCGTGAAATGTGGGTAATTTTTGGAGGTCAAATCTGAGTTTTCAGGTTAAGTCGATATCGTCTTTATACATACAATGACATACAATTAATGAAAATTTTTGCTACTGCTCAAGAACATATAAGCTTCTTCAGAAAAAGAAAAAAAAATTTGTCCCATCTTCAGCCTTTTTTTTGGATTCATTTTCATTTTCCAATATCCCATTTAAAGATTTTTTAATGAAAGAAAATAAAGATTACATGCTATAAATGGGGAGAATTTTTCACACTTTGTTTGTTTGGTATGTGTTATTTATAGTTTTAATTATCCCTTCCTTAATTTATCCCCTCATAATATATTTTGGATATTATTTTAAAGAAAAATCAATTAATATTGAATTAAATGGTCGTAATAAATTATTACTGGGATATTATGATTATAAAGATTTTCACAAAAGTGTTATTATTTTTGGAGATGGCCCTTTTCTCTATTTTATCCCTGTCTCACTGCCTCGGTGAAAGAACAACTTACGAACATAAGGCTAGCCGGGGCCCATTTCTTAAACTTATTTGTACTAGGGCAGGGTTAACTGGGTGAAATAAGAGATTTCCAATCCTGGATCTTGAAAATATGATATTTAGAAAATAAAGAAAAGTCATATTTTCATATTTACAAATGTACATGGAAATATCATTTTTTCAAGATATTTCTAGGATTGGAAATCTATTATTTCGCCCAGTGTAGGGCACCTAAAATAATAGAGCTTTTTCTATAAATTCCTAACTTTTATTTAGTTTCAAAATAAAAAGAAGTTTGACTCCTAAAAATTTTCACACTTTGAGCATGATGAAATTTCTGACAGTAAGTTGTCACAAAAATTGACACTTTTCCAATACAAATTTATTTTTTATATCAAATATATCGTATAAACCGCAATTTATTGAATTATTAGTTTAAAATAAGCATTTTAGACTTAGAAAACTTTTTTTTTAAGCCTTTGTTAGAATACAATAGGTATTTACAAGAGCAAAGGAAGTTTTCCGTTTTTTGCTCACTTTGGGCATGATGAGTGACGTCATCAAAAAAGTTTTTTGTACAAAGTTACCTTAAATGACAAGGATTTTATGTCCCAAATTTCATCCAAAAAGACCAATTAGATCAAAAGTTAAGGGGTGGTACAGGAACAGCCCCCCTAGTTTTGAACCACCCCTAAAAGCCTAGTATGAATAGAGTTAAGGAATACGTGTCTTTTGATATATGATTCATGATACAACAAGGGAGGAATAATAACGAGTGCGGAAAATTGATCGGGATTGATCTTATTTCTGGATGATTCTCCTTGGGATTAGTTATGATGATAGCGTGCAAAAATGGAATTGGCGTGTCTTATTTTCCGAAAATGAAATATTGCTATTTTCCTATTTCTCTCCCAAAATAATTATAATGTTTTTCAAAGATGCAAGCACGCACCTTTATGAAGAGTAAACAAAATTTCTAAGTCACGCGAATGAAACATCAAACGCTAGAGTAATATGGTACCCGCGTCGATGAAGAAATTTTTTCTTACACTCTAAAGCTTTGAAGGCAGTAGCGTTGAAAATAAAAAGAACAAAAATATCAATCACTTTACACCCCAATTCAATCAGACTTGTCGTTAAGCACCGATATGTGTTTGTTAGTTTTCCGAAAGTGAGTTGTTAGAAATGACCCCACAGTGGTCTCCACATGACCAATTTTAATTCTCAAGAAAATAAATCTCGAAAACTTAACCTCAAGGTTAAATAAATAACGGTCATTTGGAACAAATCATTCTTTTATTTTCTTGGATTTACTTTGAAATTAATGATGGCGTGTTTTATTTTCGGGAAATGAAATATTGCTGTTTTCCTATTAGCGTCCCACAATAATTATAATGTTTTTCAAGTTGCAGACACGCACTGTCACGAAGAGTAAACATAATTTCTTTGTTACGCGAAAATAATCAAGCATTGGAACGCCCCAACTTTCATACCTAGATCCTAATAGATTTCTATGACGTGAGATTGGAGGATTTCGCGATCTAAATCCGACGCTACGAAGTACAGGTCAAATTTCACGGGACAGAGGATACCCGGGTTTTTATTGAGTGGTCTAGGAGGCATAGTTAGAACCTTCTTACGCTTTAGTTTACACGCGTTTTTTATAAGAATACACTTTATAAGAATACACTTTTGTCCATGATATGAAAATGGCCAAAAAACTAAGAATATGCTAAGAATATCACCATCATGGAATTTGGCTACTGAAGCTAAGAATGCCATTTTACATGCATTTTAAGAGCATTTTCAATTATAAACTATAAATTATCCTCCAGTATGGCTCACTCCTTTTACAAAAGTGCCATTTTATGCTTGAGACGTATGTACTAAATGTTAAATCTAGCATGAATTAGGACCCTAACGTAAGAATATACTGTAAGAATATTTTAGGATGATTTTCCCAAAGAAGTTAAGAATATCCATGATGAAATGGATTTACACTATTCTTATAAAAAAAGCGTGTATACTGCTTGTCAGCTTAAGAGGTACTGACACACAGTTTTTTGGATCGAATGCATTAATCTAGAGTGAACCACTGAGAACAAAGCCAGCGCACTTTCACCTCATTCTCCGTGTATAGTGGAATCAATACCTAGAACAGTTTCCGACAGGCCTCTTGAGTTTCTTTTTACCCAATACTCCTCACGTTTTTCACAAAGGATGGGTTGGCCTTGGTGAAGGTACTTTCACTTGCCAAGTGAATCACAGCACTGATTGGGAATCGAATCCCAACTCCTT